>NC_063337.1:69894959-69956982 GCF_021869965.1 Rhincodon typus
CTTTTCTGATGAAGGGTCTAGGCCCGAAACGTCAAAAAAGCCTCTCTGCTCCTATGATGCTGCTTGGCCTGCTGTGTTCATCCAGCCCTGCATCTTGTTATATCAATGACATTTTTTGCTTTCTTTCTATTTTTCACTCATTCATTCACCATTGCTGATGGTATTTCCACAATTCTCTTCCAAACTCTCTGATAAGACACCACAGTCATAGGGAGTGCATTAATTCAAGAACAGGGCCCTCACCACTATGTCAGTAAAAGCTACGGATGGACAAAAATGATGAGGCCTTCTCAGTGACCTCAATATCCCCTGTCAAAGAATATTCAACCAAATTAAGTCTCTATGTGCCAATCAATAATTTAAATGTCCTTTGTAGGCAAAGATTGCAATGTTGTGAAACAAGCTTGTCACTCTTTTTCTTCACAATCCATCTGCAATCTGACATGATTTCCCATAACATCGTCCTCAAATGTCTCTCCATTGTTCAGGTGGGTGGAAATGATCTCACGTGATGCTACGATTATCTATGCCTTTGTTACCATGGGACTGGACTATTCCAACATACACCTGCATTCTCCAAATTCTGATGTCCACTGCACTCCCAATTATAGTTTTTCCACCATTTTTAGCTGTGCCTTCTGTTGCCTTGCCAAACTTTTGGAATTCCTTGCCTACACCTCTCTGTCTCTCTATCACTCTCCTCCTTTTGAAGCACTTCTTAAAACCCATTTCCTCAACCAAGATTTTGCTCCCCTGTTCCAGTATCTCCTTATGCAGCTTGGAAGAATACGTTATTTTATAATGCTCCTGTGAAGTACCTTAGTACATTGTTGCTGTTGTTGTTGCGTGCAATGAAGCCTATTATAAAGTGAACATGACTGTGTGTCAAAGAAACTGGTTATTTTGTGACTGATTTAGATTAGAATATGTGGACATGTTTCCGTGCTGTAGGAGCTGACTTATTCATTATGCATTCACATTGTAATATCACTATTTTAGTTTATGACAATGAATTAAAAATATTCACGAATTATAAAACACAAACAGATGTGCTACGAATAGATGTGAAATGAAAGAGAAGATTGCAGGAAAATGTTCAAATATGGTTCAAATTTGAATGCAGTAAAGTTCACTATGTAGTTTATTGATTGTGAAACATACAACCTTGAACATTGGTACTGTTGAGTGTCATATGCAGGTCGTGTGGTGTATATTTTATCATTCTACTTCCATCTCTTATGGGAACCTGATGAAGTTAAATCCGGATTGTAAGGTTGAACAATTTAAGCATCCTATGGTCAATACATTACAGCCAGCATAAAGAAGTATAAATGATTAGATTTATGTTTGGTTGCCTTGACTAGATTGTGGTCATAAAAGTCATACTGTGCTGAAAGTAGCAAATTGGCCTCCAATGGTAAAGACATAGAATTGCTTTATGATGTTGAAATTACTATGGCGAGCAAAGCAAGCTGAGTATTTTTAGATGAACTGTTGTCTGAGATGAAAATGAATATATGACAAACATATTCCTTAAAGTTGGAATCAACAACACGGAAACTGCAAAGCCTCCTGTTCTTCTTCCGTGCAGCTCACCAAATGTTGCCAGGCAGCATTACAGATTCAGAACGACTGCTCCATTTTAATGCCTGCTGGAAGGATGCTGTTCTCAGTTGTTTTATTGGATCATCATTCTTGATGTGATCTCCTTCTCTTATGCTTGTTCACAAACCACTTGAACACTCCTCACTGCACTCCCATAATTTTAATCATCCTGTGTTCACTTGTAAAGATAAAGCCAGAGGAGGCAATGGTCTTGTCTTATTATGACAAGACTATTAATCCAGAGTCAAAAACAGAAGTTGCTGGAATAGCTCAGCAGGTCTGGCAGCATCTGTGTGGAAAAATCAGAGTTAACGTTTGGGTTCTGAGGAAGAGTCACTGAGCTTTCCCAGCAGCTTCTGCTTTTGTTCCTGATTTACAGCATTCGCAGTTCTTTCATTTTTTATAATCCAGAGACACAGTTAATATTCTGGGGACCTGAGTTCAAATCCTGCCATGGCAGAAGGCAGAATTTTAAGTTAATAAAAGAATCTGGAATGAAAATAAGCCTAAACATGACCATGAAATCATTGTTGATAATCAGAAAAAACTTGTCTGGTTCATTGATGTCCTTCAGAGAAGGAAACTGCCATCCTTTTCTGGTCTGGACCACGTGTAACTCCAGACCCACAGCAAAGTGGTTGACTCTCAATACCATCTAGCCAATTAGGGATGGGCAATGAATGTTGGTCTAGCCAACAATGCCTTCATCTTGTGAATAAAGAAAAAAAAGTCACCATAGTCTGACAGGACCGCACAGCTCTCCCATTTGAGAGAGACAATTGGTGGTGGTTTAACCTGAGCTTCACTGCATCTCAAGCATCGCAAACTGACCATCTGAGCTAAACAACTCCTTTGCTTGCAAGCCTTCTTAAGGATGTCGCTGTCCATATTGATGTAAGCAAGCATTTCATTAGCTAAAAGATAACACTAAATTACAATTGGAGTATACTCTAATCATTTTGATCCTTTAAAGTGATTTCCCAAGAGATAAAATGTTGGTTAGACTGAGTCCAGTCATTTACTTTTCTACTCAGATTTATTTCAGCTCACACAGCATAAACAGATTGCATGTTCTCCAAAGTTATAACACCCCAAAAAGTTCTCACCCAATTACACACAATTAATATAAAACTATTAACTGGTTCCTGCTTCCATTTTTCATGACAGATCCTCCTAGAGTATAACATGAATTAACTTCAGTACTGCTTATTACTTAATGATTCTTATTTGTGCCATTTTGCTGTCAATGAAGCGTGGAACCAGTATCAATAAAGTGATCACTAAACATTTGTCAGTAAAATCATGGAAGGTGTCATCAACTGTCCTATCAAGCAGCACTTGCTGGCAATATCCTGCTGTCTGCATAACTTGACTGGTGATAAAAAGGGCATTACCTGGCAGATCCTTCATGCAGACCCGAATTCTCTGCACCACCACATGCTGCCCTCAAAATGGGCTGCAGAGAGGGAGGAAGTGAATGTCATGCATCTCCTTCTGGAATGTGGCTTTGTAAAGAAGGTCTGGAGAGAGCTGCAGTAGTTTCTGTTAAGGTTCATCTGGAGCAGTTCTGTGAAACAGGACTGTTTTTATGGGCTTTTTCCCAGGACTCACACCAAGATAAACATTGACTGGGCCTGGAAGGCCATCAACTTGGTAAAAAAAAATCTTTAGTCTTTCCAAAACTTGTTGGTTTTCCAGTGTAAAGAGTTGACATCGACTGAGTGTTGCAGATTGGCCCATTCCAAGATCCAGGACTTTGTGCTGATGGACGCACTAAAGCTTGGGGTAGCTGTTGCCAAGATGCAGTGGGGAAAGACCATTGTCTAGGGTCTTTCTGACAAAGTATGACAGCGGTTTATTCAGTCATCAAACCCTATTGTTGCCTCAAAATGAATGTAAATAGTATCCTATATGAGTAGAAAATGCCACTGTTGCAACTGCAGGATACCTTGAGGAATATTAAAATCTAATATGCTAGTTTTTCCTTCTGCAAAGACTGTACAGAATTATCTTAGTATCTAGTGTATGAACATAAAGATAATTTTTACGAACAAAGTATATTTTTGCAGTAAAAAGCAACATGATTACTGCCATTCAGGTTGTGCTCTGCCAGGGTCAATCTGCTCTTGACCTAGTTAGATCCTCAGATCATGCATAGGAAAAAGAGCTGAATTTCAGAGGTGAGGTATGAGTGACAGTCCTTGAAATCAATGCTACCTTTGAATGAATGTGGTATGTAGGAGCCTTAGCAAAACTGGAGTCAATTGGAATCAGAGGGCAGACTGCCCCCTGTTTGGAACTGTACCTAGAATAGGCAAAGTTCATTATTGGAGGCCAATCATTTCAGATCCACAATCTTACGCTCAGAAATCTCCCCGCTTCTGAGTTTGTGATGGGGGAAGATCATTGAAGATCATTGGGCTCAACACTGTCATGAGGAACTCCTGTAGAGATGTTTCGGAGCTGAGATGACTGACCTCCAATAATCATGACCATCTTCCTATTTGCCAGGTATGATTTCAACCAGTGGAGAGGTTTCCACCTGATTCCCATTGACCCCAGTTGTGCTTGGATTCTCGATGGCACACTTAGTAAAATGTGGTTTTGATGACTCGCACCTTACCTTTGGAATTCAGTTATTTTGTCCATGTGTGAACCAAAGCTGTAATGACGGTAGGAGTTGTATGGCCCTGGCAGAATACGAACGCAGCATCAATGCGCAGGTTATTGCTAAATAAGTGCTGCTTGATAGCACTGTTGATTATACCTTACATCATTTTACTGATAATTGAGAGTAATTTGTTGGGATGATAATTAACCAGTTGAATTTTTCCTCTTGTATACAGGATATACCCAGGCAATTTTCCACATTCTTTCCACATTCCACATTCTAAAACTCCAAGTTGTCTTCATTTAGAATTATTTGTTTGCATTTTTGCACCATTCACGCTGATACCAATTGTTTCTATAATGTTAAGTAAATAATTTCACTAAATTAAAAGAATCAAGGTTCAGAAGCATAACTGGTGGAATCAAATAAAGAAGGACAAATTTTATTATGTTAGCCTCCCAGGAGTAAATCAAAACAAACAGCACTAACAATGAATCAGTGAAATAAGTTAGAAGCCACACAATACCAGGTTATAGTCCAACAGGTTTATTTGAAATCACGAGCTTTTGGAGCATAGTCCCTTCGTCTGGTGAAGTGAGAGAGAAGCACACAGAACAAGAATTTATGGGCAGAGAGATCAAAAGACCATACAAATGGTGCGAGTGGAGTGCTGAATAATAAGTCCCTGCAGGTGATCTGAAGTGTTAGATGGCGTGAGTAAAGTGTCAACAGTTGAATAACAAGTGAAGGGATGACTCTTAATCTGACTAAATGAGGCAGAGAGATAATTATAAAAAATTAAAAATAAGGTGGTGCAGGAGACAACTCAAATGACTGGAATAACATGCAGCTTTGCTGCAACAGCCTCAGTACTCAATACCAGCAACTGCCAATTTTCAGACGCCATTCTACAACTTGTCCGCTTCATCCTCGACCACAACATCTTCACCTTCGACACCTTCAGCTCTTCATCCAGACACATGGAACAGCCATGGTGACCAAAATTGGAACCCAATATGCCAACATTTCAGTGCACAAGTTCGAGCAAGACGTCTTCGCTGCGCAGGACCTCTGACCAACACTATACACCAGCTACATCGAAGACATTTTCTTAGAGATAGTAAGAACTGTCGATGCTGGAGTCAGAGATAACACAGTGTGAAGCTGGAGGAGCACAGCCGGCCAGGCAGCATCAGAGGAGCAGAAAAGTTGACGTTTCGGGTCAGGACCCTTCTTCAGAAATAGGGGAGGGGGAGGGGAGCTCCAAAATAAATAGAGGAAGGGTGGGGCTGTGGAAGGTAGGTGGGATGGTGCAGGTAGGCAATGATGGGGATTGGTCACTGAGGTGGGAGGAGCGGATAGGTGGGAGAGAAGATGGACAGGCTGTGTCAGGTCAAGGAGGCAGGGATGAGAGGGAGGATTGGTCATGGGAAGAGGTCGGGGTTGGGGAGATTTTGAAACTGGTAAAGCCCACATTGAGACCATTGGGTTGTAGGCTCCCAAGGCAGAATATAAGGTGCTACTCCTTCAGCTTTCAGTGGCATCATTGTGACACTGGAGGAGGCCCAGGATGGAAATGTCGTCCAGGGAGTGGGAGGGGGAGTTGAAATGGTTTGCGACTGGAAGGTGTTGCCATTTGTCATGAACAGAGTGCAGGTGCTCTACAAAGCGGTCTCTGAGCCTCTGCTTGATCTCACTGATGTAGAGGAGGCTACATCAGGAACAGTGGCTGCAGTAGACCACATTAGCGGATGTGCAGGTGAACATCTGTCTGATGTGAAAGGTTTTTTGGTGCCTTGGATGGAGGTGAGGGGGAGGTGTACGGGCAGGTGTAGCATTTCCTGAGGTTGCAGGGAAAGATGCCGGGGGTGGCGGGGCTAGTAGGGAGTGTGGAGCAGATGAAGGAGTCGTGGGAAATACAAGAGATGTGGTCAAGAGCATTTTTGACCACTGAAGGGGGGAAGTTGTGGCCCTTGAAATAAGAGGACATCTGGGATGTTCGGCAGTGGAATGCCCCATCTTGGGAGCAGACGCGATGGAGGCGGAGGAATTGGGAGTAGGGGATCATTTTCTTGCAGGAAGGTGGGAGAGAGGAGCTGTAATATATGTAGCTGTGGGAGTCGGTGGGCTTGAAATAGATATCGGATTCGAGGTGGTCACCAGAGATGGAGACAGAGATGTCCAGGAAGGAGAGAGGTATTAGAGATGGTCCAGGTGAACTTGAGGTTGGGGTGAAAGGTGTTAGTAAAGTTGATGAACTGTTCAAGCTCGTCATGGGAGCACGAGGCGGCGCTGATGCTGTCATCAATGTAACGGAGGAAGAGGTGGGGGATGGGGCCAGTGTAGCTGCAGAAGAGGGATTATTCCACGTATCCTGTGAAAAGGCAGGCTTAGCCTGGGCCCATGTGGATTCCCATAGCCACCCCCTTAGTCTGTAGGAAGTAGGAGGAGTTAAAGGAGAAGTTGTTAAGGGTAAGGACGTGTTTGGTTAAGCGGATAAGTGTTTCGGTGGAGGGGGACTGGTTGGTCCTGCTGGAGAGAAAGAAGTGGAGGGCTTTTAGGCCATCTGCTTGGGGAATGCAAGTGTCCAGGGATTGGATGTCCATAGTAAATATGAGGTATTGGGGGCCAGGGAATTGTAAGTCTTGGAGGAGGTGGAGGGTGTGGGTGGTGTCCTGTAAGTAGGTGGGGAGTTCCTGGACCAGAGGGGAGAAAACAGAGTCAAGGTAAGCAGAGATAAGTTCAGTGGGGCAGGAGCAGGCAGAGACAATGGGTCGGCCGGGGCAGTCGAGTTTGTGTGTTTTGGGAAGGAGATAGAAATGGGCAGTGCGGGGTTGGGGAACGATGAGGTTGGAGGCTGTGGGTGGGAGGTCACCTGAGGTGATAAGGTTATGGATGGTCTTGGAGATAATGTTTGGTGGTCAGGGGTAGGGTCATGATCGAGGGGGCGGTAGGAGGAGGTGTCAGAGTGTTGGCGCCTGGCCACGGCTATTTAAAGGTCAATGCGCCATACCATTACTGTGCCTCCCTTATCTGCGGGTTTGGTGGTGAGGCTAGGGTTGGAGTGGACGGCTGCACGTTCTTTGGGGGAGAGGTTTGAGTGAGTGAGAGGGGTGGGGAGGTTGAGGCGATCAATGTCGCAATGGCAGCTGGAGATGAAGAGGTCGAGGGAGGGTAGGCCTTGGGGTGGTGGAGGCAGGAGAAAGCGTCTGTAGTAGATGGGTTAGACTTTTTCTTTGGATTCATGGTGAGGAATCACTGAATTGGCTACATAGCGAAATCAACAAGTTTCATCCCACCATCAGACTTACCATGGACTTTTCTTCAGAATCAGTCTCATTCTTGGACACACATCAAGGATAGACACCTCAGTAGCTCACTCTACTGCAAGCCTACAGATAATCTAATGATGCTGTGCCTCTCTAGCTCCCACCCTAAACATGTTAAAGAAACCATTCTCTATAGACAGGCCCTGCACATACATAGGATCTGCTCAGATCAGGAGGAACACGATGGGCACCTAAAGATTTTGAAGAATGCCATCATAAGAATGGGATACGATGCTCAACTCATTGATCACCAGTTCTGATGTGCCACGTTGAAAAACCGCAACGACCTCCTCAGAAGACAGACACAGGATATGATCGATAGAGTACCCTTCATCTTCCAGTATGTCCCTGCACCAGAGAGACTAAACCATGTTTTTTGCAGCCTTCAATATGTCATTGATGACGATGACCATCTTGTCAAGATCATCCCTAAGTCTCCAATTCTCGCTTTCAAACAACCGCCAAAACTTTAACAGACTATCATTTGCAGCAAAACCACCCAGCCTTCAGGAGAACATTGACCACAACACCACACAACCCTGCCACATCAACCTCTGCTAGACATGTCAGATCATTGACATGGATAATACTATCACACGTGGGAATACCACCCATCAAGTACACAGCAGGTACTCATGTGACTTGGCCAATGTTGTCTATCACAAATACTGCAGTTCTGTATCTGTAAAATCCTTCTTACTGTCCTGTTTAGTCACCATCACCTGATAAATTGCTATGATCTCTCTACCTTAATTAGTTTGTACAGTTTTGAATTTCTTATGACTTTGGTTAGACCCTCAGCATGTGATTCTTATACTTATTATGTTATTCCAGCTATTTGGTTTGTCT
Organism: Rhincodon typus; assembly: GCF_021869965.1. Classification (NCBI taxonomy): domain Eukaryota; kingdom Metazoa; phylum Chordata; class Chondrichthyes; order Orectolobiformes; family Rhincodontidae; genus Rhincodon; species Rhincodon typus. Next base: position 69,903,354 of record NC_063337.1, read on the forward strand.
CCAGCACCACCTTATTTTTAATTTTTTGTAATTATCTCTCTGCCTCATTTAATCAAATTATTGTCATCCCTTTGCTTGTTATTCAGCTGTTGACACTTTAGCACACTGTCTAACACTTTGGATCACCTGCAGGGACTTATATTCGGCACTCCACTCACACCATTTGTATAGTCTTTTGATCTCCCTGCCGTTGATCTCTCTCTGCCCATAAATTCTGTGTCTGCTTCTCTCTCACTTCATCCGACAAAGCTTATGATGCTCCGAAAGCTTATGATTTCAAACAAATCTTTTGGACTATAATCCAGTATCCTGTGACGTTTGACTTTGTCCTCCCCAGTCCAACACCGGCACTTCTACATGAGTGAAATAAGGCATGGTATAATTTGGATTTTACTATCTGCCAGTGGCTTAATTACATTAGACTGGAAATGGAAGGCTACAGAGTATGAAATGATGAAAAGCAGGAGGTTTGAGAAATAGTCATCTTCAAAAACACCAATCAGTGGAAGAATTGTAGACTGATCCTTTGTATTGCGTAGTTTTGTATTTAACAGTTATAAGACATGATCAAGTCAAGTTAAGCCTGGTATAATAAGGGCATTCTGATAAGAGGTAATTAAAGATGTATAACCTTATCTATAAAATTCAATTAGGACTTAGATGCTTACAGTACTCTGACCACCAAAATTTACAATATATATTAGTGACTTGGATGATGGAAAATGAATGTACTGTAGCCAAGTTTGCACGTGATACAAAAAAATAAGTGGGAACATATGTGGGGAAGATGACACAAAGAGTCAGAGAGGAATAAAGAGAGGTGAGGCCAGTGGGCAAAAACTTAGCAGATGGAATATAATGTAGAAAGTGTGAAGTTATGCAAGTTGGCAGGAAGAATAGAAGAGCTGATTATTATTTAAATGGAGAAAGACTGTAGAAAGCAATGGAACAGAAGGATTTGGGAGTCCTCTTCCTTGAATCACAAAAAGCAGGGATCTAAGTTCAGCAGGTAATAGGGGAGGCAGAAGAATGGAGTATGAAAGTAGTTAGGTTTTTCTAAAACTATGTACACACTAGTCAGATAACAGATAAAATACTATGAACGGTTTTGGGCCCGATATCTAAGGAAAGATATATTGGCATTGGAGGCAGTCAAAGAAGGTTTACTGGGCGATACCAGGTAAGGATGAATGGTTGTAGACTGGGCTTGCACTTGTTGAAATGAGAAATGAGATATGGTCTTATTGAAATATACAAGATTCTAAAGAGACTTGACGCAGAAAGGTTGTTTCTTCTTGTGGAAGAGTATAGGACAAGAGGCTTAAGATCAAAGTAGGGGGTTGTATATTTAAGACAGATAGGGTGATTTTTTTTCACTCAGAGGGTAGTGATCTGCAGGGTTATTTATGACAGAGGGCTATTGACGCTGTACCAATAAGTATATTCAAGGATGTGGTTGACAGGTTTTTAATCAGTGAGTAAATTAAAGGTTATGGGGAAAAGACAGGAAAATCGAGTTCAGGATGATCAGATCAGCCATGATATCATTGTGTGGTTAAACTGACTAGATGGGCTGAATAACCTACTTTTGCTCCTTCATCTTATGATCCTGAACTTTTCAGTAGCTCTAACTTACCAGACTGCTTGTCCACGTTCAGTGCTGGAGAAGTAGAAATTTCCTCCAGTTAAATAATTGCAAGATCAATGCCATCTACATCATGTCTGCAAACAAAGTTGTGTCCTGATTCTTGGTGTCATATTTCATTTCAGATGAACTTTCAACCAGGTATCTATACCATTTCTAGTACCTTTTCTTTCTCTGTAATAGGATATAAGTTGTTGTGAGGGCTTCTCTTGAGGGGAGTGTTTTAATTTTGGGGTTCTATGTCTTGAATTTCAAGGGCTAACTTGTCTTTTGCACTGAGTTCCTTATTAGTTGATGCAGTCATGTAGTAACATTACATTTTGTACTTGTGTTGAGATATGAGGTATTTGGACTCGGACAGAAATAGAATTAGAACAATTCATCTATATCCTCAATAGTTATCAGCCATTTGTTAAATTTGAAACATCAACACACGAGGAGTACATTTGTTTCCTCAAAACTGCGTTATTTAAGTGAACATAAGATAACAAGATAAGTGAGCATAAACAGTGTTTTTCTAAGATGACTGACCATAATTTTACAATTAAAAAGTCATCATAATAAACACACCTACCAGATTTGTAAGATCACAGCTAATGCAACTCTATCACATTGACAGAAATTGGAATATTTTAAACAAGTCCTTAATTTCTTTTTTTGACTGCATCTCATAATCTCAGATTTAAGTTTAACTAAAGGCACAGCATTCATTACAATGGCATCCATTATATTTCTACAAAACAGTAGTTCCTGAACATATATAGTATTAAGATAGAGATCCCACATTTATTTGCAAGTATTTCATTACCTCAGTGAATTCAAGGCTTCCCAGTTCAGGGAGCTGAGATTACTTGTGTTGAAAATTCTTTGAAACTGTTCTCTTCTGAAGAAGGGTCCAGACCCGAAATGTTAGCTTTCCTGCTCCTCTGATGCTGCTTGGCCTGCTGTGTTTCATCCAGTTCTACACCTTGTTATGTCTCTTCTTTGCAGCTTCTTTCTCTCTTGTCTCCCTTGCAGGTTCCCTTTCTGTCCAATACTCTTGCAGCCTTTCTCTATCTCCCTGGCTTCCTCATCCCATGTGGCTTTTGCTTTACCTTCTATACCCTTACTCCTCACTTCCCAAACCCAAACACCCACACCCATCTTGTGCCTTTGGCCATTCCCTTGAAGTAGTCTTCTTCCCTTCAACATCAATGTCTATTCCCAGACTTGTCCAGTAGATGGCTGCCTCCCCTTCCATTTTCAAAAATTCTCTTTCTCATTTGTGTGATCCCTTCTGATCTCTGTAATCTCCAGTAATTTACAAACGTACAAAATATCTGATCCTCTAATTCTGGCCTCTTCCACATTGTTGACTTCAATTGCTCCACCACTGGTAGCTATCTTTCCGTTGCTTCAATGCTATCCTTCTCCACACTTCTCTGCCTCTCTACTTTGTTTTTGCTTGTTTGAAACTCTTTACTGCCTCTCTCTGTTTTTGGTCACGTCATTGAGCATCTCCTTAGGTGACTCTGTTATACTTTGTTGAATAAACTTCCTGGGAAATGCCTTGGGATAATGTATATTAGGGAGATATATAAATAAAAGTTACTATTGTAATTACTTATTAATATTCATTCCCATGACATTCCAAAAACATTATCTGCATTATATTCATCATTATCCTCCAGAATTTCAGAACGTTTAATTTGACTATTGCAACCTGTCATATCTCAGAATTATTTTACCAATGTTATTCATATGAAAGATATTTGGAATGCTCTTAATCAGACTGCATTGTTACTGGATTTAAAAATAGCACCCAGATGAAAGGTAGTTAACATCATAAATGGAATTGCTTTCCCCAGAAATTAAACAATATGTCAATTCTTTAGTTCATGTTGGTCATTGACAAGCACCTCATACCCATTGTGTTCAAAAGCTTTTAATCCCTGTCTGACTGTGAGCAGGTGGGAGATAAGAATAAAAACAGAGATGCCTTGAAATAGGAAGGCTGCACGTGAATCTGACTTTTAAATGGAGAGTTGCAATGACTTATTTACTGCTAGAATCCCCACAGTGTCACTTTGTGTGCTGTCATCTCTTAAGTGGCTCAGAATTATACCCTAGTTCTACACTCCAGACACAACCATTAAATCTTCTATGCTGGTTCTCAGCTTTTCAATCTATTACTTTAGTGTAATGACTTTGTTTCTTGCTTATTGACCATGAATTTCTAGGGTTCCTTTTTAGCTTTTGACTTCCCCTCACTGCCCTTCAAACCTAGATGCCTTGACTGTGTTTGAAAATTCATATTTCTGTTTAATACAGACAAAAGAAGGTGTATCTAAGTGATATAAAGCAATACAAAAACAGAAATTGCTCGAAAAGCTCAGCAGGTCTGGCAGCATCCGTGAAGAGAAATCAGAGTTAACGTTTTGGATCAACTAGCTTCTGAGGAAGGGCACTCGACCTGAAACTTTAACTCTGATTTCTCTCCACAGATGTTGCCAGAGCTGCTGAGATTTTCCAGCAATTTTTGTTTTTGTTTCTGATTTACAGCATCCACAGTTCTTTTGGGTTTTCATTTGATATAAAGCAATGCTGTATTTTGAAAATGACTTTACATATTTGAAAAAAGAAGGCTTAAAAGAGAGTATCAGCAGTCAAATGTCTTGACACTGTAGTTTCTAAGATGCTAGATACTTGCATTTTTTAATACAAATTCCATAGCCATTAAAAATGGAGCTAAGTGCTCTACAGGAGCTAGTCAAAGTGATTAGAGAGGAATTTGAGTCAGCCATATGTCCTGTGACTCATTTGAAGAACACCGAGAGTCATAGAATCATACAGCACAGAAACAGACCCTTTGGTCCAACTTATCTGCTCTGACCAGATGTCCTAAACTGATCTAGTCCCTTTTGCCATAATTTAGCCCATATCCCTCTAAACCATTCCTATTCATATACATATCCAGATGCCTTTTAAATATTATAATTGTACCTGCCTCCACCACTTACTCTGGCAGCTTGTTGCTTACACATACCATCCTCTGCATGAAAAAGTTGCCCGTGAGGTACCTTTTAAATCTTTCCCTTCTCACCTTAAACCTACACTTATAGTTTTGGACTCCCCTAACCTTGGTAAAAGACCATGGCTCTTCACTCCGTCCATGGCCCTCGTGATTTTACAAACCTCTATTAGGTCACCCCTTGACCTCCAATGCTTCGGGAAAATAAGACCCAGCCTATTCAGCCTCCCAATATAGCTCAAACCCTCCAATCATGACAACACCCGTGTGAATCTTTTCTGAACCCTTTCAAGTTTAACAACATCTTTTGTATAATAGTGATCCTATAGCATCTTTCCTATTCCGGTGAGCCTGATATGAGTAGTGAGGAAGTTGTTGGAGGGGATTCTGAGGGACAGGACCTAAATGCATTTGGAAAGACAAGGACTGACTAAGAAGAGTCAACATGATTTTGTGTGTGAAAAATCATGTCTCACTAACCTGATTGAGTTTTTTAAAGGGGCGACAAAGAGGATTGATGAGGGCAGAGCTATAGACTGTGATTTATATGGACTTCAGTAAGGCATTCAACAATGTTCCGCATGGTAGACTGGTTAGCAAGGTTAAAGCAGATAGAATACAGGGAGAATTAGCCATTTGGATACAGAAATGGCTTGATGGTAGAAGACAGAGGGTAGTGGTGGAAGACAAGAACACAAGAACTAGGGTAAGGAGTAGGCCGTCTGGCCCTTCGAGCCTGCTCCGCCATTCAATAAGATCATTGGCTGATCCTTTCATGGACTCAGATCCACTTACCCGCATTCTCACCGTAGCCCTTAATTCCTTTATTGTTCAAAAAAAATCTTCCTTATCTTTAAAAACGTTTACTGAAGTAGCATCAACTACTTCACTGGGCAAGGAATTCCATAGATTAACAACCCTCTGGATGAAGAAGTTCCTTCTCAATTCAGTCCTAAATCTGCTCCCTCTAATCTTGAGGCTATGCCCTCTTGTCCCAGCTTCACCTGCCAGTGGAAACATCCTCTCTACTTCTATCTTATCTATTCCCTTCATAATTTTATATGTTTCTATAAGATCCCCCCTCAATCTTTTGAATTCCAATGAATATAATCCCAATCTACTCAGTCTCTCCACATAAGCCAACCCCCTCAACTCCGGAATCAACCTAGTGAACCTCCTTTGCACCCCCTCCAGTGCCAGTACATCCTTTCTCAAGTAAGGAGACCAAAATTGCACACAGTACTCTAGGTGTGGCCTCACCAGCACCTTGTACAGCTGCAACATAACCTCTCTGCTTTTTATTTCAATCCCTTTAGCAATGAAGGACAAAATTCCATTTGCCTTCCTAATTACTTGTTGTACCTGCAGACCTACCTTCTGTGATTCATGCACAAGGACACCCAGGTCCCTCTGCATAGCAGCATGCTGCAACTTTTTACCATTCAAGTAATAATCCTTTTTACTATTACTCCTACCAAAATGTATGACTTCACATTTATTTACATTGTATTCCATCTGCCAGACCTTTGCCCACTCACTCAATGCATCTATGTTCCTCTGCAAAGTTTCACAGTCCTCTGTACACTTTGCTGTGCCACTCATCTTAGTGTCATCTGCAAACTTTGACAACCTACACGTGGTCCCCAGCTCCAAGTCATCTATATAAATTGTAAATAATTGCGGTCCCAACACCGATCCCTGAGGCACACTACTAGTCACTGACTGCCAGCTAGAACAGCACTCATTTATCCCCACTCTATGCTTCCTGTTAGTCAACCAATCCTCTATCCATGCTAATACTTTACCATTAATGCCATGCATCCTTATCTTATGCAGTAGCCTCTTGTGCAGCACCTTGTCAAAGGCCTTTTGGAAGTCTAGGTACACCACATCCACTGGGTCCCCATTGTCCACCTCGCTCGTAATGTCTTCATAGAATTCCAAAAGATTTGTCAAGCATGACCTGCCCTTCATGAACCCATGCTGCATCTGCCCAACAGGACAATTTCTATCAAGATGCCTTGCTATTTCTTCCTTGATAATAGACTCAAGCATCTTCCCCACTACAGAGGTTAAGCTAACCGGTCTATAATTCCCCATCTTTTGTCTACTTCCCTTTTTAAACAGTGGTGTCACATTTGCTGTTTTCCAATCTGCTGGGACTGCCCCAGAGTCCAGTAAATTTTGGAAAATTACCGCCAGTGCACCTGCTATTTCTCCCGCCATCTCTTTTAGTACCCTGGGATGCATTCCATCAGAGCCAGGAGACTTATCAATCCTTAGCTCCATTAGCTTGCCCAACACTACCTCTTCCGTAATTATGATTGTTTCCAGGTCCTCACCTACCTTCGTCTCTTTGTCTATTACTGGCATGTTATTAGTGTCCTCCACTGTGAAGACCGATACAAAATACCTGTTCAATGCCTCGGCCATTTCATCATATCCCATAACTAAATTTTCTTTCTCATGCTCTAAAGGGCCAACGTTTACTTTAGCCACTCTTTTTCGTTTTATATATTTATAGAAACTTTTCCTATCTGTCTTTATATTCTGTGCTAGTTTTTTCTCACGTTCTATCTTACATTTCCTTATAGCTCTTTTTGTGGCTTTCTGTTGGAAGGTTGCTTTTCAGACTGGAGGCCCGTGACCAGCGGGATGCCACAATGGGTTCCTGATTTTCATTATTTATATAAATGATTTGGATGTGAACAGAGGAGGTATGGTTAGTAAATTTGTAGATTACATCAAAGTTGGAGGCAAATTGGACAGCAAAGTAGGTTACTTCAGAGTACAACGGGACCTTGATCAGATGGACCAATGGGCCGAAAAGTGGCAGATGGAGTTTAATTTAAATAAGTGTGAGGTGCTGCATTTTAGAAAGGCAAATCAGAGCAGGACTTATATACTTAATGGTAAGGTCCTGAGGAGTGTTGCTGAACAAAGAGACCTTGGAGTGCAGGTTCATAGTTCCTTAAAAGTGGAGTCCCAGTTTGATAGGATAGTGTAGAAGGTGTTTGGTATGCTTGCCTTTATTGGTCAGTGGATTGAGTGTGGGAGTTGGGAGGTCATATTGCGACTGTACAGGACATTGGTGAGGGCACTTTTGGAATACTACGTGCTATTCTGACATCCCTGCTTTAGGAAGGATTTTGTGAGGCTTGACATGGTTCAGAAAAGATTTCCAAGGATGTTGCCATGGTAGGAGAGTTTGAGCTTTAGGAAGAGGCTGAATGTGGTGGGGCTATTTTCCCTGAAGTGTCGGAGGCCGACGTAAGATCTTATCGAGGTTTATAAAATCATGAGGGGCATGGATAGGGTAAATAGCAACAGTCCTTTTCCCATGATGGGGAGTCTAAAACTAGAGGCTGTAAATTTAAGATGAGAGGGCGAAGATTTAAAAGTGACCTAATGGGCAACCTTTTCACACAGAGGGTGCTGCGTGTATGGAATGAGCTGTCAGAGGAAGTGGTGGAAGCTGGTACAATTACAACATTTAAAAGTCATCTGGATGGGTATATGAATAGGAAGGGTTGAGAAGGATATGGGCCAAATGCTGGTAAATGGAACTAGATTAATTTGGGATATCTGATTGGCATGGACGAGTTGGACCAAAGGGTCTGTATTCATGCTGTATAGCACTATGATTCTATAACTCTTGTGACTAAGTCAGAAAACATAAATTCTCCACGTGAATGGTCTCATTCTCTCTCTATTTATCTTGTAATCTCAAGTCCTGTTTGGCCACTTGCATACAGCAGACAGAGTTTTAGAATAAATAAAAAATCAGCTGCTGCTTCTGGAAGTAAAGATAAATTAAATATCAACAACTTCAAATCACATTGACACCAAATCTTCAGCAATAACCAAGCCAATCAGAAACCATTCAAGTGATTTATTTACACAACCTAGTATACATTTACCTCTTATTGGATTTCAGAAAGCCTGTTTCATCTATTCTGCTACTCTATAACTTATTGATACATGTGTGTCCATGAGCTTCAAATGCTTGTGTCTGTTTAAGGTTAAATGTAACAAACATAGTCTTTTTCTCAGTTAAAACAAAATCTCAAGGTTTGTGTCCATCCTTTACAGTTAGCATTTAATCAGTTAACACCAGCTAAAATTTTTAAAATGATGGAGCTGAATAAGAATTGAGAAAGGAAGAGAACCATTCTGTTTCTCCCCACCTAATTATAACATCAGCAAAACCTGGAAGTAAAATATGTAATTGTAATTCAGTGAGTGCATCTAAAAATTGAGAGACAATTTTATAAATTTATAAACAAAACGTATTGAATTCTAAGGTTTGCTGATAGGCTGAGTGTAAAATCAGAATTTCCCAGTAAACCATACAAATCGATCATTATGCTGCTGATAGAGTATTGACTGTGGTTCCCTTCATAGCAGTGGTGATCCGATAAGACAATAATTCCGCCTGCTCCTTTGTATCTCGATTTGGGGATCATCACACATATCAAGCATTTTCTCAACTCAGTTCTTGCATCTAAGAGGGAGCCTGCATCTACAAGGTTGAAACTTGTTGGTAGTGTTACATCAGGACCATCGACAGGAAACCAGTAGTAGGGGCAGAGTTATCGAAACAGTTAGCCTGCTGTCTTGTTGAAGGCTTTGGCTGAAGATGGACTATGCAGCAGGTAAATGTTTGGGTTAGACAAACAGGAAGCTGGAAAAACCCAGCGAGCCAGGCAGCATCTGGAGGAGGAGAAGTCAACATTTCGGGGTGTTGACTTCTCCTTCTCCAGATGTTGCCTGGCTTGCTGTGTTTTCTCAGCCTCCTGTTTGTCCACCTTGGATTCCAGAAACTGCAATTTTTTTGTCTCCAACTAAATGTTCAGGTTAGAATGGAGAGATGGACAGAGGAGGAGGTTAACATATTCTAACCTTCCAAAGGTACGTTAGCATAAGCTAGGTTTTTCAGAATTGTTGCCACCTTCCCTATGACTTATCAATGAAAACACACTAAATGCAGGCAGTTTTGAGGATATTTAGAAAAACATACGGTACACATGGAGGTCAATTCAGCCTATTGTATCCATGCAGTCAAATAGAATAATCCAGTCTATCCCACATGGCAGCTTGATATCAGTGGGTTACAACAGCTGAATCCAGTTCTAAATATTTTCAAATGCAAGGAAGACTTGGTGAATCTCCCACCCATTCAGGCAGTGGGTTCAAGATCCCCAGCAGCACTTCTGGATGAAATTGCTCCTCAACTCTCCTTTAATCCTTTCACTAATTACTAATAAGTCCATGTTATTACCTCTCTGCTAAAGGAAATAGGCCCTTCCTCTTCACTCTAATGAGGCAACTCAGACTTTCATGTACTTCAATTAAAACTTTCCCCAGCCTCCTTTGTTCAAAAGAAAAATATCTAACCCACTGAATCATTCCTCATAACTAGGATTCCCCACTGGCAGCAAAATCCTCATGAATATGCTGTGCCCTCACTAGTGTACCCTTATCTTCCCTATCATGGTGGGGGAGTCAAATGTATGAGTACTCTTGCAATGGCCTAAACAATTTTCTATACAATTCGAGCATAAACTCCGCACTTATATTCCAGCTCTCAGCCAATAAAGAAACAGCCCCATTCAAACATGTGACCTTCACCGCCGAGAAGGTCAAAGGCAACAGATGCATGAAAACAGCGCCAGCTGCATATTCCCTCCAAGCCACACACCATCCTGACTTCGAACTATGGGTGGAATCTTCCCAGACGCTGAACAATGTAAGCTATTGTGAGAAATTTAGGAGAATCACAAGAAGTTGAGAAAGGCCCTCCTCCATGCTGGGAACATTAAGATATTGAAATAAGATTCTCACTAGTGAGCTGCTAGAGGACTATTAACAAAGATTATCACTAATTATCACCCTCATTACTAATAATTTCACCTGATCAATATGTAGCCTCCAACTGTCCCACTCACCATATAGAAAGTAGATGCCGAGAATTCACAACATGATCGTCAGAGCAGGTACCTAGCACCTCCAGCTTGCTCCTCCATCCTCTACCTTGGAAGCCTGCCACTAACATCTCAGGGCACACTCCATGGGTAGTCTTCACACACATCCCTGCCCTGTCTAGAGATGTTGACACCTGAAATATTGCAGCCTCAATCCCCTCACCTCTAGAGGCAGCACACCTCTTCACCAGCTACAATATTGTTTCAGAGATAGTAGGAACTGCAGATGCTGGAGAATTTGAGATAACAAGGTGTAGAGCTGGATGAACACAGCAGGCCAAGCAGCATTAGAGGAGCAGGAAGGCTGAAGTTTCAGGCCTAGACCCTTCTTCAGCCTTCCTGCTCCTCTAATGCTGCTTGGCCTGCTGTGTTCATCCAACTCTACACCTTGTTATCTCCAGCTACAATATGTTTGTTTACTCCATTACTACACTTTGGAACAGACTGGCACTTCTTAGTGGAATGTTGATGCCAGGACACTTTGTGTGCAGGGCCAGGCACTTAGCTCATGGACCAGACAAAGTTGCATTTCAGAGAATGTTGGTGAAACTCAGCAGGTTTGGCACCATCTGTGGAGAGAGAGAGAGCGAGATAGAGACAGAGACAGAATTAATGTTTCAAGTACAATGTGACTTTTCTGTAGAACACATTTCAAGGCTGTTCACTTGCTTTCTTAGCACTCACTCACTTTGTGCTTATCTGGATGCTCACAACTTCTCTGCCCTTTTTTGCCCTTTTTGTGCTTTGGCTCCTCCGCTAGACCATAAAGGACTGCAGGACTCCTATCTTGCCTTGCTGTTTAGCTCAATCACTGAGCTGGTGGAGGGTGTAGGAGGCAATCTTCTGGTGATTTCATTGAGGTCTCAGTTCTCCCATCTGAGTGGAGGAGGGCATGCCTTGTTGGGCCACCATCTTGACTGTAGAATGGTGGACATGTATCTCTGCAGGACATAAACAGAGATAACATCTCGAGGTGTGGAAGTTGTGGCTTGCTAAAAATACATTCTGTTACAAAGTTGTGTACAGTATTCATGAATTGGAAGGCAGGAAGTTAGAATTTGTCAGTAAAAATGATAGTGGGGAAAAGCAGTGCACATATCTTTAAAAGATGGTGTTTTTTCTGTGCTTAGAGATTTTTAAAATGTATGTATGTGAGGAGCAGCTGGAGGGTGCCAGTACAAAATTGAAATATTTATATTGAAAGGATAACCAGCATTTTTTTTACCAAAACACCTGTTTTGAATTTTAGCCAATCAATTTGAACCAGGCCCTGAGCTACCGAAAACCAATTGTTTTGGGTCTAGGCCAGAAACGTCAGCCTTTCTGCTCCTATGATGCTGCTTGGCCTGCTGTGTTCATCCAGCTCTGCACCTTGTTGTCTCGGATTCTCCAGCATCTGCAGTTCCTACTATCTCTGAATTTAAAACTGATGGTTTTGGCAACCTGAAACCAATCATATTATAAGAAATTGGTGTGTCATCGGGGTGGGGGGGTGGGTGGTATATAAAGATGAGGACATTTGGAAAATCAGAGAGAGCCAGTTGCCACCTGAGGGGAGAGCATGACTACCATCTGAGAAATAAGCCCTGTGCTCTCATGAGAAATTGCTAAACTCTGAGAAAGCACCATCTTATTGATAAAAGATACAATGGCATTTTTAGCTAAATGTCTTCACAGAGAAAACATCCCTGACAGTAGAATCAGTGAAAGAAAAGCATTTGTGGTGTGAGGTGAACAGAAGGCAAAGGGTTCCAGAAGACACAGTCTGTGCAAAACTGAGGAGATTGTTTTAATTTATTGTTGTCTTATTAATTGGGTTTATATAAATGGGATTTGTCATTATTTGAACAGCATTCCAATAGAATTTAGGCCTGTTAGGAAGTGGTTAGTAATCTAGGGGGGAATTATTTGCCTTGTTAGTAACTCTGTTAATTTGTTCAGTGTTAGGGTTAGATAAATAAATTGTTATTTATAATGCGGATCAGGGATTTTCTTTCTTTTAACCACTCTTTTAACAGATTATGAGGGGAAAAGCCGGTTTCTCTAGTTGTTTTCGGGGTAATTATTAGAAGGAAACCTCTAATCCCATCATAGCAGATTGGGGCTTGTGTTTTGTTTTTAATTATCAGAGAGGTTTGGCCATTCTCCCACTGTAACAATTCTCAGTGGGGGTATTGGGAGAGTAGCATAGCAGTGAACAATATTCCTCACTTGGTTGTTGGACCATAGAGGTTTTGACATCTCTAAAGGAGTGGTCCCAATCTTCACTGACCAGGGACAAAACCCTCTCTCATACTCTGCAGATAAATATTTGGACCTTACCACCTGTCCTGGTCCTTTCGGCCTCATGATGGGTTGTCTTGTCTTGAAATGAGAGAAAGCAAGGGTTGAGCAAGGCAAAAACAGGTGGCACATCTGTTAGTGGGAGAAATATGGTGAGGTGGCTCCACTGGGTGAGTAGGCAGTACATTTGGGTGCAGGGTTAGTAGTGTGGCATTTGTGGGGGTGTGGGAGCAAGTAAAGGAAGACACTGCGTTCAATGGCGAGCATTGCAGAGTATGGGCGTTAGTGGGAGATGGGTGCAGTGGCAGAGATGGAGTGATTGTGAGGTAGCAGAGACAAAATGGTAGCATGTACCCTCATGTCATGTAGAAGGCCATTGACCTTCTTCCTATACTGTTAAGTGCTTCTCCTCACTGTAGAGACTGCACTGTCCCAAATAACAACCTCAGTCCAGGCTGGCAGCATTTGATTAGGTGTGCAACTGCCTTTTAAACATGGGACCAGGAACCTAGATATCCCAGCAGTGGTGACTACTCCTGACTATGGTATGCAGGACAACCGGGTTAGCATCAACGAGAGGGTGCCATAGAGGCATGAAACCGAGTTGATGAGGCAAGTTTGGGATGATGGAACGAGAAAAACGTGCTAGGTCTCGTGGAGAAAGACCTTTAATAAAGCTTGACAAAACTGACCTGTAGCTGATTTCAGATACGATTTAGCCTTATACCAATTTTCTTTTGCTTTCCCTGGGTGAAAACCTTGGAACTCCTTTCCTAACAGCACAGTAGATTTGCCAACACCCCAAGGCCTGCAGCTGTTCGAGAAGGTAGCTCACCACAACCTCGTCCTAGGCAATTAGTGACAGCAGCAAATGTTAGCCTAGCCAGTAATGCCTACATCCTGCGAAAGAATAAGAAAATAAAAAAAAAAATCTGCCATCTTCACAAGTGTAAAAACAAGCTTGCTGTGAAAAAGAATTTGCAGACACCTGCTTCTTGGTCTCTATGTTATTAATGGTACATTTGGTAACACTGAATAGGAATAATGGGAATCTTTTCAGTTTATATGAGAAAGGCTTTGAATGCAGATTGTTCATTGATTTTCATTTCAAAATGATTATTTTATATATTTTCCGCATTTGAATCATTCAATAAAAGCTTTACATTGTGAAACATCAGATGACAAAGGCCAGAAAGCAAATGGAAAATTATCATAGGATTTGAAACCCTCATTGGAGTTTACTTACAGCAAATGGGAAAAGTGCATCCAGCAGTTCTCCCAGGAGAGAGAAGTTGGAGAAAAGGAATTGAGGTTGGCAAGGGCCAGCAGAGGCAAACCCAAATATTCCATTTCCCATCATTTTGTTAGCATTCTGCAGCAAATTCCAGATCCAAACTCCCATAAATTTTACAAGATCTAATGCACGTCCATTTTACACAACCTGCTGAGGTTTCTTTACAAAGTGATCTCACCAATGGATGTATTTTGGATCTGAACATTTTTTCATCGTACATAATGTAAGCAACAAAATGAAAGATAATGAATACTTGGCATTGATACAATGCAAAGTGCCATTGTTCAAATATTTGCAGTCTTGTGATTCATTACTTCTTTATGTAGATAAAATTATACTCACTTTCTATATTTGCCAATTTTTTTATGCAGCAGTGCAGGTTATTCCCACAGTTGCTTGTTTCGCAGGCATCTATTGTTGATAGGAACGATCATTTTTGCAACTAATCTTTCCCCTGTGATTATGATATGGTCTCGAGTCAATAGTAACTTTCCAGTTTTCTGTCTTCCATCATTCCCCTATTAATACTGCAATCCAGAAGCATAGAAACAATTGTAAATCTATAAATATCTACTGTACTTGTGTTTACATATAAGAGAATATCATAATTCTATTCTCAAGGAGTATGATTTTTCTATGTCTAAAGATTGTGGGATTATTTCAGCTTTCTGGTTAGCAGGGGGAAGAAATAAAGGAAGTTAAAATATTCATAGTGCCACCATTTATGTTTCTGTACCATCGCAGGAAATCTCAATCACAGCTTGCCAGCTCCCACTGTGCAAGAGGAAGCTTGTGTTGAATAATTAATGAGTGCCAGACTTAAAATATTCGATGGGAACAGTTGTGCTGATGCTGTAAGGTCCTGGGAATGCAGAACTTCTTTTTTTCTTTCTCTGCTTTCCATTTAATTTACTTCTAGTTATCTTTAGGTGCCATGGATTTCACATGGTCACCTGGCAAAACTGGTGCCTTGCTCATGGGTCTCCAGACCAAACTTGGCCCCTAACTCAGGAATGAGTGACAAGAGAAAGTAAAAAAATTAATGTGAAGGGAGTAAAGGATACAACTCAGAAAAAAAGGAACCAGTGGCATCTGTCATATCTGCATTAATATATTACTGTGAAATAAATAGTCAGACGTTGTACTGTTCTTAGACAGGACTGGTCACTTAGCATTTAATGAGAAATATGAATGTGCGTTCATGGCCTCCTTCTTTACATTGAAAAGATGAAGCACATCAATGGAGCTTTTCTTTTATTATATTTCTTTTTAAATATTTTTCATGTTCATCTGGGTGAATGATGCCAGTTTTGGGGAATAATGTCAGTTCACAGGATCGTTGCCAGATTTGGAAACTGGTGCCAGATCTGAATATTGATGCCAACTCTCTGATACACTAAAAGCTCTGCAGGTCAAATATTGCCAAGGGAACAATACCACTTTAGGGACTTACTGTCAATATAAACCTCTAGTATTACTTATAGCAATGCAATTGGCATAGTATTAGCTCTCCGCATTTCATTACACCGTTATAAATAGCCACCATTTTGAAAATTATGCAAACTAGTGTAGACATTCAGAGAAACTAGACTGATCTTGAAATCGTGCGAGAAAAATTGGACCAAGATAGTAGAACCATCTCATAACATTGGTTTTGGGCAATGCAGCCTTTTCCAACCCCTCCCACAAGAAAGATAGAAGTCTGTATAGCAATCAAGCTCACAAATTCTTTCCTCAGAGTTCTCTCAACCCAATTATGGACTAGGCTGCAGCTAGCCATAGAGTTTACTTTGGATTTGCTGAAGATTTCCATATTACCTGTCACAGCGCTCATGCGAGATTAAAAACAGAAAGTCCTGGAGAAACTCAGCAGGTCTGGTAGTTTGTATGGAGAGAGAAATAGAGGGAAAGTTTTTCATCCGATATGACTCTTCTTCAGAACTGATTTCTCTCCTCTACTGATTTTCTCTGGCACTTTATGTTTTAGCTTAAATCTTCAGCATCCACTAGACTTTGCTTTCATTAGTAAACTATGTCAGAGCCTCCTCTGTATCAAAGAACTTACAATGAATAAAATTTTGTCGTGCATTCCATGATAGACTAGAATATAGATGACAATTTATCATTGTGGCGATCCAGCTAGATTATTTCAATATACCCATTTTGTGTGGTCACCAGTGATAACTGTGAATGTTTCTGCTCGGATAGCAGTCTTCTGTGCTCAGCAAGGTCACAGCTTAAGGGCACAAAATATACTTAACTTCCAAAAAGCAGTGTTGCCTCTTCAGCTGCCTCCATTATACATTTTCTCCTCATTGTCTAATTTTTCCTCTTCAAGATACTAATCCACTGAAGAACATGTCACTTGATTTTTTTCCCCCACAGTCTATCAAAGCAGAAATATCTAAATAATCCACCATAGGAACACCCTCAGTCTGTTTATCCATTAAATTGTTCACTTCCCATGTCTATGTGAAGTGTTGGGCATTCTAAGCAGAAAAATTAACTATGAGAATATCTTGATGGCCCTATCCGGATTGTATACAGGTGGACCTCCTCAGAAGGAATTAAGACTTTGTAGTGCCTGACACTTCCATTATTTCTGGTTTGCTTCATTCAATTACATGTTATCATGTCCTGAGTGTCTTTTTAAGATTGTTCAAGTGGCAAAGTCACACGCTACTTTCCAACTAATTTATTATTCTATATGATGATAGATATGTATCAGATATTGTGTTCATCTGTGAAGGTTCATTAAGATATTTTGGACCTTCATATTTTATCACTCTTTTCTTGATATCTTGTGAGGTACACTTCACAACAATACTGAGTAAGTTACTTTGTTAATGATAATAACTGCTCTGTGTAAATACTTTTCAGATATGTTTCTGCTCACCCACATGTGTCATGATGTTTGACATTCCAAGCTACACTTTAACCTTAACTAACATGCTTTTTTGAGTTCATATATTTTTCTTCCTCGAATCTCTGAGTTGGATCCTGGTGCCTGCATCCACCTAATCTTCAATTGGTTCTCAAGCTTGTTGCACCAGGCACTGCTGGTTCTGTGCAGTTACTGGCTCCCTCGCTTACTTAATGCATCAGCACTCTCAGTGCCCCAGCATCAATATGATCCTTCACACTCTGGACATGTGTCTTTTACAAGCATATTACTAAAACAACCTTAACTCTACTCTCCTGTGCACAGATGGTAATACACCGAGAGAGTGTCAGAAAAGTCAAAGTTGACATTGGCCAGGAAGTTGGTCATTTTGTTCTTTCAACAGATGCTCCATACTGTATCACCAATTGTTTTAATTTTCTTTTCAACAAAGTGCTTTACTGTTTCTATTGAAAGTATCTATTGAACTGAATCATTATTCTGGATGTCCTGTGAGTGATATAGTGGTACCAAGACTTTATCATTTTAAAGATATAGTGTAACCTTAAGTCTGTTGAAAGGTATATTTTTGAAGTTCTTTTGATTCATGGCACTCAAATCCAAGAGAAAGCTAAAACTTATATTAATTCTGGATGATTTATATTCAAGAGAAAATTATATTGCTTTGAAACTAATGTGAATCCATCTTCCACTGTCAATGTCCATAAGAATGTGAAGTATAATATAAAGAAAATCTAGATATCTGTATTTAAAACATATCCATGCACAGTTAGAAAAATATGAACCAATACCTTTGATATTTCAATTGTGTAAAGATTCCATTTAGAAATCTCTTGCAAAGCAAGAGTTACTGAAAAGAAAGAAACATAAATCCATTAGAATGAGGAGCAAACTTTAAAGGGATTGTATATGGTCTTTATTGACCTCATGTTAAACAATCCAATATGAATACAGTATACTCCGCAGACCAGTCTGAATACAATAAATAGAAGTTCACTCACAGCTGTCCTACTAATTCGACCTTTGACCATGATATTCAATGCATGCACTTCAATTGAAGTACATCGAATATACATGAAAGTAACATCATATGAAGCTAGTTGTATTTATCCCTTTTCAATCCATACCAATCACTCGGTCAACATGGCCAAATGACACACTTAACTACTTAACATAAACAGCGAGGTCAACATATACCAGAGCTCATTTATACAATGTATCATTCTTCCTCAGCAAAAAAGATACTTCACTTCATTTGGTAGAATCTTTTGTTATTCTTAATGGCATGCTTAGAAGTGGGAATTCTACTTAATCAAGTGGGATTGTGATGACTGAGTGCCCAGTTATATTCTTACCCATACATGATTAAGTCCAGGGTGGTACATGCCACTGACAATTGAGACTGTTAAGTGAAAATCTCATACAACTTAGGGGATTCATTGAGCCAGCACTGGAATTAAGGCAGCTTCAAGTAGGTTTGTTTTGACAAAGGAGGTGCAACAGAAAATCTCTACAAGCTGCGTATCATCTTGCAGGAATTGGGTATTGATATGGAGGTGTATTTCCTTTAAAAGCAATCAGTGCCTGATTGAAGGATCTGATATTGGCTAGTCGTGTGTCCAATGAGAACCCATCCACTACCTTTTCCTACCCTGTGAACCCCACCTAAATTTCCTCTCCGAGAATTATCTGCCTCTATCCTGAGTTTGTCCATGTACCTGGGTCTCCACCGACTGCTGTTCTGGCGGTAGCCTCCAAGTTGAAGGGTTGGGCTGGAGGTGGGGGTGAACAGGGGACAGTTGTTACAGCGAGATGGTCCTGATCCCAGTGAAAAGCTGGCTATTGGTCTATTGACTGCATCACTGGCTTGTGGTTCTCTGGATTTTCACTAAAGGAGGCAAAGCCAGTCCGCCTTGTTGCTTTCATAGGCTTCCATCTACTGTGTGCTGACACCAAAGATATCCAGTGCACTGAGGTATGTAGGTATGTAGGTAATGTGAACTTTCTTTGCCAATGCAGCTCAGAGACATTATGAGTGAGGTCAACAACTAACATTAAACTGCAGTGATGGATTCTAGCTTGAAACAGCCTCAACACAACCACAAAGAGATTCTTTGTCTCTTCTAATGAAGCACTTTTAAAACAAAACGGTTGACTGGATAAAGGCATGCTGAGTTTCTAGGGATTGGATTGCAAGCAATATTAATAATGCATGGAAGAAAA
This sequence comes from Rhincodon typus, assembly GCF_021869965.1. Taxonomy (NCBI): domain Eukaryota; kingdom Metazoa; phylum Chordata; class Chondrichthyes; order Orectolobiformes; family Rhincodontidae; genus Rhincodon; species Rhincodon typus. The sequence goes on from NC_063337.1 coordinate 69,922,695, forward strand.
TTATGCTGAAACATTCCGACTTGAAGAATAGTAACGGTTTCAATCAGGAAACATCCTTTGATTTACACCCACAACATTTTCCTTCCAAATTTTTATCAGATTTCCTCTTAGTCTTCTTCTCTCTGAGAATAATAGTTCCAACTTCTCTAATCCATCCTCATAACTGAAGCTTCTCATCCCTGAGAACCATTCTTGCAAACTTCCTCTGCAATGTGTCCATGTCTTTCATACAGTGCAGTGCCCAGAACTGTACATGGTCTTCCAACTAAGGACTAACAAATGTCTTCTAAAGTTCAGTACTGCCTCCTTGCTTTTGTACTCCATGCCCCTATTAACTGCATATTTTGTTAGCTGCTCTGGACCTATCCTGCCGCCTACAATAATTTGTGCACATGTAGACCCAAGTCCCTCTGTTTCTTCACTCCTAAGTTATTGTACTCCCTATTTTATCTTGTATGTCCAACTTCTTCCAACCATATGCATCATTCCACAATTCTCCACATTAACCTTCATCTGCCACCTATATGCTCACTCTACCAACTCATCATTTTATTTTAGAGTTCTACACAGTCCTTCCCACTGTTTACAACATTTCCAAGTTTATTGTAATTTGTAAACTTAAAATTTTCTCCTGCATAGCAAGATCTAGATTATTAATATTATGAAGAAAAGCAAGGGTCCAAATACTGACCTCAGGATTTTTACTACAAACCTTCCTCCAGCCTGAAAGGTATTCATTGATCATTAATACCTGTTTTCTATCACTCAGCCAATTTTGCATCCACTTTACAACTGTTCCTTTTTTTCCATAAGTTGTAATGTTGTTCACAAGTCTGTTATATGGCACATTGTCAAATGAATTATCAAAGTCCATGTGCATTACGCTACAGCTTTACTCTCATTAATTCTTTCTGTTATCTCTTCAAAAAGTTCCAGCAATCAGTTAAACTTGATTTCCCTTTCAGGAATCCATGCTGACTCTTCAGAGACAAACCACTTCTTTTCTATTTGACCATTAATTCAAACCTGAATGGATTCCATGCTGACTCTTCAGAAACAACCCACGCTTTTTTTTACATTCGACTATTAATTCAAACCTGAATAAATGTTTTTAGAATCTTTTCTACCATTGAAGTTAAACTGACTGCTCTGTTACTGGTGGGGTTTTGCTTACAACCTTTTTTGAACCTCTGACCTTCCTCTGAGTGTAATGAAGACTGAATTGCCCCTGCAATTTCTTCACACCTTCCATATACTTGAATGCATCTCATCTGCTCCCTGTGCCTTTTCATCTTTAAATATCAACTGTCTATCCAACATTTTTACTTATCAATTTTGGTCCCTTTGAATGACAGAGCGCCCTCTTCTGTCACCACAAACTATCATGAACATAATTTTGTAAATTTCTTTAATATATTAAACTTTTATGTTCTTTTATAAAAGTGCATTGACAGCATCTTGTGAATATGTTCAATGACTGACTTTCTCAGTAAGCAAAAGTAAACTTATAGACTGTCAAGCCAGGCTTCACTTTGAGATCTAACTTATCCAATATTACTATCAGCTGGGACCAAGCAACTGAAACATTTTTCCAGATGGCCACTCCTGGTGCCTGTGCTGTTTGTCACCTCTACCAGGATTATGGTGGGTAAGTGCTGTTTAAATGTTGCTGTCACCAATCCTTCTTTGTCTTTGCTTTGTCCTGCTTGTTTATTGATTAGAATAGTTGGGGGAACCTCTACAGGAGAGGGTTAACAAAAAGATTTATTTCTCATGATAGCAATAAACACAAATACTCTTGGTCAGGCATAATTACAAAGACTTTAGGGAGCTGGTACAGAAAATGATTCATTGCCTCCACTCGTGTACAGTGTAGAATGTATGGAACCAATGTAGCATAACCATTAACCCCTCTGACCCATTGCATAACAGCATGAGAACTCAGAGCAGGATTAAGCAATCAAGCCCCATGGACCTCATCTGCCATTTAATATAATCATGGCTGATCTCATCTTGACCTCAACTCCACTTTCCTGCCTATTCCTTATAGCCCTTAACCCATTACTGATTACAGTGGAGGAGATAGCCTAGTGGTGTTATCACTGGACTGTTAATCCAGAGACCCAGATAATGTTCTGGGGACCCAGGCTTGAATCCCATCATGGCAGATGGTGGAATTTGAATTCAATAAATATCTGGAATTAAGAATCTAATGATGACTGTGAATACATTGTTGATTGTTGGAAAAACCCATCTAGTTCCTAATGTCCTTTAGGAAAGGAATGTGCCATCCTTACCTGGTCTGGCCGACATGTGATTCCAGATTCACAGCAATGTGGTTGACTCTGAATTGCCCTTTGGGCAATTAGGGATGGGCCCTAAATGCTGCCTAGCCAGTGACACCGTCATCCTGTTAGGGAATAAAGATAAAAACAAAATCTGTCAATCATCTCCTTAAATATATTCAGTGACCTGGCTTCCAGCACGTTCTGGGGTCATGAATTCCACAGAATCTGACCTTTTGAGAGAAGCACTTCCTCCTCATCTCTGTTTTATATCTGCCACCCTTAACCTAAAGATTTAACAGCTCATTCTAGATTTCCCCACAAGGGGAAACAACTTCTCTATGTCTAATTTGTGAATCCCATTTTGCATCTTATATACCTAAATTAGATCTTCTCATTCTTCTAAACTCTCGCAAGTATAGACCTAAACTGCTCGATCTCTCTTCATAAGACAAGCATTTCATCTCTGAAATTAATCTAGTCACTCTTCTCTAAAGTGCCTACAATACAACTACATTCCTCCTCAAATAAAGGGACCAAAACTGCACGAAATACTCCTTGTATTGCAATAACACTTCCCAACATTTATACACTATTTGTTTAACAATAAATGCCAAAATTTGCCTCGTTATTTCTCCTGCTCTTGCATGCTAGCCTTCTGTAATTCAAGCACAAGGACACCAGATTACCTCTGCACTGAAACATTTTGAAGTTTTTATTCCATTCGGATAATAAGTTGTCTTTTTATTCTTCTGACCAAAATAGATAACTTCACAATTATCCATGTTACATGTTATCGGCTAAATGTGGTCCATTTGGCTAACCTATTTGTAAATTTCTCATTTTTTCATTGCAACTTACTGTCCCACCTATGTCAGTGTCTTCTATAAGTTTGGCTACGGTATATTCCATCCCTGCATCCAAGTTATTAATATAGATTGTATATGGTTGAGGTCCAAGGAAAGGACTCCATTGCACTCCACTAGTTAAAGGTTGCCAAACAGAAAAAGTCTCATTGATTCCCAATTCTCCACTGTCTGTTGGTTAGCTAATCCTTCAGCCAACCTAATATATTACTCCTAACCCCATTTGACCTTAACTTGTACATTAACCCTTTGTGTGGCAAAAAAATATATACATTACTGTATACAACAAAAACCACCACACCTGAACAAGTTGGTCAAGTCCTAAAGGGCATATGTGCCAACTTGGCCTGTGGCAAGTACTGATGGTATCAACAAGAAAAAAGACCCACTTGACTTCAATGCAGTTTCATTTATCCCAGACAATATTAGAAGTGTAAGTATTTATTGAACATAACTGTTTACAGAGAATGTTAAGAAAGGATATCATCCTCAGAGGCTTAACACCACTGACCTTCACTTTGACACCTCTGGGTTTGGATGACTGCGCCGAACTTGTGGATTAGCATCAATGATCTTCACTTCAGCCACCTATCTCTGGTTCTATGGGTCTAGTCACATTCGCCGTCAATGTGAGTGAAAAGCTAAAGCCCTTACTGATAATAACTATATACAGAGGATGTCAAGGGAGGACATCTTACAAAAAAAAACACACAGTGGGATTGGAGTATCTTTTCTCCCGCTGCAGCTACATTTTGATTAAATTTCCTTCCATCTTTCACCTGTCCCTCGCCTTTGGTGATATTGCACTACCCCTGGTGGGCTTTGCAGGCAAATTGATTAATTGGAAATGTAGTTGATTTCGTGGTGATGGACTATAGGTGAAAAGTATCATGGGTAGTTTGGTGATGGGATGAAAGTTGTGCATGATCGCATTTTTAGATATAAAAGAACAAAGAAAGATCTGCATGGTGCAGCGGAGTCCATGGATCATGCATATATTGGTTATGGGCAGTTATACCCCTTTTAGTTATCTGAAAAATCTTTTGGTGCGCTTTTGGTTGCACTTCAGCCCCACGTTTCTGGTCTTTGGACATTTGGTGTTGAGGGACACATACAATTTGGAGGTCACCCTCATGGGCTTGGACACGTGCCTGGGCCTGGCCAAGTTAGACATTAACAGGTCCAAACAGTAGGCCATGGAGAGGACTATCCTCTTGTCCATGGATATGTCCATGACAGGGTACACTTGATGAGGGGGCATGCAATATCTACCTGTAGTCTCGAAGCTTTTAGAGGGAGATGGTCACGCAGGGGATGGAATGCCTTATTTCCTTCTCCAAATCAATTTTGATTTAATCTCTTCCCTCTCTGCCTACTTCTCTCACTATTAGGAGCTATCATATTGCCTTTGGCATGCTTTGCGCATAAAATGATTAATTTGAGACACAAATAATTTAGTAGTGGTGGATAATAGGTCAAATGTACCACAGGTGATTTGTTGTTGGGAAGAAAGCCATTCACTTGTGTGCAAGAACACTTCTGGATATAAAAGAAAGAAACAGAAAGAAGACCTGCAATGGGTTGGGGAGCAATGGTAGTGTTCCTACCTCTTGCACCAGCAAGCCTCGGTTCAAGTCCCACCTGCTCCAAAGGTGAGTAGTAACATCTCTAAATGCGTTGATTAGAAAATATGTTTAAAAGTCATCACTGGGGAGTCTCTGTTGTGATGTAGTAGAAGTGACCCTAATTCTGGGCCAGAGGACCCAAGTTCAAGTCCCAGTTGCTCCTGGGGTTTGTCATAGCACATGTAAACAGAAAGTAAATGAAAAGGAAGACCTGCAGTTTACATGAATTTTTTGCCTTGCTTTCATCAAAATTTTTGGGGAGTGGGTGCTGCTTGCTGTGCCTCCAATGGACAAATGAAATTTAGTGTTACCTCACTTACCAGAATAAATCTTGTAAATGCTGAAAGGTCGATGGTATTGAAGCTATTTGCAGCTGACAGTAGCTATCTGGAATACAGTGGAACCAGCTGAAGAGCCCCTTGATTGAAACAAAACAATTTTCCACTTACCAGTTAATTGGCAGTACATTGACAAGGCACCACCTTATCCTACTTCACTCAGAATGGGCCAGTTTCTAAAATAAAGAAGCCTCTTATGTCCCTTGTTAACAAGGAGTCTGATGCCTGATTTAAGCAAAAATGGTATTGTTACTGCAGAATCAATTAGTGTTATGGCATGGAAGGAGCTTGTTGAGTTAGCATCATTAACTCATTCCAATTGCTTGCTTTTTCCCAATATTCTTGCATGTTATTCTTCATATAACTGTGTAATGCTCTCTTGAACATCTCAATCGAACCTGCCTCCATCACACTTTCAGGCAACACATTCCATAAGTGCTCGTCGAGTGAAAAAGCTTGTTCTCACTTCACCTTTGTGTCTTTGGCAGATCACTTTAAATCTATGCTCTCTTGTTCTTTTACAAGTGGGGTAGTGGTGCTGTGGATTAGTAAGCCCAAACGAACGATAGCTGCTGGAGTTTAAATTCAAATAATAATTCTGGAATATATAGTTGGTTTCAGTCATGGAGGCAATGTCAACCATTATCGATTGCGGTAAAAACTATCTAGAAACTAATGTCCTTTAGGGAAACAGAATCTGATGTACTTAAGTGATCTGGGTGGATCTAGACCCTCAGCAATATGGCTGACTCTGAATTTCCTTTTGGAATGGCCCAGCAAGCCAATGGGTTCAGACAGGCGATAGGGATGGGAAATAAATACAGGCCTTGCCAACAACGCTCACATCCCATAAAAGCAAAAGAAAGGAAAATCCTGGATTCCTGTAACACGACCTGATTCAGTTTCAGATCTGATGACTTTCAGTCAGCCTCAGGGCACTGGGTGTTGCACCCTGAAATCAATGTCCCTTTTGCTTACATTTGTGTTTAAAAAGCAGGTGTACTGAGGATACATTTCTTTCATGCGACTGACAGTATTCTTAAGGGAGAAGCCTGAAACATGGAACCAGAGCCGATTGTAAAAAGGGTAAAATGAATCAGAAATATAACAGCAATGTCCAGTGTCTGGCTAGTGCAGCACTTTTCTACAAATTTTATTAATTCAGAGCTATTTGAGGCACAAAAGCAATTGACTACATAATTCTGCTGACTACAATGTAAATATTACAAATCATTTGCACAACTGTTTGAATCAGGCAAAGTAAGTGGACAGTGCAGTTTTACAAATTTCAACATTTGTACTTGTCTATGATAATTTTGTGGGTCACAAAAATAAATATTGCTGGAGTAACTCAACATCTCTGGCGGCATCTCTGGTGAGATTTTTGGTCCAGTGGTCCTTCCTCAGAACTCCAGATCTGCTGGTTTCTTCAGCAATTTCTGTTTATGTTTCCGATTTCCAGCATCCTCAGTTCTGCATTTTATTTTATTATATCATCTTGGTCTTTGTTTTTGTTTCGCAGCCCATGCAACTCACAGAATCCGTTTTTCCAAGCTTACCTGACTATTCTGATTCTTTTCTCTGCCATACTGTCTTGCCCTTTGATTTTTGATAGACAATTGTATTGGACAGAAAGCAAAGTGCCTTTTTTTTTGCAGAAGTTTCATTGAAATAAGCCTCCTATTTGGCATGTAGCTACCTTCTGATAATTTTATTTTCTTTGAGTTCTGGAAGACACATGTCCATTTAATCTAGTTGTCATTAATAAAATTTGTCATGTAAGAAAATGGAACTTATCTATAGACAAATTTTAAAATTTAGCACTTTAAATTCAAGTCCAAAGAAAGCATTTCTTTTCTTATTCCCTATGCTAAGTTGCATTTTGTAATACTGATAAAATGCGGGAGCTTATCCCAAAATCAACTTTTCATTAAGGATATCTCTGGTTCACTATGCCAGACACAAGGCAAAAAGCACAGTGGCACACCATTCTTTAGAAATAGTTGAAGTAGATTGCAAAAATGAGAAGTTTCAGAGGAATTAATATTTTGAATTGCATCTGCACAAATGAAAGGCTAGTGCGAGCAGAGAACAGCTAGGAAAGCTAAAATCGACTTTAGAATTACCGCAAAGGTCACAAATTATAGTTAAAAAAGAATTAAGATCCAAATACTGTGAAAATTGTAGCTTCTTGTGGCATGTTATTTCCAGTCTGTCAGTTTTTATTTTGCTCAGCTATCTAAGTGCTTAAATTGCAGTCCATTTTATTCTAACAAATTCAGAGAGCACCTACAAGAGCTGTGTTCCGGGATACTAAAACGCTGAAAATGATGTTTTGATCTACCTCAAAAGGAGAAGTGAACATTTATATGTGAATATCTAGATTAAATAATATATTTTAAATGCTACAAAAATATTTGCATGAATCATAAGTTTCCATTACAATGCTTTCTAGTGACACTATTGCTATATATAAAAATCATGATTCACTAAATTAAATATCCGAGGGTGACAGAACACAATTGCAAATAATAGTTAAGGGTATCATATATTTTGATTTATATTCTTAGAGATATTTTACCCATTCTCAACAAGTCCTGAATAGCTCTGGTTATTATCACAATATGTTGGCAATAGCATGCAACACCATTCCATTGTGTGAATTTTACATTTCCTATCTTTAATTAAAATTACTTTTACAATGCAAAGAGATTAATTGAAATTCTAATGGCTATCCCTCATAGAAACACATTCATTGCTTTCTTCCCTCAATATTGGTTTTGAATACTTTCAATCCTATGATGATTTCAATGGTCATTTCAATCCATCTCACTCTCTTTCTTGAGTTCAAGTTTCTTCTATCCTTCAAAAAACTTTCCCTCCATATCAGCCTGTCTTATCCATATTCACAATCCACTTCTTTGACCTTGCTAACACATGTGGCCTTGTTGCCTTCATCATGAGATTCACAGACAATCCCCAATCACTTCCCTCAATTGCTCAATACCAACAGCTCTCTTTTGACTTCTGTCTTGTTCCAGGTCTGGAAAATATCTAATCACTAACAAATGTACTTTCAACAAAGCCGACTCTCTTCCATTCAATACAATATTCCTCAAGGTTCTGGGACACTCAAGCACAACTTCACATTCCCCATTCATGCCATATCTCCAATTAGGATCATTTATTCCTCTGACCATTTATTCTTGTAAACCCTAATTTTCATTCCCTTAAGTCCGAGGGATGCAGACTTGAAGGGATATGTTAGCTAACTGGCTTAAACATTCATTGCAAAGCTGGCCAGACCAGATAGAGCATTATTAGTCCTGCTGTCATCTGCCCAAGCTGCTCATTATTCCAGGAATCTCTGACAATGCAAGGAGATGATGGAAGCGGCAGGGTAGAAAGTGTTTGGGTTTCTGGCCCATTGCTCCCTCTCGCATGACTGACTGCATCTATCTTTACTTTTTATTTATTTTATATTTCTTCATTTGAGTTTTGAATCAAATTAATCTTTTTTTTTCTATCTGCGGTTACAGTGGTGGAGAGAAGTTGCGAGGAGCTGTTGAGTGGTGGATCCTGGCTATTGTGGTCGTGGCTTGAACAACTGTACCACTATCGATGAATTGGTGTCCATTCTTTTCCTCTGATGTTTTGGTGTTTGCAATGGCAGCAATGTGAATAATCTCTCTTGGTCCTCAGGAATTAATTTGGACAGTCAATCGATTCTTGAAAGTTGAGATGGACCCTAGTCCTTGAGAGTTGGGACAGTCTGCTGGCTATGGCAGCAGCTGGAGAATCAGCAGCAATGAGGAAGCTTTGGCAGTGGCGACGTGCTGTGTCCAGTCAGCGGCGGTGGGGGCTGCTTCATCATGTTGCCTTCTTGGTGTTACATCCTTAAGGAATGCTTTGGTAGCTGCAGAGTGCAGGGGCATCCCATAGCCGCTTCAGAAATCAAGAAGCCATGTATGGAACAAAAAATAAATTCGTTCTAACTTTGCATGATTTAGTTCTTTTTATACTTTACGTAATTAAAATGGTACTTATGGTGACTTACATACATTTTACTATCTTTTAATAAGTATGTGTAACAATACATTAATATTATTATCATCATCATCATCTCCCTGGCCTTCCTTTCTTTATTCTGTCCTGTATCTCAGCCTCCTAACTTCCAGCAAACATTACAAGATGCACATAAATGTTTTCAGCACAAAAATTGGGACCATTTGATCAGGTGTCTCTCCTGCTCTTTTCCTTTCTATGAGCTCGCTGGACCAAACTTCCATTCTGCCCTAGCCTTAAAGATTCATATTTCTCTAGTTTCTGTCTCTTCTCCACTCACACCTTCTCTGAGTTCAGCTTTTCCACAAGTCTCACCTCCTGGTGCCATGACCCTGTTCCCATAAACTGTTCACCAGCCAACTTCCTATCTGTTTTCCTGTTGGCTGATAATGGTTTTACCATGAGATAGTAGGAACTGCAGATGCTGGAGAATCTGTGATAACAAGATGCAGAGCTGGATGAACACAGCAGGCCAAGCAGCATCTGAGGAGCAGGAAAGCAGATGTTTCGGGCCTTAGACCCTTCTTCAGAAATGGGGGAGGGGAAGGGGGTTCTGAAATAAATAGGGAGAGAGGGGGAGGCGGATAGAAGATGGATAGAGGAGAAGATAGGTGGAGAGGAGACAAACAGGTCAAAGAGGTGGGGATGGAGCCAGTAAAGGTGAGTGTAGGTGGGGAGTTAGGGAGGAGATAGGTCAGTCCAGGGAGGACGGACAGGTCAAGGGGGCGGGATGAGGCTAGTAGGTAGGAGATGGGGGTGGGGCTTGAGGTGGGAGGACGGGATAGGTGAGAGGAAGGACAGGTTAGGGAGGTGGGGACAAGCTGGGCTGGTTTTGGGATGCGGTAGGGGGAGGGGAGATTTTGAAGCTTGTGAAGTCCACATTGATACCATTGGGCTGCAGGGTTCCCAAGCAAAATATGAGGTGCTGTTCCTGCAACCTTCGGGTGGCATCGTTGTGGCACTGCAGGAGGCCCAGGATGGACATGTTGTCTGAGGAATGGGAGGGGGAGTTGAAATGGTTCACGACTGGGAGGTGGAGTTGTTTAGTGCGAACCGAGCATAGGTGTTCCGCAAAGCGATCCCCAAGCCTCCACTTGGTTTCCCCGATGTAGAGGAGGCCACAACGGGAACAGCAGATACAGTATACCACATTAGCAGATGTGCAGGTGAACATCTGCTTGATGTGGAAAGTCTTCTTGGGGCCTGGGATGGGGGTGAGGGGGGAGGTGTAGGGGCAGGTGTAGCACTTCCTGCAGTTGCAGGGAAAACTGCCGGGTGTGGTGGGGCTGGAGGGGAGTGTGGAGTGGACAAGGGAGTCACGAAGAGAGTGGTCCCTCTGGAAAGCAGATAAGGGTGGGGAGGGAAAAATGTCTTTGTTGGTGGAGTCGGATTGCAGATGGCGGAAGTGTCGGAGGATGATGCGTTGGATCCGGAGGTTGGTGGCCCTTGTCCTCACGTACCACCCCACCAACCTGTGGTATACTGTATCCGCTGTTCCCGTTGTGGCCTCCCCTACATCGGGGAAACCAAGCGGAGGCTTGGGGACTGCTTTGTGGAACACCTACGCTGGGTTCGCACTAAACAACTCCACCTCCCAGTCGCCAACCATTTCAACTCCCCCTCCCATACCTCAGACGACATGTCCATCCTGGGCCTCTTGCAGTGCCACAACAATGCCACCCGAAGGTTGCAGGAACAACACGTCATATTTTGCTTGGGAACCCTGCAGCCCAATGGTATCAATGTGGACTTCACAAGCTTCAAAATCTCCCCTCCCCCGACTGTATCCCAAAACCATCCCAGCTTGTCCCCACCTCCCTATCCTGTTCTTCCTCCCACCTATCCCCTCCTCCCACCTCAAGCCCCACCCCCATCTCCTACCTACTAACCTCATCCCGCCCCCTTGACCTGTCCGTCCTCCCTGGACTGACCTATCCCCTCCCTAACTCTTCACCTACACTCACCTTTACTGGCTCCATCCCCGCCCTCTTTGACCTGTCTGTCTCCTCTCCACCTATCTTCTCCTCTATTCATCTTCTATCCGCCTGCCCCTTTCTCCTTATTTATTTCAGAACCCCCTTCCCCTCCCCCATTTCTGAAGAAGTGTCTAGGCCCAAAACGTCAGCCTTCCTGCTCCTCTGATGCTGTTTGGCCTGCTGTGTTCATCCAGCTCTGCACCTTGTTATCTCAATGGTTTTACCATTCTCTGTTTCCAGGTACTGCCCCTCTCTCCTCAAATGTGTCATTATTCTGCATGTCAAAAAACAATCCTCGACGTCTCTCTGTCCTTGCAAACTTTTGGCTCATTTCCATCTTCCTGTTCTTTTTCAAGTCATTGAATAAAGGATTCCCTCCTAAAGCCATGTCCATTTTTCCAGTACATTCATGCCTGAATCCCTCCAAACAGATTTCAGCCTGGCCAACAGTAGGAAAATGGCCAATAACAAATTCTCCTATGACATCTCATGCAAGTGTGCAAAGACAAACAACTGCCTCATTATTAGTTGTAGAATAGGTGATTCAAAAAGGTACTTCGTTTGAACATTTTTTCAATTGTTAATGAATAAGCAATATATACTTTACAAGCACAATAATTTCTGAGTGCTGAAAAATTGAATAACTTACAAGGCTAAGTTTTAGAAAAGCCTGATACTTGTTTCAAATGTGCTTTGAACAGCATTATTGTTATTTCTGCAGTGGTTTCCTGCAGGCCTTCAGAAATTGAATGGGTAATTAACCTTTTACACTGTGTTTTTTAAATGGAAAAATGACAAGAATAAATTTATAGCTGTTACTTTGCAACCATTTCTTCATTGTCTCTGATATGGTTAATGCTAAAAGCTGCTGGTCTATCTTGGAAACATCTGACTCGCTGTGCTCTGTCTCATTTGTGAAGACTTTGTGATTTGTCTTGAGACTATAAAATTTTAGAACTTGCTAGCTTTTGTTTCCAAATCAGTCATTACGTATAAATAAAGGGAAAGTATTGCGGATGCTGGAAGTCTGAAAATAAAAACAGAGAACACTGGAGAAACTCAGCAGATTTGGCAGCATCTGGAGAAAGAGAAACAGAGTTAATGTTTAGAGTCTGGTATAACTGACATAGAAAACTGCCCATTATAAATAGCCTAGTTAATGTGCTTGTGAGCCAGCTAACAGATGAACACAGCATGGACTAAGGTGCCATTATTATTTTAAAGTATTACACCAAATATGCTATGATACAGATGGACTTTATAAAAGATATGGACTGGATTTCCAGCCTCATTTAGAATGTGGTAGATCAATGGGTTAGACCCTGCTCTTCATGTATGAAGCTTGGATTCAAATCTAGCCCTGAAGAATAGGATGATTTCTTTTCTCAGCAGCCAATAGTTCTCTGCCTTACTCCCTTTCACTCTCCAGCAATTACTCAACTATACTTTGTCGTGTAAAACAATTAGGACTAGAAAGGTTAACTAATATCATTGAAATAGATTCCATTAGTCATGATCTGAAAGACTGTTCCTTGAATGAGCTAACCAGAGTTCTATGTGTCCTGTGTGATCTGCATGTATTCATGTGAAGGCTGCTTCAGTGATTGATCTTCATGTTAATGATGTGTTGCTAAAGTAGCAATTTTTTTTTTTGAAATTCACTCACAGGATGCATTATTGGCTGGCTGGGCCAACATTTATTGACCATCCCTAGTTTTTTTTATTCATAGTTGTCCTTGAGAAGGTGAATGTGATCTTCCTTCTCAAACATTTTCAATTCATGCGCTGTAGTTAAACCCACAATGCCATTAGAAAGAGGGTTAACTAAGCAATACTGAAGGAATAGTGATATATTTCCAAGACAGGATTGTCAGGGGTTCTTGAAGGGGAACTTGTATATAATGGTTTTCCCATGTGTCTGCTCCCCATGTCCTTCTACATGGCAATGGTTATGGGTTTGGAAGATGCTTAACAGAAGTTTCATTGGATTTCCGTGTGCATCTAACAGTTGATACACACAGTTATTGCTGAACATTGTTGGGGAAGGGAGTCAATGTTTATGGATGTGGTGCCAGTCAAGTGGGCTGCTTTGTCCTGGATGGTGTCATGCTTTTTGAGAGTTGTTCGAGTTACACATATCTAGGCAAGTGTGCAGTTTTCTATCAAACTCCTGATTCGTACTTGACATACAAGCTGTGGGGAATCAGGAGGTGAGTTACTTACTGTATGAATTTCTAGCCTCTGATCTGCTTTTGTAGCCACAATTCATAATGGCTTGTCTAGTTGAGCTTCTGGTGAAAGGTAATCCCCGGGACATTGACAGTGCAGATTCAGCAATGGCAATGTCATTAAATGTTAAGGGAAAATGGTTAGATTCTCTCTTGTTGAAAGTGGTCATTGCCTGGCATTTCTGTCGCGAGAATGTTACTTGCTACTTCTCAATCCAAGAGTGGGCATTTTACTTCTCGTGGTGTATTTCAGTATGGACTGTTTCAGTATCTAAGGAACTGTGAATGGCGAGGAATATTGTGCAGTCATCAGCAAACATCCCCATTTCTGACCTAATGATGGACGGAAGGTCATTGATGAAGCAGGTGAAGGTGGTTGGGTCTAGGATACTACCCTAAGGAATTCCTGTAGAGATGGTCTGCAGGTGAGATATTTGACCTCCAAAAAACGACAACCATCTTCCTATATGGCACGTATGACTCCAACTAAAAGAGAGTTAGGATCACGGAGTTATGGCACAGAAAAATACACTTTGGTCCATTGAATCTGTGCGGGTCAAAAGCAACCACCGAATAATGTACTCCCATTTTCCAGTACTTAGCCCATAGCCTTAATAGCCTGGCATCCCTAGTGCACATCTAAATATTTTTTACATCTAAATATTCTTAACTGAAGGTCTTTGCTTCTATTATCCTACAGGCAATGAGTTCCAGGTTCCCATCATCCTGTTGGTGAAAAAAAGAATCCTCTCATCCTTTTCAAACCACTGTCCCTTACTTTAAATCAGTGGTTCCTGGTCATTCATCCCCCTGCCATGTGGAAAAGTTTCTTCCCATCCATCTTATCTATGTCCCTCCTAATTTTACACATCTTAATCAAACCATCCCTCAGTCTTCTCTGCTCCAAGGAAAACAACCCCAGTATTCCAATCTCTCTTCATAGCTAAAACCAGGAAACATCCTGGCATATCCTCTGCACCCTCTCTAATGCAATAAAATCCCTTCAATAATGTAAATTCCAGAACTGCACACAATGCTTTAGTTGTAGCCTAACCCATTCCTTTACACTGTTCCAGCATCACCTCTCTGCTCTTAAACTCTATGCCTTGAGTTTTCAGTTGTTTCAGCAGCAGGAGTCCGGGAGGAAGCGCGAGGGCAGCCTGGGAAGGTAAGTTTTTCAATTATAAAAGTCTTACCTCGCGTGACTGCGGCCTTTCAGTTGTTTCAGCGGCGGGAGTCCGGGAGGAAGCGTGAGGGCAGCCTGGGAAGCTTTTCGATTATAAAAGTCTTACCTCGCGTGACACCATTTTTGAAGTGAGTAAGTGAGGTAATATATTTGGGTGGTTGCTTTACCCGAAACACTACCGAGGTAGTGTCTCCCACCCATCCTCCTCCTCTAACCAAAAAAAATGTTCTGAGCGCTGATTTGGTAAGGCTACTAGTTTTTTTTAATGTAATAGTCTGTTTGGGAATTCAGAGCAGTGGGAATGGATGTTAGGGCAGTTGCATGCTCCTCCTGTAGAATGTGGGAGGTAAGGGTCACCACTAGTGTCCCCACTGATTTCATCTGCGGGAAGTGCACCCAACTCCAGCTCCTCGGAAACCGCATTAGGGACCTGGAGCTGGAGCTGGATGAACTTCGGATCATTCGGGAGGCTGAGGGGTAAATTGAGAGGAGTTACAGGGAGGTAGTCACACCTCAGGTACAGGAAAAAAGTAGATGGATTACAGTCAGGGGACGGAAAGGGAACAGGCAGACAGTGCAGGGATCCCCTGTGGCCGTTCCCCTCAAAAACAAGTATACCGTTTTGGATACTGTTGTGGGGGGGGGACTTACCAGGGGTAAGCCATGGGGTACAGGTCTCTGGCACAGAGTCTGTCCCTGTTGCTCAGAAGGGAAGGAGGGAGAGGAGGAGAGCATTAGTCATTGGGGACTCCATAGTTAGGGGGACAGATAGGAGATTCTATGGGAACGAGAGAGACTCGCGGTTGGTGTGTTGCCTCCCAGGTGCCAGGGTCCGTGATGTCTCGGATCATGTTTTCCAGATCCTTAAGGGGGAGGGGGAGCAGCCCCAAGTTGTGGTCCACATAGGCACCAATGACATAGGTAGGAAAAGGGATGGGGATGTAAGGCAGAAATTCAAGGAGCTAGGGTGGAAGCTTTGAGCGAGAACAAACAGAGTTGTTATCCCTGGTTTGTTACCCGTGCCATGTGCTAGCGAGGCGAGGAGTAGGGAGAGAGAGCAGTTGAACACGTGACTACAGGGATGGTGCAGGAGGGAGGGAGTCAGATACCTGGATAATTGGGGGTCATTCTGGGGTATTGTGGGACCTCTACAAACCGGATGGTCTACACTTGAACCAGAGGGCTACCAATATCCTGGGGGGGAAATTTGCTAATACTCTT
This sequence comes from Rhincodon typus, assembly GCF_021869965.1. NCBI lineage: Eukaryota > Metazoa > Chordata > Chondrichthyes > Orectolobiformes > Rhincodontidae > Rhincodon > Rhincodon typus. The sequence continues at coordinate 69,938,485 of NC_063337.1, forward strand.
CGGGAGGGTTTAAACTAATTCAGCAGGGGGATGGGAACCTCAATTGTAGCTCCAGTGTACAGGAGGTTGAAAGTAGTGAGGTCATGAATAAGGTTTCAAGGTCGCAGGAGTGTACCGGCAGGCAGGAAGGTGGTTTGAAGTGTGTCTACTTCAATGCCAGGAGCATCCGGAATAAGGTGGGTGAACTTGCAGCGTGGGTTGGTACCTGGGACTTCGATGTTGTGGCCATTTCGGAGACATGGATAGAGCAGGGACAGGAATGGTTGTTGCAGGTTCCGGGGTTTAGATGTTTCAGTAAGATCAGGGAAGGTGGTAAAAGAGGGGGGGGTGTGGCATTGTTAGTCAAGGACAGTATTACGGTGGCAGAAAGGACGTTTGATGAGGACTCATCTACTGAGGTAGTATGGGCTGAGGTTAGAAACAGGAAAGGAGAGGTCACCCTGTTGGGAGTTTTCTACAGGCCTCCGAAAAGTTCCAAAGATGTAGAGGAAAAGATTGCAAAGATGATTCTGGATAGGAGCGAAAGTAACAGCGTAGTTGTTATGGGGGACTTTAACTTTCCAAATATTGACTGGAAACGCTACAGTTCAAGTACTTTAGATGGGTCAGTTTTTGTCCACTGTCTTGTTGGCCTATCTTGTATATAGATAGGCCAACAAGAGGTGAGGCCACATTGGATTTGGTACTGGGTAATGAACCAGGCCAGGTGTTAGATTTGGAGGTAGGAGAGCACTTTGGTGATAGTGACCACAATTCGGTTACGTTTACTTTAGCGATGGAAAGGCATCGGTATATAAAGCAGGGCAAGAGTTATAGCTGGGGGAAAGGCAATTATGAGGCAATGAGGCAAGATTTAGGATGCATAGGATGGAGAAAGAAACTGCAGGGGCTGGGCACAATTGAAATGTGGAGCTTGTTCAAGGAAGAGCTACTGCGTGTCCTTGAGAAGTATGTACCTGTCAGGCAGGGAGGAAGTGGTCGAACGAGGGAACCGTGGTTTACTAAAGAAGTTGAATCTCTTGTCAAGAGGAAGAAGGAGGCTTATGTAGAGATGAGGCGTGAAGGCTCAGTGAGGGCGCTTGAGAGTTACAAGTTAGCCAGGAAGGACCTAAAGAGAGAGCTAAGAAGAGCCAGGAGGGGACATGAGAAGTCTTTAGCAGGTAGGATCAAGGAAAACCCTAAAGCTTTCTATAGGTATGTCAGGAGTAAAACAATGACTAGATTAAGATTAGGGCCAGTCAAGGACAGTAGTGGGAAGTTGTGTGTGGAGTCCGAAGAGATAGGAGAGGCTTTAAATGAATATTTTTCTTCAGTATTCACACAGGAAAAAGACAATGTTGTCGAGGAGAATACTGAGATACAGTCTGTTAGACTAGACGGGATTGAAGTTCATAAGGAGGAGGTGTTAGCAATTCTGGAAGGTGTGAAAATAGATAAGTCCCCTGGGCCGGATGGGATTTATCCTAGGATTCTCTGGGAAGCTAGAGAGGAGATTGCAGAGCCTTTGGCTTTGATTTTTATGTTGTCATTTTCTTCAGGAATAGTGCCAGAAGACTGGAGACTAGCAAATGTTGTCCCCTTGCTCAAGAAGGGTAGTAGAGACAACGCTGATAATTATAGACCAGTGAGGCTTACTTCGGTTGTGGGTAAAGTGTTGGAAAGGATTATAAGAGATAGGATTTATAATCATCTAGAAAGGAATAATTTGATTAGGGACAGTCAACACTGTTTTGTGAAGGGTAGGTCGTGCCTCACAAACCTTATTGAGTTCTTTGAGAAGGTGACCAAACAGGTGGATGAGGGTAAAGCGGTTGATGTGGTGTATATGGATTTCAGTAACGCATTTGATAAGGTTCCCCATGGTAGACTAGTGCAGAAAATACGGAGGCATGGGATTGAGGGTGATTTAGCGGTTTGGATCAGAAATTGGCTAGTTGTAAGAATACAGAGGGTGGTGGTTGATGGGAAATGTTCATCCTGGAGTTCAGTTACTAGTGGTGTACCTCAAGGATCTGTTTTGGGGCCACTGCTGTTTGTCATTTTTATAAATGACCTGGATGAGGGCATAGAAGGATGGGTTAGTAAATTTGCGGATGACACCAAAGTCAGTGGAGTTGTGGATAGTGCGGAAGGATGTTGCAGGTTACAGAGGGACATAGATAAGCTGCAGAGCTGGGCTGAGAGGTGGCAAATGGAGTTTAATGCGGAAAAGTGTGAGGTGATTCACTTTGGAAGGAGTAACAGGAATACAGAGTACTGGGCTAATGGTAAGATTCTTGGTAGTGTGGATGAGCAGAGAGATCTCGGTGTCCATGTGCATAGATCACTGAAAGTTGCCACCCAGGTTGATAGCGTTGTTAAGAAGGCGTACGGTATGTTAGGTTTTATTGGTAGAGGGATTGAGTTTCGGAGCCATGAGGTCATGTTGCAGCTGTACAAAACTCTGGTGCGGCCGCACTTGGAATATTGCGTACAGTTCTGCTCACTGCATTATAGGAAGGATGTGGATGCATTGGAAAGGGTGCAGAGGAGATTTACCAGGATGTTGCCTGGTATGGAGGGAAGGTCTTATGAGGAAAGGCTGAGGGTCTTGAGGCTGTTTTTGTTAGAGAGAAGAAGGTTAAGAGGTGACTTGATAGAGACATACAAGATGATCAGAGGATTAGATAGGGTGGAGAGTGGGAGCCTTTTTCCTCGGATGGTGATGGCTAACATGAGGGGACATAGCTTTAAATTGAGGGGTGATAGATATAGGACAGATGTCAGAGGTAGGTTCTTTACTCAGAGAGTAGTAAGGGCGTGGAATGCCCTGCCTGTAAAAGTAGTAGACTCGCCCACTTCAAGGGCATTTAAATGGTCATTGGATAAACATATGGATGATAATGGAATAGTTTAGGTTAGATGGGCTTCAGATTGGTTTCACAGGTCGACGCAACATCGAGGGCTGAAGGGCCTATACTGTGCTGTAATGTTCTATGTTCTATGTTCTATAATAGAGGCAATTATTCCATATGCATTCTGAACTACTTTATGTAACTGTCCCATTCCCTTCAAGGACCAGTATAAATGCATTCTAAAGTCCCTCTTATCCTCAGTACTTCCTACTGTTTATCATGTATCACTTGCCTTACTTGTCTTCCCAAATGCATCATCTTGCGCATATCTGGATTCAATATAATCTAAGACTATCCTCCTCACTAAGTACATCCCAACAATTTTCTTAACGTTGCAAGCTTACTGATCAATCTCAAGTCTAATTAATTCATATATACCACAAACAACAAGGGCCCCAGCTCTGTTCCCTGTGGGCCCTCACTGGATATAGACTTTCAGTCACAAAAACACGCCTCAACGTGCCACTCTAACAATTTGCCAACTTTCCTTGGGTTACACGGGCTCTTAGCTTCAGTATCGGTTTCCCATGCGAGACCTTATCAATACCGTTGTAACAAAACCGTTCTGAGGAAGGGTTACCGGACCCAAAACGTTAACTCTGATTTTTAATTCACAGATGCTGCCAGACCTGCTGAGTTTTTTTAGAAACTTTGAGAGGCAGGAATTAATAAAGCATAGTCAGCATGGCTTTGTTAAGGGGAAGTCAAGTTTGAATAACTCGATTGAACTTTTCAAAGAGGTAACCAGGTGTGTAGGTGGGTTCATTGCATTCAGTGTAGTCTACTTTGAATTCAACAACGGTTTTGATAACAAAAACAAAGTGCAGATTAATTTGCTTAGAATTCTAATAGATTTCTCACCACTGACGTTGGACTGATTAGCCTCCAATTTCCTGGGTAATCTCTTGCTTCCTTCTTGAATATTGGTTACACAATGGCTGATCTTCAATCCTCTGGCGCCTCTCCTGATGTCAGGGAGAAATTGTAAATTATTGCCAACACCCCTCTTTTTCCCTTTGTGTCACTCAGCAGCCTGGGATACATTTCAGGGAAAGCAAGAACTGCAGACGTTGGAGTGAGATACAACACAGGGTGGAGCTGAAGGAACACAGCAGGTCAAGGAGCATCAGAGGAGGAGGAAAGTTAACATTTCGTGTTGGGACCCTTCTTCAGAAAACCATTTTCTAAAGAAGAGTTCCAACCCGAAACATCAACTTTCCTACTCCTCTGATGCTGCCTGACCTGCTGTGTCCCTCCAGCTCCACACTGTGTTGTACCTGGGATATATTTCATCTGGCCTAAAAGGTCTATCTACTTTTTTCATGCCAGACAACTCAGAGCCTCCTCTCCGTCTATTCAAACTTCTTAAAGTACACCACAATCCTTTTCCCTCATTTCAATACCCATATTGTCGCTGTCATTTGTGAACATCTACACAAAGTATTCATTTAGAATCCTCCCTACATCCTCTGGCTCCATGTACAAATTACCACTGTGATCCCCAATAGACACTAATCTTTCCCCAGTTATCCTTTTATCCTTAATTTATTTGCACGAGGAACATCAAATCAAACAGGCACAGAAAATATATCTTGGATCAATCATTCCCCACCATGACATCTCAGCAGGTCTGTTGAGATGCTGACAAGGCCATGCAACTCTGATTTAATACCTGAGACAGCAGGAGATTGCAGTGGGCTGATTGATAATAGGTGTTAATTGGCTCATAAATGAGTCACTGATATTATCCCCAGCACCAGGAAATCCCACATTAGCCCCTTTCTCCCTCCCAATTAACTGGGAGGTGGGTTTTTTTCTGCCTGTAGAGTGTCACAACACCTCTCCCACAATGAACAGAGACCGATCGACATTTTTCAAATCACAACACTAAATTAAGTGCAGTCAATACTCTCTACACGGTTCTATATCACACTTTGCTTTCTTTTGAGGCTATGAAGTGCTTAGCAACACTTTATAACAATCAAGAACTGTATAATTGAAAGTCCATGTTGTGATTACAACATTAAACAGTGTCAAGCCTATTTACAGTGGGAATGTGGGGTGTGTTAAAAAGATTTATTCTCAGTCCCCACATTGAGAGAAGGTTAAAAATTAATCCATCAGGCAGTGAGATCTGTGAAATTCCATCTGAGCCTGAGATGGATATAAGTAATCCTTGGGAAGTATTTGAAGTAGAACAGGGGAGATAATGCTGGGTGTATTGACCCCAATCTAACCAGCACAAACAGACTAACTGGCCTTTCATCTTAATGCTGTGTTGAAGCCTTGTTGCAGGAATGACTGTCTCTGATTGCTGAAAAGAAATGAGCAAAAATACAAAGCAAGTGATCAACTACAAAGCCCATCAGCATGCCCCGAGGTCAAGAAAAGAAACATGTATAAACCAAGTTTCTTCTTTCTAAACATAAGGATAGAATTTCTCTCAAAACGGTATAATTTGAGCAGTGAAAGGGATTTATATGGTTTTGTAAGTTATGGATCCAATTTCACAGTAGAATGACAATGTAGAAGACAATGTTATTTTTAAAAACATGCCAGATTGTTGGAAATTTTCCCTCTGTAATATGCAATTTATGGAACATTGACTATCATTTTTAATCAATGCTCTTTTTTGTGATATGATATCACACATAACTTGCCTTCCCGTAATATAAAAAAGAACAATTACTCATCAGCAGGTGGTACATATGAAATGTTAACTCAACAACTAAAGAAGGTTTTATTTCATGGCAAAAGAAGAAAAATATATCCAACAGTGCCCTGTACCACATGTCAAGGCTCAATGCCTGCATAAACCTTGAAGTTTAGATAGTAATAAGAGTTCTCTGGTTGTACGAGCATTTTGTAGAGCATATCTAATGTATCTGATATCACTGTAATAAATAAATGTCAGAAAATGCTGCCTCAGCAAGGTCTGGGAATTCTTCATTCTTTGAAATTTAAGACATTTGTGCTTGGGTTAATAGAATGATTGGTCTATTGAAGAAGTTGTCGTGAATACTTCTCCAAATTCAGTTTGCTGCATTCTAGTGCAGTTCTATATGGTCACTCAAAGAAATGTTCCTGTATCAATCCCCTTCGTGTTTTAGAACCTCCAATTTGATCATAGAGTCATAGAGTTATACAGCACAGAAACAAACCCTTCAGTCCAACTCTTCTGTGCCGATCAGATATGCTAAACTGATCTAATCCCATTTGCCAACATTTGGCCCATATCCCTCTAACCCCTTCCTATTCTTGTACCCATCCAGATGTCTTTCTAATGTTGTAATTGCACCTGCCTCCAGTACTTCCTCTGGTAGATCATTCCATACATGTACCACCCTCTGTGTGACAAATTTGTCCCTCAAGTCCCTTTTAAATATTTTCCACTCACCTTAAACCTATATCCCCTAGTTTTGGACTTCCCTAAGCAGCCAAGGAAAAATACCTTGTCTGTTCAAGGTATTCATGCCTCTCATGATTTTATAAAAATCCATAAGGTTACTTCTCAGCCTCCTATGCTATGGCTCAAACCCTCCAATCCTGACAACATTCTTGTAAATCTTTTTTGAACTCTTTCAAGTTTAACAACATCTTTCCTATAGCAGGGAGACAAGAATTGAATGTAGCATTCCGAAAGTGGCCTCACCAATATCCTGTACAGTCGCAACGTGACATTCCAACTCTTATACTCAACATACTTACCAATAAAGTCAAGCATGCCAAATGCCTTCATCACCACTCTGTCTAACTGTGACTCAATTTTCAAGGAACTATGCACCTGCACCCCTAGGTCTCTTTGTTCAGTAATAATCCCCAGGGTGCGACCATTAAATTGTATTGCCCTGGTTTGCCTAACCAAAATTAACACATCATATTTATCGAAATTTTGGATGACCAGAGAGGGAGAAAGCCCAGGAGGACCCCTGCCTGGCATTTCTCACCTCTGTCCCCTCTACCCCTTACTGTTTGAAATGCAATGTCTTCCCTTTCAGTTCATCATAAACAGCACCTATAATGAGACTTTGAGTTTTCATGCCAAAAATCAACAACACTGCCTTGACAAGAACACCCAGGAGATCCAGGAATTATTAAATCACAAGCACAAGGAAACAGCATCCCCATAATTTGGGGAAAGAAAGCAGATCTGCAGGCAAATGAAGGCCAAGGTCCAACAAAAATCTCATGACCTAAAGAATGGATGGTAGGCAAGAGCACAGAAAATCTAGCAAATCACCGACAGTGTAGGTTCTTCAGTGCATTCAAGACCATCTAAGGCCTAAGCAACCAAGAATATCCGAAAGCATGTTACCAATCACCATCACAGTAAAAGTCCAACTCATAATGAGGTTGAAAAGGCCAGTTAAAGGCTGAGAGTCATCAAGACCACTGGTGCATATGAAATTGCTGCTGAAATGCTAAAATACAGCAGAGATTAGATAAATACGTGACTTTATCTCCTTTATCTGGAAGAAGTAGTTGCTGTAACTTCAAGAAAGGAGATATAACCCATAATGATAATGTCAAAGGGGTCTCTATTGATCCCTATAGGGAAAGTGGTTGTAAACCATCCCCTCTCTGCACCCCTCTTAATCACCTTCTCCCAATAATTCGAGAGCTCCTATTGGAAACACAATTCAGATCATGTTCATCAAGAGGAATAGTAGACATGATCTTCACAGCAAGACATGTCCAAAAAAGACCAAACAGCAGCAGCAACCTCTTTACAATGGCCTTCTTTGATCTCACAAAGACCTTTGACTCATTATCACAGCGGCATGAAAATCAAGCTCCTCAACAGTTGATCCACTACAGGCACATGTGTATGCAATCTGGGGTTAAGCAAAGCTGTGCCAATACATCAATGCTCTTCTCTAGCTTGCTTGCTATAAAATTCCACCCTAGCCCCATGCAACTTCCTGCTGAAGTGGAGCTAATCTACAGGAAAGCAGAGGACTGTTCAAACTGCATTGACACCAATCCAGAGCCAAAACCACCCCAAACATTCTCATCAAACTGTAGTGTGTACAGTCAGAGGCCAAGCTTCAAACTATCATTGATACATTGATGGAGGATATGAGAGAACAAATCTTGGGCTAAACATCCAGAGGACAAGGATTCTCACTCAGCCTGCTCCTACCATACAAGACTGTCTTGCAGTTATCAAAATCCATGGACTAAACTGGACAATGTGGATCAATTCTCAGGAGCCTCTCAGCTCAGGAGCCTCCTCTCAGTGAGGGCAGATCGAGGCAATATGATTCAACACTGCACCTGGTGCAACAGCACAGCCTTTGTCTATCTGAGGAACAGAGTGTTTGATGATAAAGACCTCAAACCCAACATGAAGTTCATTGTATCCAGGGGCACCAGTATTACCAGTCCTTCTATGTGCATCAGAGAAATGGACAATATACAATAGACACCTCAAACCCTTTGAGAAAAATCTCCGCAAAGGACAGCCAATCCAATGGGCAGAGTAGATACTTCAATATCAGGACCTCTCTCAGGCCAACACCCTGAGTATTGAAACACTAGTTACAGTCAGTGGGCTGTACTGGGTGGGCCACATCATCCTCCTGCTTGACACAAGACTAAGACTCCAAAACAAGTACAACTTGACTCACCTGCAGCTGGGTATGTGAGTCCAGCGTGGGACTTTCCAGTCACCTCAGAACCCACAACACTGAAACAGAAGACAGTGATCACTGAAACAAAAACAGAAATTGCTGGAAAATCTCAGCAAGACTGGCAGCATATGTGGGAAGAAAGCAGAGTTAATGTTTCAAAACTGGTGACTCTTCGTCAGAACATTGTTCCTAAGGGACCAGCTAAGCGAGAAATGTCTTGCCTCTTTACTCAGAAGCTCTGTGCCCTGGTTCTTGATCCCACAGCCAGGTATCCTTTCTATATACATATTATACATATACATTATACATATACATATACATTCGACATATCGTTTCTATATCTTGTCGATCTATCCTTTAAGATTTGAGTAAATTTCTATGAGATTGCATCTCATTTTTCTAAACTCCAGAGAATATAGCCCCAGTCACCCTAACATCCCCTCAAAAGAAAAGTACCACCATCCCACAAATCAATGAATTTCCATGACAATCCTTTTGCTACAGGTATATCCTTCCTTTGGTAAGGGGTTCAGAACTGCATTCAATTCTCCAGGTACCGTCTCACCAGGGTTCCATACAATTGAAACAAAACCTCTTTGGACTTGTGCTCAAATTCTCATGTGATAAAGGTTTGCATACAATTTATTTTCTCAATGGCTTGTTGCCCCTACATGATAGCTTTCAGTGACATATGAACAAGCTCACTTTGGAGAGAGCTCTCCTTTAGACTGTGCGCTTTCTGTCTGTTAGCCAGCCCTTAAAATTAGGAGGCCATTATTGCTGATGGGACAGCACTCCCAGGATTGTGGAAATTTCAGGAAAAAGGTAAGTGGTGTTGGGGTTGGAAATTGAGTGTTCTCAAGTTGTGGATCATAGGGAGAGCAGAGGTAGGCGTCAGAAGTAGGACAAGGGTCATTGTTCACAGTGGGCAACTCCTTCCTAATGTCCAGTCCCTCAGTCAAGCATTGAATACCTTTGACAAAGGACTCTATACCCTATGGTGATAAGCTGTTGTCAGGGTAACAGTTATCATGCCTGTCACATGACAGCAAGCCCTCTGGGTAATCCCAGCAGTGGCACACTGGGGCCCTTAAGTTGTCCTACATTGGTGGTGGGAAGGTTTACCTTGGGGCTGAAGACCCAGAACACAAATCTGCTAGAGGTAGGGAATGTACATCTTCTCCAAACCTACATAATTCCAAACTCAACACCTTTGGGAGAAGCACAATGCATCCATAGATACCAGTTACTGAGGTTGAGTTTTCATTTATTCCTACCAGTTCTATCAATGCAACTAGGATGGAAGTGGTCAAGGCAATGCACATGGAGCAATTTTCAATCTAAGTGAGTTAAAACAACAACAGCTTGCATTCATGTAACACCTTCATCCCAGTAAAACATCCTGGGGTACTTCACAAACATAATACAGACATAACAATGAGTCATGTTAGAAAATATTAGGGCAGATATCCAAAAGCTTGAGCTTCAAGATTTTGTGGAGGGTCTTAAATGGGGAGAACACATTGTAGTGGATTAATGAGGGTTCTGGGCTGACACAACCAAAAGGAATGGTGGAGCCAATAAAATTGGAGATGTTCAAGAATATGAAATTAGAAGAAGACAACTACCTCAGAGAGTTGTAGAATTGGAGGAGATTACAGTGTTGTGGAGTGGCCAGGTTATGATAGCATTTGAAAGCAGGAATGATAACTTTAAAAGTGAAACATAATTTAACTGGAAGTCAGAGTAGGTCAGCGAACATAAGGATAATGGGTAAATGTCATTTAGCTGAGCTAAGAAATAGACAGTGGAGCCTGAATGGCCTGAAGTTGGTCATTTAGCTGAGTTAAGAAACAGATAGCGGAGTCTGAATGGCTTGAAGTTGATCTAATGCAGAAACTGGGAGGTTAGACATGAATTCATTAGAATAGTGCAATCTGGAAGTAACAAAGATCATGAATAAGGAGCAGAAACACTGGAGAAGGGCAGAGTTGGGCAATATTACAAACTTAGAAATAGAAACCTTAAAGATGGCATCAAGTCACATAAAAGGTATTAGAGCATGTGACTAAAGGCTTTGTCAAAATGATGATTTAAGAGGCATCTTAAAAAGAGAGAAAACTGAAGATGTGGGGAGGTTAGTGAAAAAATTTACAAACTTAGATCCTAGGCAGCTAAAGGCACAACTCCCAAAGATTCACTACAAAATCTGTGTCGATATAAACTTCTAAGACACTCATTCATCCTTTTCACAATGAAAACTTTCAGGAACATAAAAGGATAACTGCTTTGAACAAATTATGCATTTTCTTCACTCATTCAAAGAGAGACAAAAATGACTCCCTTTTCAGATAAGGCAGTGACTAGGAAATGTTTGATTCAGACACCCTTAGATATTTCAAAGGCATCCAGATCTTGACATGCCTGTTCAGAGAACATTATGATTTGAAGTGCAATTCTCCAAGTATTCCTCTTCTCAGTACTGCATTTCATTAACTTGTGTAGAAGAAAGGGCTAGAGGTAGTGGGTGTCAACTGAACAGGGAAAATGCACACAAGCATAGGGGTTCGACTGTAATTCACATGCTGTGTTGAAGCCTCCTCCCTCATAGATCAAGTCATTTACTCTCCATTCTAAGTGTAACTGCACCCATTTTCTTTTTGTTGCATAATTTTCATTGAGCAGAAGGGAAGGCACCAGTGAGTAGTTATGTGCCAGTGGCTTCTGGATTCAGCCCTACCATGTTAGTAAGCCCCAAAAATCCACATTCTCTTCCTCATAGACTATCCTGCTAACCCCACAGGCTTCAAACTTTCCCAAGTCCACAACCTGTCTACATGAGCTGACACCAGTTTATTGTTACTATCTAGATGCAGACACATGGAGGAACCTTGGCTATATAGTCGTACACTGCCTAGAACTTGAAGCCAGCATAATACTGAGCAAAGAAGACACCCCCATTCTCCTCTGACATTTACACTCTTTCCAACCATACTTAATATTATTGCCCTTGCTTGCAAATCTTTCTGTCACGCTTTTACAATCGTACTCTGTCCTTGCTTCGATCCTGCAGCCACTAGCCATGATGACATAGGTTCCAAGGCTCAATACACGGCTACAGCCTTATCAACCTGCCCCGACAATGCACAGCTTCCCTTTAGTTTATGTGGTTGGACTTGACTGACTGATTGCGTCTCACTCCCTCAACCAACATGACTGAAAAGTCCTGCCCAAGACATACCCACACCCCTGACTCTCCCAACTGCATTGGCAATACACCTTGGACTAGCTGCTATGGAGCCAATGAGCTGAATGTGGCTCATTCCCTGGACTGCAAGGGCACAGACCCCCTGACTGAGAGATCCCTGCCTAGACGCTTGACTGTTTCCAATCCTCTGGACTGTTATCAGAGGCTGCCCTTGACTTACTGTGCTGGGACCCTCGACTGACAAGTGTTTCCATGGGCTTCAGTGAGGAGCGCACTTCGAAGACTTTGAGATATGGCTACCTGCTTGTTTCACATGCAGATTTTGCCACATAAGCAGCTACTACGAGGTCCAGGTGTGAGATTGATGTAGCGCATTCTGTACAGCAGGATGTATACCGCCTTGACTGAGCACTGCTTAGCGGCAATGTAAGTTGCCTGATGGTGTGATTGAGCTAATTGGAATGACAAGACAGTGCCTAGAGAAGATGCTATGAGAGTATAGGTGAACACTAAGTGAGTGAGCACTGAGAGAGCAAGTGAGCATCCTTGAGATGCAGCCTGGTCCAGTCTGTGAACAGAATGGGTGTCCTTTCATGCAAAGTGTGCCTACTGCGTGCTTTTCAAGGACAGTTGCTGATGCACCCTGTAATGCTTGTCTGCACTTCCAAAGAAGGCTGTTAGTACATGGTGGAAATGCCAGGATGTTTGAGATTATTTGGCTAGTTCCAGATACCGGTGTCCACAGAGGAGGAGTGCGTTTGACTGGTGCCCATCGATTTCGCACTGAGACTTTGTTGCCTGATATCCTACATGGAGACTGTTCAGAGCAAGCACTGAGCAGAATTCACCAAGTACACACTCTGCTTTCCTTGTGAAAGTTTCCCAGCAATGAGCTTATTTCCTTCTGACTGCTGGTGAATAATGATACCCTACAGGAGAACTTGTTCAGAAAACTGGGCAAGGCAGTGATGAGTAATGCTGCTTCAAAAGTCCTTAAGACTCAAAAGCAATTTTTACTACCATAGTCTGAATGGAAATTGATAGAGTTCTTGCCGAGCTCACTCAGTGAGGAACTAAATACAGTTAAAAGTATCAAATTAAAATCAAAATACAATTAATTCTGGAAATCTGAGGGAAAAGCCATAAAATGTTGATGAAAATGTACATGTCTGAGGGCACTTTAGGAGAGAGAAATAGAGTTAATATTTTGAGTCTGATATGACTCTTCTTTGGAACTCCAGATGCTGTCAAACCTACTGAGTTTCTCCACTATTTCCAGTTTAAATAGCCACCAAGAACTTAAACTTATATTATGAAAAAATTAATGAATCATACCAATACACATTATGGACATTTCAGTCTCATAAAACCTCATAAATCAAGCTGTATGATGATGAAATACCATTGAAAAGAAATTGCAAGGAAACATGTATTTGTTAGCCATGTACCTGAATCAAGGCTATGATGCTTCTCATTGTTGTTTGTGTAATGCTCTGAAATCAATGAAGGGCATAGGCTTAAGATGTGATTAATTTGGTGTTGGAATGCCTGCTTCCCCATCTTGATAGGCTACTGACACAAGGGAATTTTGCTCAAAGAGAATGAACTGTAGCTTAGTCAGCAGAATTGCAAGATTATAACCATGAATGCAACAGTTAGCCAAGGTTCCCTAAGGCCCATTTTTCAAATGCAACTTCTTCTGTAAATAAGAAGGCCATAATAATGATCATTAGGACATCATACAAAATTATGTCTTTGGAATCTGGTATCATTGTAGATTTCATTGACGATATCTTGCAGTTTCGTGCAGCTTATTGGGCAAAGCACCCATTCCATTGTAATGGTTTCTACGCCAACTGTAACATTAGTCACTTGCTTTAAACAGGTCTACATTCTATAGAAGTTTCAATGGCCTTGTTCAAGGTTATCTGACATCTGTTGAGATTGCTTTTGCACCTTTTTCAATATGCTTCAACATAGCTCATCATTGTGTCTGTAATGAGCTGAAATTCAAGATTTATCTCCTCAGAGATGCTTGTGCTGAAGAGTTAAGATCTGCAAACATTAAGTCAAATTACTACTGCATATCAAAATTCAAATAATAAGATAGATCTTGACCATGTGTGAAAGAATAAAACGAGTAGTAGTGAGACCATGCCTTCTTTGTATCAATAGACAATAACATTGGGAAAAATTACATTAAAAAAACTGACAACTTGATCCTATCTGATTTAAGAAGTGTTAGTGTACTATTGCTTTGTTATCCATTATTTTATGCTTCATTTGGTCGATGATCTGCTTCACCTTTATTAGTGGCCCCAGGCTTTAAAAATATATCATGTAGATTGCATTGATTAGTTGAGCATAATTTCAACTGCTAGTTATGTCACTTCTAGCACCATTGGGATAACGTGGAACACTGATTTTGCACCCAGAGACTATGTGATATCAACAGATTGGGTGGAGCTTAGGCAATTTCAACAGTAAATCTCTTAACATTGTTACATTATACACCACTTCCCCAATCTTTTCTCTGCCATTTTTATCATTCATGCAGTCATGTAAATAGCTCCATTTACATTTACCACGACCCCGTCTCCCCCAGATTCTCTGAATTCACAAAAATTCGTTGAGTGTGGAGATGTACTTTCTTCCAGAACACGCTCCCTTCTAAAGTGGAGAGAAAGTTGGTCTTTGGTTTAAGGACAATTAACCTTGATTATGATTTTGACCTTGATCAGTCTGTGAACGATTTCTCCAATGAAAGGTATTTTACCTCTTCGACGTTCTTGGATGTTGTTCCTGCTAAACCTAACATTTGGTTCAATAAATTTTCTGGAAGACTCTTAATCTCTTGAATGTTTTTCACAGTGGAACCATTTCCTACTGTCTCAAATAATTATCCTGTAATCTCAACTAGTGTTCTTTTAATCTCAAGATTGTCCATCATGCAAGATAGCTGTGCTGTTGAAACAAATACTTTCTTCATTACATTATCCTGGATTTCTGCAGCAGGTGACTGCAATATTTTTAAGCAAATATTTTCTTTGTCTTTTATTTTTCTTTTTTTGGCATCTTGTATGTTCAGAGTAGGCAATTTTCACTTATTGATTGTATCCTGAATGTATGGACCTTGCCCTAGATTTCATGGTGAAATTTGTAGCTCATTTCCATTTTGTTCCAGCAATCTTTATTCACAGTCTGCGGATACATCTGAATTGAAAGATATAAATTCTCCATTGAATAGGTTAGATATTTTAATTTGCCTTTAAATGGTGAGGTAAATGTTGTCAACCCTCAGTGGTGTTACTGAAGGATTGCTGCTCATTCAACACCATCGTTGTTAATGGCACTGACATTTTTGCTTTGAGAGATAATGGATAAGTTAGGGGTGGCACAGTGGTTCAGTAGTTAGCACTGCTGCCTCACAGCACCAGGGACCCAGGTTCAATTCCATCTTCAGGCGACTGTGTGGAGTGTCTGCATAGGTTTCCTCCCACAGTCCAAAGATGTGTAGTTCAGGTGGATTGGCCATGGGGAATACAGGGATAGGGTTGATGGGATGCTGTTCGGAGGTTCGTGTGGGTTTGGTGGGCCAAAATGCCTGCTTCTGCATTTTGAGGATTCTATAACTCAAAGACCTAGAAAATGTGACGAATGCCATACCCATTTAAGGGGCGGCAGGATGGCTCAGTGGTTAGCACTGCTGCTTCACAGCACCAGGGACCCAGGTTCAATTCCACCTTCTGGCAACTGTCTGTGTGGAGTTTGCACATTCTCTCCGTGTCTGTGTGGGTTTCCTCCAGGTGCCCTGGTTTCCTCCCACTGTCCAAAGATGTGCAGGTTGGGTGAATTGGCCACGCTAAATTGCCCATAGTGTTCAGGGATGATTAACTTAGGTGGGTTATAAGGGGATTGGTCTGGGTGGGATGCTCCAAGGGTCAGTGTCAACTTGTTGGGCTGTAGGGCATGTGTCCACACTGTGGGGATTCTATGATGATGATATCTATGAAAAGTTCTGAATGATTGCCATAACATTTTTTAAGGTTGAGCTCATTCTGTTCACTTCAACTCAACTTATTTAGCGTGAGCACAATTTTAAGACACTAACCTAATCATGCTCTTGTCAGGAGATGGCACAAGGGCGTGACACTGTTGGCCTCTGTGAGCCACATGTTGTAAAATTAAAACATCTTACATCAACACACACTAGTTGGTTCATAACTCCAATGCATCATCCTTTACAAGCTGCCCTTTACGTTCCAGCTCCCAAATGAACAGGGGTAAGTCAGACCATCCCACTTATAACTTGAATGGATAGCCCATTATTTGAGTTTCCAAAGTAAAATCTCTAATGATATGTTCCCAATCCGGAATCTTTAGCACATATTCCCTTCATACATTGTGATCCATTTGAACTGTTGGTATACATAGTTGCAATTTGAGAGGGAGAAATTAGAATCAGAGGTAACGGTATTATAGCTGAATAAAGGTGACTACAGAGGTAGGAGGGGGGAGCTGGGCAGAATTGACTGGAAGAGGAGCCTAACAGGAAAGACAGTGGAACAGCAATGGCAGGAGTTTCTGGGAATAATTCAGGAGACGGAGCAAAAATTCATCCTGAGGAAAAAGAAGCATGGCACAGGGAGGATGAGGCAACCTTGGCTGACTAAGGAAGTCAGGGATAGCATAAAAGCAAAAGAGAAAGCACATAATGTGGTGAAGGGCAGTGGGAAATTAGAGGACTGGGAAGCTTACAAAGACCAACAGAGGGCAACAAAAAAGAAATAAGGAAGGAGAAGATTAAATATGAGGGTAAACTAGCCAGTAATATAAATGAAGAATGTAAGAGTTTCTTTACGTATATAAAGGGCAAAAGAGAGGCAAAAGTGGACTGGAAAATGACGGTGGAGAGATAATAGTGGGGAACAAGGAAATGGCTAAGGAACTGAATAATTACTTCGTGTCAGTCTTCATGGTGGAAGACACGAGTAATGTCCCAAAAATTCAAGAGAGTCAGGGGACAGAGCTGAGTATGGTGGCCATCACCAAGGAAAAGGTGTTAGTAAAACTGATTGGCCTGAAGGTGGACAAATAACCTGGACCAGATGGACTACACCGCAGAGTTCTAAAGGAGATAGCTGAAGAGATATGGAAGCGTTAGTGGTGATCTTTCAGGAATCACTAGAGTCAGGGAGGGTCCTGGAGGACTGGAAAATCACTAACGTGACACCCCTGTTTAATAAGGGAGTAAGGCAAATGACGGAAAATTACAAGCCGATTAGCCTAACCTCGGTCGTGGGTAAGATTTTGGATTCCATTGTAAAGGATATTTGGAAGTGCATGGTAAAATGGGACAAAGTCAGCATGGTTTCATCAAGGGGAGGTCATGCCTGACAAATCTGCTAGAATTCTTTGAGGAAGTAACGAGCACGGTAGACCAATGAGAGCCAATGGATGTTATCTACCTGGACTTCAAGAAGGCCTTTGACAAGGTTACACACAGGAGGCTGCTGAGTAAGATAAGGGCCCATGGTGTTAGAGGCAAGGTACTAGCATGGATAGAAGATTGGCTGTCTGGCAGAAAGCAGTGAGTGGGGATAAAAGGGTCTTTCTCAGGATGGCAGCCGGTGACAAGTGATGTTCCGTGAGGGTCAGTGTTGGGATCACAACTTTTCACTTTATACGTTAATAGTCCAGATGAAGGAATTGTGGGCATTCTGGCTAAGTTTGCAGATGATACAAAGGTAGGTGGAGGGACATTGAGGAGGTGGGGAGGCTGCAGAAGGATTTGGACAGGTTAGGAGAGTGGGCAAAGAAGTGGCAGATGGAGTACAACGTAGGAAAGTGTGAGGTCAGGCACTTTGCTAAGAAGAATAAAAGCATGGACTATTTTCTAAATGGGGAGAAAATTCAGAAGTCTGAAGTGCGAAGAGATTTGGGAGTTCTAGTCCAGGATTCTCTCAAGGTAAACTTGAAGTTGAGTCAGTAGTCAAGAAGGCAAATGCAATGTTGGCATTTATTTTGAGAGGACTTGAATATAAAAGTAGGGATGTACTACTGAGGCTTTATAAGGCTCTGGTCAGGCCACATTTGGAGTATTGTGCGCAGTTTTGCGATCCATAGCTCAGGAAGGATGTACTGGCCCTGGAGACGGTTCAGAAGAGGTTCATGAGAATGGTCCCAGGAATGGAAAGCTTAACATATGAGGAACGTTTGAGGACTCTGGGACTATACTCATTGGAGTTTAGAAGGATGAGAGGGGATCTAATTGAAACTTACAAAATACTGAATGGCCTGGACAGAGTGGATGTTGGGAAGATGTTTCCATTGGTAGGAGAGACTAGGACCCGAGGGGACAGCCTTAGAATAGAGACAAGACCTTTTAGAATGGAGATAAGGAGAAACCTCTTCAGCCAGAGAGTGGTGATTCTATGGAATTCACTGCCACAGAAGGCTGTGGAGGCCAGGTCATTGAGTCCATTTAAGACTGAGATAGACAGGTAGGTTCTTGATTATCAATGGGATCAAGGGTTACGGGGAGAAAGCGGGAGAATGGGGTTGAGGAACGTATCAGCCATAATTGAATGGCAGAGCAGACTTGATGGGTTGAATAGTCTAATTTCTGCTCCTATATCTTATGGTCTTATGGTCTTATATTCCCTTCATACACCCTGACCCATTTGAACTGTTGCTATAAACAGCATTAATTCACCTCAGGTGACCTCCCACCCACGGCCTCCAACCTCATCGTTCCCCAACC
>NC_063337.1:69981982-69996429 GCF_021869965.1 Rhincodon typus
GACCCTTCTTCTGAAGAAGGGTCTAGGCCCGAAACGTCAGCCTTCCTGCTCCTCTGATGCTGCTTGGCCTGCTGTGTTCATCCAGCTCTACACTTTGTTATCTCAGATTCTCCAGCATCTGCAGTTCCTACTATACCTGTGGTACAGTTCAGCAGTTACAAAAGTGATATAAATGAGGGGATGCTGGGAAGAAATGCTGAGCTTAGCTACCTTTACATTTATTTTTGATTATGTTGGAACTGTCCTTCCTGCAATTTCTAATGCAGGTATTGAGAATAAAAGATCTTTTTTCTGGAATGTCTGCTTGATTATGCAAGCTGTTTCTGGACAATTCACCCAATATTGACGTAAGTGACATAAAAGATTGCAGGATTTTAAATGCTGTGTTTAGCACCTTTGAAGTTTCCACAATTTCTTATGCTAGCTTGGAGGCATTTTACTAGAGGCACATCCTGCCCACAAAAACAACTGCACTGCAGAATGAAATTAAGCACCATCGAGAGTTTCAGTTAATTGTGTTCATCAACCTTCCATGGATGTTCTAAGAATTGAGCTGGATCTATTGCGAGCAACCAAGTATGTACAATTTGAAATATTTGTGTTTTGTTTTTAGATGAATTACTAAGGATTTGAGTAACGTACCTAACTATAGCCAGGATAGTTTTGCATCAGTTTAAACATTATTTTCAGCTATTTAAGCTCAGGTCAAGTCTGACAGTCTTTATTTAGGAGTTAGAGAGGCACAGCTGCTCAGTACCAGCCTGTACTGAGTTCAAAAGGAGAATGAAAATAACAGTGATTAAGAAATAGAAAAGTCATTGTTTGGTAAGAAACAGCTGTTTAGGACAGACTTTAAACTGTTGTAAATTAGAAAAATGTATTCTTATTTAAAGAAAGTGCTGTATTCAGATTCAACTCAGAAATACCAGGAAGAAGGGACAGTAAAGCTAGTATATAAAGTGATACAAGTAATCTAAATCTAACTAAACATAACTCCCTTGGGTCCCTCAATCACAAATTGGCTTTCTGTTTTGGAAGCTGGAGGGCACTGGCTCTTCAAAGGAGTGCAGTCAGACACCAGGAATCGTGAATGGCTCATTTGTACAGGAGGGGAAGAAGAAGAAAGGATTTGTATACTGCTAGGAGATTCCCTACTTATGGGGACAGACTGCTGTTTATGTGGCCATTGATGTGACTCCATGCTGGTATGTACCATTTTTTACCATGGTCAAGAGAGACTGCAGGGCATTCTTCAGGGAAGGAACAGCCAGAGGCTGTAGTCCACATTGGTGTGAAAGAACTAGGCAGGAAGGGAGCTGTGGCCGTACAGTCAGAATTTTGGGAGCTTGGAAGAATTTTAGCAAGCAGAGCCTCAGACATAGTAATCTACAAATTATTCCGAATTTCTTTTTAAAATGAAGACAGAAATAGAAGGATAGTGCAAATTAATGCACGGCTAGAAAGATGATGCATGAGAGAGGGCGTTACATTCCTGGGACTGGTACTGGGAAAGATGGCACCTGGACATGCCAGACAAAAGCTGGGACTGACTTCCTTGCAAAGTGTTTTGCTAGTGCCATTTGGAGGATTTTAAACAAGACACAGGGGTATGTGAGCCAAGGAAGAATATTAGAGAGGAATAATTGTAAAGACAAATAGCATGATTATTGAGGACAGAAAGATAACAGGTGAAGCTGGAGTAAGGCAAAAGTAATGAAGTCTAAATCAGGATTACAGAATTAGAATATCCTTTATTGCCATGTGTACTCAAGTATAGAAATACAGGAGTACAGTGAAAAGTTTACAATGTCACGTCTCATGGCACCATCTTAGGTATTAAGTAATGAGGTATACATCTTAGATACAAAAAGGAATAAAAAAACAAAAGAAGTTGCATTACCTTACAGTGATTCATAGTATGTTAGAAATAAGACATAGTTAAAGGGATAGACATTACAGTCAGATAAACAAATTACAGATAAATATATATTGCCAGAACTCAGCGCAGGGGCTTCCACATGTGAGCTGACTGGCCTCACAAGCTGATAACAGCCCTCGTCAGACCCCAGTCCAACAACTGTTCCATGTCTCCAGCCCACTCTACTCCGGTTCTCAGCTGCTCCATGCCGCTCCAAGCCTCCAGCCTGCTTCACTCTGGCTCTCAGCTGCTCCAAGATAAGTTTTCTTATCAGAAAAGAAAGTTTAAAATCTTAGTAAGAAAAGAGAGGAAGAAAAGGGGGGAGAAAAGCAGACAGATTGACGAGACCCAGGCTGAGGAACCCGAACGCTGCCTACTCCCCCATATTTCCAAGTAATTGAAATGCATGAAATATAGTTCATAATATTGGGAATGTACAAGCGCATATTGCCATGTGGAAATAAGGGCCTTGTTTCCATGGTCAGAACTTTCCTTCCCTGAGACAACCTACCCACCCCTATTGGACTTGACACCCCTATATGCCTTGTTTACTTGATGTTTGCAGGCAGGGTAGAGGTGGAAGGGCTGCAAAACTCTGGAATGTCCCAAGAGAAAGTTTCTGGAGGACCAATTATGGCTCTTGCTCTGGCTTGAGACCCACTGCTCTGCCTCTTTTTCAAGAACACGTACCTGGAGCGAGACCAAGATCTGTACCTGTCCTGTCACTGTGCCACTGATGTTCGGCATCAATGTACAGGACCACAAACATCTTCAACAACCATTGAACATTCAACTGAAACTGGCTTTCCATGGTAACTGCCAAACTGTCTGCAGAGAACAGTCAGACACGTACATGCTGAAGCAAGCACAATATTGATAGTATTGATGGACTCATGCAACCATTAATCCAGTTTCTCCAGGGTCTCTGACAAACCTGCCCACTGCTCTTAGGTCTTTTTGTTGATTTGCATGAAGTTTGTAAAAGTCAACACCACAGGGTCGTCTCCTGCCTGGGTCTTAGCAGTGTGCCAGATTACCAGCAATCTTCTGAGTGTCCGTGACCTAGAGCATTTCTTCCTTGGCCAGCTGTGGAGGTGTGACAGTGATCTGCTCATCAGATTCTGCTCCTGACTACTCTAGCTAAAATTATGTATTGTTCTTAAGATTAAATTGATCAAAGAATATGGGGAGAACCCAGAAACATGATCAACCATGATCATATTGAATGGTGCAACACGCTTGAAAGGCCAAATGGCCTAACTCCCATTTTCTGTGGTTGTATGTTTCTAAAATAACGATGAAAGTGTCAGTCTTTGAGTGGGTGAGAGGATTTTAGAAGGCGTCCTCTGAGAGATCTGTGCCTTCTTCCTACAGGTGGAGGCATAGGTGGTTGCCATAGGGGTGGTGACTTCAGAGAAGATGTTTCTTGGATGCCCTTTTTGCCTGCAGAAGACAAAACAGGGAATGAATAGCTAAGTAGATGGAAAGGATTGGGCATGTTATGAAGATGTTCACAATGGTAGAAATAAGAGAACAGCGCTGCACATCACAATGTAGATTACCTGGTTGACGTGGAAGTCTCTGCATCATTTTATCATCAATCCTCTTCTTCTTATTCAAGGATTCTCTCCTTATGGAGAATGAACAGATGAATGTCAGTCACCCTTTCACACAATGTGGCCTTCTCAGCCCTAATGTAGGCTATTTTCTCCTGCAATGAGACAAAGGGAGGATTGAATAAGATAAAAGTGGCTGGTGCAGCTATTAATGCTGATGCGTGTAGAGGGAAAGGTTGTGAGGTGTCATGGGTGAATGAGTAGGCAGAGTAAGAGGCAGGAAGGCTTAGTAGTTTCAAGAAATGGAGTGGGAGAGAGCCCTTGAGGGAAGATTTTTCAATCAATTATAAATGTGGTAAGTCATAAGCCTTGAAGGGAGATAGTAGGAACTGCAGATGCTGGAGAATCCGAGACAACAAGGTGCAGAGCTGGATGAACACAGCAGGCCAAGCAGCATCATAGGAGCAGAGAGGCTGACGTTTCGGGCCTAGACCCTTCATCAGAAAAGGGGGAGGGGAAGGGGGTTCTGAAATAAATAGGGAGAGAGGGGGAGGCGGATAGAAGATGGATAGAGGAGAGGATAGGTGGAGAGGAAACAGACAGGTCGAAGAGGTGGGGATGGAGCCAGTAAAGGTGAGTGTAGGTGGGGAGTTAGGAAGGGGATAGGTCAGTCCAGGGAGGACGGACAGGTCAAGGGGGCGGGATGAGGTTAGTAGGTAGGAGATGGGGGTGCGGCTTGAGGTGGGAGGAGGGGATAGGTGGGAGGAAGAACAGGTTAGGGAGGCGGGGATGAGCTGGACTGGTTTTGGGATGCGGTAGGGGGAGGGGAGATTTTGAAGCTTGTGAAATCCACATTGATACCATAGGGCTGCAGGGTTCCCAAGCGGAATATGAGTTGCTGTTCCTGCAACCTCCGGGTGCCATTGTTGTGGCACTGCAGGAGGCCCAGGATGGACATGTCGTCTGAGGAATGGGAGGGGGAGTTGAAATGGTTCGCGACTGGGAGGTGCAGTTGTTTATTGTGAACTGGCTCCATCTCTGCCTCTTCAGCCTGTCTGTTTCTTCTCCACCTATCCTCTCCTCTATCCATCTTCTATCCGCCTCCCCCCTCTCTCCCTATATATTTCAGAACCCCCTTCCCCTCCCCCATTTCTGATGAAGGGTCTAGGCACGAAACGTCAGCCTCTCTGCTCCAATGATGCTGCTTGGCCTGCTGTGTTCATCCAGCTCTACACTTGTAGCCTTGAAGGGAGGTTGGTGCAGTGGCGGAATTAGAGTGAGTGTGAGGTAGCTGAGAGAAAATGGTAATACTTATCCTGCAAATCTCTGGTTATTTCCCCATATCCCTACACACATTTGTAAACACAAAAAATAATTTTTGGACCTAGAAGCTGCTTGACTGGACATCAATGTAGATCAGAAAGCACATGGATAATAGAAAACTGAACTTACTGCATATTAAGGCATGGGCAACAGAGATTTGGATACGCGCCAGCTTATAGAAAGTCCAACATTGGAGACCATCCAAGAGTCTGTTGAGTGTTGAGGTAGCAAAGGCACAAATGAGGATTCAACATCAGATGAGCTTAGACACGGTGAAATTGAGCAATGTTACACTGGTGGAAATAGGCAGTAGTGGTTTATTCTGAATCTGAATTCAGGAGGCTCACCTTGGGATCAAATGTAACATTGAGGTTGCAAAAAAAGCTTGCTCAATTTCAGATGTTGTTAAGGAGATGAATGGAGTCAGTAAAAAGGGAATAGGTTCTGATGCAGGAAGCAAAAGCACAAAGCACACAAAAGCAAAAGCACTTGCCCTTCAAGCCTGCTCTACCATTCATTACAATCAATGCTGACCTGGATGTTGCGTCCATTCCACTTTTCCATTCAATCCCATAATTCTTGACTCCATTAATCTCTATCCAATTCAACCTTGAGAAAGCTCAAAGGCCCAACTTCACTACTGTCTGGAGAAGAGAATTCCACACCCTTTGTCTGAAAAAGGATTTTTTTCTGATTCTTAAACCATGATTGCACTCATTTCAATATTTAATTGAAGGAAATTTCTACTCATCCAATTGTCATCAGCAATAATTGCCCATTTAGGAAGTTCTGTGTCACTGGTCACGGGTTCTACGGGTTCTTCCGTGGCTGATGAGCCCGATCCTAGATCTACATCTCTGTCCACACATTTGCACATGTTTCCTGTAGGTTGAAGTGGTCCTTGCTCTTGTGATCACTGGCATTCCATTCTCTGGTTCCTTTTCTGTACTTCCTCCTGCCAAGGGGTGATCTCAAACCATTGCATCTGTTCGTACAGGAGATTCCTCCAACATTCATCCAAAACTGGATGTCAGATAAGTTGGTCTGAATTTAGCAATAGGTGAGGGGTCAAAAATAAATCAAAGATAAATCTTTGAGTGACACCAGAAATAGTGGTGAAGGAGCAAGATGAGAAGCCATTGCAAATGATTCTCTGGCTATGATTAGATTGATAGGAATGGAAACAGGTCAGAGCAGTCCTAACCAGCACTGGTGGAGAAATATTGAACAAGGATACTATGGTTAATGGTGTCCAGGGCTGCAGACAGGTCAACAAAAGAGAAAGGAAATCTACATTGGTCACAGCAACATAGGATTTCATTTGTGACTTTTTTAAGAGCTATTTTGGTACTGTGACATGGGCAGAAACCAGATTGGCAGGATTCAAAAAGTGTTGGGAAGTATGGAAAAGGGTTTGGAAGGCAGCAACTCATGCATAGACTTGAGACAAAGGGAAGTTGCAGATGCAAAGATGGTGGAGTTAAGGCTTTTTTTTGTTGAGGGGAGTAGTGATCATGGCAGATTTAAAGAGAGGGTTAACAATTGCAGAGAGATAAAGGTTTACATTATCAGCTAACCCTGTGAGCAGTAGGTGAAATTAAGTGATTGACAGTGTTGTGCAGTAGATTGATGGTTCAGGATCCAGGCTATATGTGTTTTCAATTTCCCTATGGGGTTGTTCTAAATAATTATGTACTACTGGATATTTCTCATGCGTCTGAAAATCACCTTTCAGGATTGGATATGAAAATGGCCACACTCTACAACAAAATGCTGAAGCATTTGGCTATTGGTAAATGAGAGTCATTCAGCAACCCTTTGGCAAATATTTCTTTGCAGTCTTATGTCAATGGCTTGGAAATTAAGTCGAGTCAACTATAAATACATATAGCATTGTGTTACTTTTAATCTGTTCATTTTAGTGATTAGAATGTGCATTAGTTTGTGGAGATTAAATTATCTTTGATAATTACAGCTCCTCACTGCAACAGGATCATATCCAATCAGAATAAAATCCAGACTAATATAATTATCTGCCTGGAGAGAAGCAGAAGAGCACACACTTGGAATAAGCAGCATGAAGAGCCAGAACAGTATTAGTTCATTGTTAAAGGCATTGGATGTAGCAGCAGCAACATCAAGAAGCTGACAATACTTCCAACGAGTACTAAGATAACAACATGGAAATGAATATTCTGTTTTTCCATATAATCCACATTGATGAAGCTCTAACTTTCGTTGAAAGATTCACTATTAAGCAAGTTATTCTATCTTCAACACTGAAGGCTTCAAGTTTCTGTCCCTGTAGTAGCCAACTGACCAACCATGCCAAATGTCTGGGTAACATTTCAACTTCATTGCAGCAGCAGGAGAATGCTATCTTTAATGAAGTTAGTATTTCCTCAGAAATCAGTTTTCTTCTCTCTGGCTTCATTTTGACTCGGCAGTTGCATGAAAGAGCTGACTGTTACTTAACATGTTTAGATTTCATTGAGTGTGCTTATTGCTGACACAAGGCACTGTTTTGTTCCTGGGATATTACTATTAATTGCCTTGACTTTCCCCAGGGGTATTAACATTGGCCTCAGTGGCTCAAATTAGACCCTCTGTTGTCAAATTTAATTGAGTCATTTTCCCCCTGATTGGACATTTAAAACTTCTGTTGGGGCAGAACATGCTATTGATAATAGACACAGAGATAATTATGCCTTACATGAAACACCAGTAAATAGTTAATTAATTAAAATAAGAATTTTTTTCCCTTACTTTTGCATCACAGCTCAGTGTGGTATTGTTAATTTGGCCATCTCTGGAGTGTATTTGCTTTTCTGCCAAATAGTGAGAAGTAGGTGGTACGGTGGCTACTTGGTTAATACTGCTATCTCACCAGGGAGCTGGGTTTGATTCTGCCCTTAAATGACTATCTGTGTGATGTTTGCACATTCTCCCTATGTTTGCTTGGATTTCCTCCCAGAATCCAAAGATTTCTTTGGTTTCAGGTAAAATAAAAGGTCGGTACATTATGCAACTATTGCTGAACATTACTAAATGAAAAATGTGATACATTTATTAGATAAAATACTGATACAATAATTAAAATAACATGCAGATAAATGATAATTGCAAAATTTAAATTAAAATCTGTTTTTGTTTGTTACCTGCTCGAAGATTCTGTTTGAAGTGAAATAGCATACACTTGAAGTTTGCATTCAGCAGGTGGCTTCTGTAGTTAAGCAGTTGGAGGTTTCTCCTAAATGTGGACCAAGCAGAACAGGGTCTGTGAGAGAGTGCAGACTTTTTATTTCACTTTTATGGCATCAGAGGTTGTCTTCCTTGTTAGCCTGGTTTAGTACAGCAGAATTTTAGTTCCTTTTAGCTTTTTTTTCTCTCATCTCGCTAATGTGAGCCCTGTCTCTCTAATGCTCTCTCACAGAATTCTTCTAGGTGTTGTTTTCCAAATGTTAACTCATAGCTTGTCTTAAAAAATCAAAATTTATGATGATAGTAGTTTTAACTTTAATGATTTATGATTCCATATCAGGTGTTTGGTGAGGTAAGAAAAAAAAGCAATTTGCAATCTGAGGAAAGCCATCGTCAATGATTTTCTATTTGCGGGTTGAACTGCAAAAGTTTTCATATTACTCGGTATATCCGTTTGCAATCTGGCTGGAACTTCTAGGAACTTGACATCATTCCAGTTTCCAGAAGGTCAGATGAATTCTTGAAGTCGTTGCTTGAGGCTTTTTCTGTCCTTTTTAAAAAGGTTATATTTTTACAGTATAAAGTATTTTTTTGCTTAAAATCCCCAGTAGTGTGACCAATCGATGTACATCTGGAACACAGCACCTTGCACTTGTGTTTAAATAAGCTAAACGTTAGGGTCTAGGCTATCTCCTTGATATATTTGCAGGGGGTTTGGCTTGGACAGTAACAAGCCTACCATTTGACTAATCCAAAAGGTGCTCATGTTTGTCCTATCCTTGTGAATGGAGGTACATAGTACTATTCCAACCATCCATTGTTTTTGCATCTGTCTTGTTCAGTATGATGCAAGTTTTCTGGCCCTCTGATGATTTTGTGGTGTGTTGCAAATTTCTAGGACTTTAACCTTGTGGCTTATGTGAATTGCTTATTATGTGTGCCACCTTGTAGTCTGAGACCAGACAGTCACAATTAAATTATGCATAGATTGTATTCAGCAGATCCATATTCTGATGCCTTTCATTGCTATTTATACTGCAAGTTGGGAGACATAGTGTATGCTTCATGACTCAGGATCACTTCCTTCTGGCTCTTGCAGGGCTCTATTCTTCATTGAATCCTTTTCAGTCTTCAAAGTGATGACCTCCTCAATTAACAATTCATTGTTTTCTTCTCTATGTTCATCTTGTTTCTTCAGATTCCTCAAACATCACAGTACAGACATGGAAACTTTACACCTTGATATTTCCTGATGTTTTGAGAATGAAAATAAAATCTTACCAATTTCCATGTTTTAAACAGTGGAACTTCTGCAGAGGTTCTCTGATCTTCCATTGTAACTTTGGCAAACAGCCTGGAAAAACTGCAAACAAATGGCTATCTATTTTTCTGTCATTTCTGCCTACTTCCTCCCACTGGGCAATTGAAAAATGCCTGTTGAATTTACAAGTGCATTTTTTTTAAGTTTCTCCTCAGTAATTATTGTTGCCTTACCATGACAGCTTCAAAAGTGATTATCCTCATCTTTTGACATTTCTGACTTCTTCATAACATCCATGTTCATCCAGGACTTCAAGATAGCTCTTATCATTTCTGATCAAACTCTTCTCATCCCTTATCTCACTGAATGCTTTAATCTCTCTCTCAACTTGTTTTTTGTATGTCTCTTTATGTTATAAATATATTTGCATGTCAGTGCTTTTCTTCTGAAGCTGTAGATAATCCACCCTCCAAGATTCTCATTTTCTGAGTTTTAGGCATTTGAAGATATGTCTCTTAAAACTCATCTGTCACAAGACTGTGGTCCTGGTATTAATTTCAAGGTGTAGTGAGTATTTTGAAGATGTGGGGGCTAAAAAAAATGAGGGGAGCAGGGGTTGGGGTGACATCAATCTAAAGATGGAATTTAAAGAAGATTTGGAATGGAGACATCAGTTTCTAAGGGATAGTCAAAAGACTTCATCTAACTGTAACTGTGCTTCCCTTGATGTGCTGCTAGGGACTGCTGAACTATATTGTAACAGATTCTATTAACACTTTTTAATTCTTCACTGTCACATTTTGAAATGATTTGAAGTGATAACTCTTATTGTTGATAGTATTATATTGTACTGCGTACATGAAAGACTTTATGGATGCTCATGTTTGATGCAGTAATTTTAAAACACCAGTGTTACCAGTGAACTCTAGATAGAAGTGAAATCTCCAAGTAACTCTTCCCTTGTCTTGAATTAGGTTTGTTGCAACAGTCAATGTGATACACCTCGACATTTTCTTTGCTTGAAACCTCCCCTTTTGTTTTGCAAAGAAGATCAATTCTTTTTCATTCACTCCTGGGACATGGGCTTCCTGGCTGGCCAGCATTTATTGCCAGTCCCTAATCTTACTTGAGAAGGTAATGGGGAGCTGCCTTTTTGAACTGCTGCAGTCCGCATGCTGTAGGTTGACCTACAATGCCCTTAGGGAAGGAAGTCCAGGATTATGACTCAACAACAGTGAAGGAACAGTGACATGTTTCCAAGTCAGAATGATAAGTGGCTTGGAGGAATATTTACACGTGATGGTGTTCCATGTATCTGCTGCCCTTGTTCTTCTAGATAAGTGGTTGTAGGTTTGGAAGGTGCTGTTTAAGGATCATCTGCAAATTTCTGCAGTGCATCTTTAATTTAACGTAACTCTGAATCAGTGCTTCACAATTGTCTCAATTGTAAAATGTTATGTATCCAAACATCTGCACAAGGCAGGACACTGTTTCATGATTCCTAGCATTTTCCATTTTCTGCCTTCTGTCTGTCACTGATCAGCGCATTAACATGTTAATGCTGAAGCCATGCTAAAGCTTAAAAAAAATGGTGGCTTCAGTGTGCTACCATTTTGTCATTTTGTCCTGGCTCCACTCACACCTGGGACACTGAGATTCGGTTTAAGGTATTTATCACTTAATTCTCCCATTTCAACGTGTTTGTGCATGCCATTAGATTTTTTATGATTTAGTTCTAAAATAGTTGGAATCAAAAGCATTTGAAAGTCTAAATTACGATTCCCCATAGTTAGTCTCTGCTAATCTACCCAAAGTGTACTACAAGCAGGAATAAATAGAACAAAAAATTCATTCAAGCTCAGTTCAACACTAAAATTACGAACAAAAACAGAAAGTGCTGTAGAAACTCAGCATATCTGGCAACGTTCTTTGAACAATCACCAGGTTCAAAATGTTACATTTGTTTTCTCTTGAATCTGGTGATTCTTTAAGATAACTGGATGTTGCTAGATCTGCTGTGTTTCTCCAGCAATTTCTGTTTTTGTTACAGATCTCCAGCATCCATAATTCTTTGCTTTTAAAAATTTAAGAATGGGTGTACTAAGCCATAGACTTCAACTTTCATTCTGAGTTGGGGATACAGAGACTGGAGAAACCTTAATTCCATGGTATCTATAAGTGATTTCCCACTCTCCCCATTTTTCAGTCTGGGAGTGGAAAATGAATCAGGCAACCTGGGGTCCTTGGGAGAATGCCAGCTTCTAAGGTGGGCTGGGTGGAAAGCGTATGCCAGGGCGCCTGCACTGTCCAATAATTAAACCAAAAGAAAAAAAGTCTAAAACATTCTAACAGCCCTCAGCCATCATTCCCCTCTCAATTTCCCTCAATGCCATATAGTTCACCTGTCCCATCCATAACAACCCTTGCCACCAAATGCCCTCTACCCACTACCATGGGCCCTCATTCTCCCAATGCTACTCTGTCTTTAGTGTCCAATTCTACATATCATTCTTTCCTCCTTCGTTACCATGTAACTCATCTATGTTCACAATTACCCATGTAAAAGGGTTGGTGCACTAATGGGTTTATGAGCAATTTTTATGCACAATAGTCTCGACAAAGGGGGCCTGAAAACAGGGTGTCATTGAACCACATCCACAGGGCTATCTTATATCTCCAAAAAGATTTCTTGTCTATCCAAATGATACGTACTGAAAGTAGATCTGTTCTGAAATGTTCTAATTCCAATACCATGGGTTCCATTTTGCAGGAATTCAAAATCCGATATGACGGGCCAGGGATTACACATGTGGAAATTTACACACCATCTCAAATCCCATCTCTGTGAAAATGATAGATATTTGATATGGGGACAGGACTGGGGACTCATAACTTTTTAAAGCATTGTCTTCACTGAAGACACTTTAGTGAGAATTGGGGTATCTGTTTTACTTTAACTAGAAGGAGATGTTTTAGAATGTAACTGCCTAGTGAAGACTGTATTTATAACCGTTGGCAGTGTGTGAAAGTGAGCCTGCCCCAGCTGTTCCAGTGGACAGGTAACCTGTTTTGTTGAAAGCATAGATACTTGTACAACACATCAGTGACTTTTCTCATTCAATTTGTGTATTTTGAAACATTTGTTGTAGCAGGTGATCTGTAGGAATTGCTGGTTAACTGTGAGATCAGAATGACCCCTGCTTGGGGCTGGATCAGGCTCTATACTGGAATGTGAGGTGAAGGTGTGTTTCTTCTGAGGTTGAGGGATAGTTTTGATGAATTACTTAATATTGAGATGATAAACATATTTTAGCTGAATTATATTGAACTGTAAAATGTGTGTCTATTTGTGTACAGATGAAGTCACACCTTCTCCCATGATTTGTACATAATAAAGACTCCAGTGCATTTTGAGTCCTTATGGTATTGCCACAAATTTTAAATTTATGTACACAACTGTATGTGAAATTGGTTAAAAAGATTATGTAATTAATATGACAAACCTAATATGCATGGCTTAAGCATATGCTATATTAGCATTACATAGCAATAAGGTCCAATGCTTAGTGTTAGGGTACATTGATAACAGTTCGGAATGATTAAATGGTATTGCTTATCTAGCAACTAACTGTTACTGCTTCCTGAATTGTCTGTTCATTTTGATTATTCTAAATAAAATCAATTCATCCTCTTTTGTGGCAGATTAGATTTAAACCATTGATGCTTTGGGGATTGGAATTACAAGGAGCTGATACACAGCTTTACTTTAACTACTGACAGAAACCACATCACACAGGATGTCATAATTATAACAGCAACTTTTCAGTATTTGCCTCTTGACTATTGCATAGCTCCATTTCTAGTTTATTCTAAACTAATCTACACATCAAATCTAAACAGGTTAATAGATATTGTGGTTGAAATTGGATTGAATTAGCTTTATTGGAGTATGTGACAATAAATAATGTGAAAAGTTGATGTTGCCACTGACAGTACCATCTTAAGTACAAAGATACCTAAGTACCATCTTTTGTTACAGAATAGAGAAATGAAGAAAAAAGTTACTTTGCAGCTATACACAGTATAACCATAGGTCAAAAAGTCAGTAAAACAAGAAGTTATAAAGACTACCACTGCAGTTCTCTCCACAGCAGGCCATGCGCTGCCCTGGGCTGCTGCAACAACACGCCGCTCTGCATCGGGCCACTGTCCCCGCTCACACAGGGCCACTGGTCACTGGCATCCCCAGTTCAGGCCACTGACCACCGTCCACGATTTGGAGACCGGGGACGGGATTCCAAGGCCGAGAGAAGGTAGGAACGAAGGAGAGGAACAGGCAGAGTAGAGAAGCTTTGGGTGAAGCGTCCTACTTTACTATTTGCTGATAAACAAGCAGCAAGTGACCAATACATCATTATTAATGTATATTTTGTTCAGGATTAGCAGCAAGGGACAGTTGCTGAACAGCTAGTACCACTCCCTGGTTAGCATTATGAAAATGATACCTCACTCATAACATCCTGTAAGTTTCATGACATTTTTGCATTAGAAGATTATTTGCCTGTAAAATCTGCTACAGAAATCAAATAGAAAATAAATAACAGAAATGTTATTAATGATGTGATAATTGTTAATGACGGGACTAGAAAGGTTGATTGGCAGAAAATGAGTAACGAGCTGTGACATTTCATTCAAATCAGGCTGCAGATTTAAACTGATGCTTGCGGAAGTTAGTGGTGATATCTTGGGGACAGTCCAGATGCACACCCTCGTGTGCGCATGTGTGCACACACTCTCTTATTCTTTCAAGCACGAGCGCGCTCTCTCTCTCTATCAATGGACACATGCACATGGACACGCACACATGTTCATCCAAGATGTTTGAGTAGTTGCAGACACATTCTGTTTTGCTCAAAAAAGTCTGACCCCAGTTTAAAACATAGATTCTAAGCAAGACCTCACACCTAAAATGCATTGTCTGACCTGAGATGTCACCTCTTGTATACATAATTAAAAGTTTGTATCAATCTCGAAAATGACTTGAAAAGAATTTAGATTTTTGCATTTTAATCAGTAGTCTCCTTCCTAACTTATTAAAGATTCAACAAGAGTTGGCCAGTTTCAGGATTGTTACCTTTCTGCTTATAAATTGTGTCTTCATACATACAATCCCTACATTGTGGAAACA
>NC_063337.1:70006429-70051665 GCF_021869965.1 Rhincodon typus
CACAATTGAAATGTGGAGCTTGTTCAAGGAAGAGCTACTGCGTGTCCTTGAGAAGTATGTACCTGTCAGGCAGGGAGGAACTGGTCGAGCGAGGGAACCGTGGTTTACTAAAGAAGTTGAATCTCTTGTCAAGAGGAAGAAGGAGGCTTATGTAGAGATGAGGCATGAAGGCTCAGTTAGGGCGAGTTACAGTTGAGAGTTACAAGTTAGCCAGGAAGGACCGAAAGAGAGAGCTAAGAAGAGCCAGGAGGGGACATGAGAAGTCTTTAGCAGGTAGGATCAAGGAAAACCCTAAAGCTTTCTATAGGTATGTCAGGAATAAAAGAATGACTAGAGTAAGATTGGGGCCGGTCAAGGACAGTAGTGGGAAGTTGTGCGTGGAGTCCGAAGAGATAGGAGAGGTGCTAAATGAATATTTTTCGTCAGTATTCACACAGGAAATAGACAATGTAGTCGAGGAGAATAC
Source organism: Rhincodon typus (assembly GCF_021869965.1). Lineage (NCBI taxonomy): Eukaryota > Metazoa > Chordata > Chondrichthyes > Orectolobiformes > Rhincodontidae > Rhincodon > Rhincodon typus. The sequence continues at coordinate 70,006,896 of NC_063337.1, forward strand.
TGAGATACAGTCTATTAGACCAGATGGGATTGAGGTTCATAAGGAGGAGGTGTTAGCAATTCTGGAAGATGTGAAAATAGATAAGTCCCCTGGGCCGGATGGGATTTATCCTAGGATTCTCTGGGAAGCTAGAGAGGAGATTGCAGAGCCTTTGGCTTTGATCTTTATGTTGTCATTATCTTCAGGAATAGTGCCAGAAGACTGGAGACTAGCAAATGTTGTCCCCTTGTTCAAGAAGGGGAGTAGAAACAACCCTGGTAATTATAGACCAGTGAGGCTTACTTCGGTTGTGGGTACAGTTTTGGAAAGCATTATAAGAGATAGGATTTATAATCATCTGGAAAGGAATAATTTGATTAGGGATAGTCAACACTGTTTTGTGAAGGGTAGGTCATGCCTCACAAACCTTATTGAGTTCTTTGAGAAGGTGACCAAACAGGTGGATGAGGGTAAAGCGGTTGATGTGGTGTATATGGATTTCAGTAAAGTGTTTGATAAGATTCCCCATGGTAGGCTAGTGCAGAAAATACGGAGGCATGGGGTTGAGGGTGACTTAACGGTTTTGATCAGAAATTGGCTAGCCGTAAGAAGACAGAGGGTGGTGGTTGATGGGAAATGTTCATCCTGGAGTTCAGTTACTAGTGGTGTATCTCAAGGATCTGTTTTGGGGCCACTGCTGTTTGTCATTTTTATAAATGACCTGGATGAGGGCGTAGAAGGATGGGTTAGTAAATTTGCGGATGACACCAAAGTCGGTGGAGTTGTGGATAGTGCGGAAGGATGTTGCAGGTTACAGAGGGACATAGATAAGCTGCAGAGCTGGGCTGAGAGGTGGCAAATGGAGTTTAATGCGGAAAAGTGTGAGGTGATTCACTTTGGAAGGAGTAACAGGAAAACAGAGTACTGGGCTAATGGTAAGATTCTTGGTAGTGTGGATGAGCAGAAAGATCTCGGTGTCCATGTGCATAGATCACTGAAAGTTGCCACCCAGGTTGATAGCGTTGTTAAGAAGGCGTACAGTATGTTAGGTTTTATTGGTAGAGGGATTGAGTTTCGGAGCCATGAGGTCATGTTGCAGCTGTACAAAACTCTGGTGCGGCCGCACTTGGAATATTGCGTACAGTTCTGCTCACCACGTTATAGGAAGGATGTGGAAGCATTGGAAAGGGTGCAGAGGAGATTTACCAGGATGTTGCCTGGTATGGAGGGAAGGTCTTATCAGGAAAGGCTGAGGGTCTTGAGGCTGTTTTTGTTAGAGAGAAGAAGGTTAAGAGGTGACTTGATAGAGACATACAAGATGATCAGAGGATTAGATAGGGTGGACAGTGGGAGCCTTTTTCCTCGGATGGTGATGGCTAGCACGAGGGGACATAGCTTTAAATTGAGGGGTGATAGAAATAGGACAGATGTCAGAGGTAGGTTCTTTACTCAGAGAGTAGTAAGGGCGTGGAATGCCCTGCCTGCAAAAGTAGTAGACTCGCCAACTTTAAGGGCATTTAAATGGTCATTGGATAAACATATGGATGATAATGGAATAGTTTAGGTTAGATGGGCTTCAGATTGGTTTCACAGGTCAGCGCAACATTGAGGGCTGAAGGGCCTGTATTGCGCTGTAATGTTCTATGTTCTATGTCTATGTTCTATCAGCCCTCATCAGCAGCTGCAGCTGTCCTGAATGGGTATTAGCTTTTATATTCTGTGACACTATGGGGAGTGTCAGAGGACTTTAGTGGGTCTGTAAACAGATCCTAGTTCAGTTTGTAGGAAAATATATAAGGTTTAGTTTTGTGATTAAAAAACATTTAAGCTCCATGTGTATTGTGTGATACACTAATAAAATAATTTGTGAAGTTATGAGAATTGACTCTTCTCCCCTCTGTATAAGCCGATAACCAGAGCTGGTGTTCTCCGGGCTCTTGACAACATATTATGGTGCCGTGACTCAGATCTGACCTGAGGTGGACTGAGTGGGTACTTTGGGTTCAAGGGAGGACCTCTCTGCTGTGTCAGTGGGAGGCGCAAGTACAGAGAGAATGGGAGTTTGCGGTTAATCCGTAGCCACTGGTACACAATGACAAACCAAGAGGGAACGAACTGCCCTGATTGGATGGGGCTCCTTCAGAAATACATAAGGAATTGGCCGCAATATGGGGAATATGCAGGTCACACTGGGGACAAGGGAAAGTCCACTGGGGATGCCCTTTTGTAGGTTGCCCAAACAAAGATGTCGCTTTAAAACAGTACAGAAGGTGGTAGCAATCAGCTGTTTAATGGAGGAATGGATCGAATGCTGACAGCTAGCCAAGTTAGAGAAGGTAGAGAAGGAAAGACTAGAGGAAGAGAATAAGGGACTTTGTGAGAAGTTAGCCCGCCTTCGTGAAAAGGTAACTGACCTGCAGGGACAGAGGATAGCGGACCTGGTCCATATGAATCAGTACCAGATGCAGTGTGAGAAGCTGGTTAGGGAAAGGAGTAAGTGAGAGGGAGAAGTCCAAACAGTGAAAGATGAGGTGGAAGGATGGAAGCAAAAATGTATTGATTTAAAAGCTGCAATGAGAGCAGCTCATGAGAAGAGGAGTACTGCCATGGATCACACAAAATGTCAGAGACAGATAGACAAGCTACAAGATCAGCTAGCTACGCAGAAAGGAATAATGTGTGTCTTCGCATCTGAAAGAAGTGAGGAAGGCAGTGAGGGGGACATAGATTGGCATGATTTAGCAGACAAAGCAGCTAGGTATGACCTTGATGATGGGGAGCTACCACCAGAGGATTTACTGCCAGTTTATGACCCAGGGTAGGAGACCCCATTGGCTCCATTTTAATGGCCCCCCTTGCAACCACTAGAGGAGGATTACAGGCAGATGGTCAGATAGTAGAGGGTGAGAGGGTAGTATATTTCACCCCATTAAGGGTACAGCAGTTGAGGAACATTGCAAAAGATATTGGGACGTGCGTGCCGGGGGCCAATCCTAGGGAAATGTTCTGAATGGTCAGTCACCAGAGGGAAATACATGGTTTAGCTGACACTGAGGAAAGAAAATTAACGATAATGTGCCTGTACCCACATATACACTCTGCCTTACCAGAAGAGCAGAAAGTTTTTAGAGGTACAACTGAGGCTTTAACAAACTAGGTGTTAATTATCATGGGCGCGAACAGAGGGTACCCAGCGGAGGCCCTGACAAAATGCTACAAAAGAAAAGGTGAACACCCCACTGTGTTTGTGGTACGCCTTTGGGAGGTGTTTCAGAGTTTATATGGTACAATCTTGGACAGGAACAATCTGGAAGCAGAGGCTAGGAACTGATGGCTGACAACGCTGGTGTTGCATGACACTGAGGAGACAAGGAGAGTATTACAGCAGTCTGATCGCACTGATGACATGCACACAGAGACCTGGTATATGAGAAAGATGGTTAAAGCATGGGAAAAAGAAACAACAAAATTTCCCAAGACCTCTGGGGTATGGGTGACGGCTGTTAAAAATCAGGCAACAATCTGGAGAAATGAAGGTGGAAGGACCTATTCAGATGACACCCCCTCCAGTCTATCCAACAATGGGAAGAGCTAGAGGTAGAGGGAATGTCTTGGCAAAAGGGAAAATTCAAAGCTGGGTTTCCAGGTGCTACAATTGTGGCCAAGAAGGATATTTCACGAGAGAATGTCCAAATCCGAGAAGTGAAAATGTGAGTTGGGTGTCGGGGGGGAGGGCCAGTGCCTATCTGTGGAAGGACTGAACAGACCCTACCTTCAGTGTGATATGATGGAGATATTACCATCTTCGGGGATGTACCCCAACTGCAATGATGGCCACAGGCTTCTCCGCTATGGGTATGTGATGCACGGTGGGACAAAATGGGGAGACTCCTCATGATGGTAGGGTCTGAGGCCGCCCTGTCACATTCCTTAGGATCTCAAACCACTGTCAATACTACCCATGTTAATGACACAAATTGGAAAATTCAAAGTTAAATCATTCTAAGTGGATTCACAGGACATTCACAAGTGGGACATGTAAGCGTACCATTGGAGGTTAGTATGGGAGACATAGTATTGAAGCATTCAGTAATCCTTATCAAACTACCTAGGGAACAAGAGCATATCTTAGGGAGTGACTATATGGCTGAAGCAGGACTCTGTTTTGATCTCATTAATAGTATGATTTGGCAAATGCCTGAAGGCATGACGAGTGAAAACTGCACACTTATCCCAGTGGGGGAATATCAGGACAGGATATGCAAGATTGGAGAAATGCTGACAAAGCCAGGGAGGATGAGTAACAATCATGAAGTGCAATAATTCATTGTACGGCACTCAGCAGTATTTCCCCGACATAAGCATGACTGTGGGAAAATGGCTGGGAGTGTGCGTATACAGGGCCCAGACCCCAAGCCATGGAAGTAGTATGGTTTTCTGAAGCAGGTGGGAGAAGAGGTAGGAAAGGTAATACAGCGTCTGCTGCAGCAGGGGATACTGAGACTGGTAGCTTCCAATAACAACTTGTCTATTTGGGTAGTGAGGAAACCAGATGGTAGCTGGCGATTAACAATAGACTACTGAGTATTGAACAGGACCACCCCGTTAACAGCTCCTACTGTAGCAACTAGCCCAGAAATAATAGTCAAACTAAATGAGGATGCGCAATGTTTCACGATTTTGGACGTAAGAAATGGGTTTTGGTCAATCCCACTGAAGAAACAGTACCAATATAAATTTGCATTTACTTTCCGTGGCCATCAATATATGTGAACCACCCTGCCACAGGGATTTCATCATTCCCTGTCTATATTTCACCAATGTGTAAGGGAAGGGTTATAAGGGTTCTCAAAGCCTGAGTGTCTGGTGCAGTATGTAGACAACTTGCTTGTACAAGCTGAAACTAAAGAGGAACATTATCAGCTGCTAAGTGAGTTGCTGCAGCTGTTGCATGAGTTGGCTTTGAAGGTAAACCCTAAGAAAATGCAGATATTGAAACAGAAAGTGACTTACTTAGGAACAATTCTGTCATCGGGGAAAAGAGAAATTGACAAACGAAAGGTAGAGGTAGTCAGCAGACTCCCTGTCCTGGGCTTAGTGGGATATTGCAGTGACCAGCTTAATGGATTCGCTACAAAACCGGGTCCATTGATGGAGTTATTGAAAAAGAATGTGGCCTGGGAGTGGAAACCAGAACATACACAAGCCATTGCAGCTTTGAAGCAAGAACTAGCTCGTGCGCCCGCTCTGAAAACCCCAAATCCAAATGAACCACTTTCTTTGGAGGTTGCCACCAAAGACACCACCCTCTCGGTAGTTCTGTTACAGGAGACGCATGGGAAATTAAGACCAGTCGTGTATACCTCATGCATGCTCTCACCGATAGAGCAAGGGTACACAGTTAGCGAAAAATATCTGCTAACTGTTTTCTGGGCAGTGCAGCATTTTACCTACGTAGTGGGTTGAACCCACTTACAATACTGACAGAACATGCCTCTGTATAGCTACTTGTAGACGGAAGGATTAAAGATGGCTCAGTTAGCCAAAATAAAATCACTAATTGGACACTGATTTCCCTTCCCTGCAACAACAATGTAAAAGGAGTAAAAGCCACCACCATGTTAGCAGATAACTTAGTGTATCAGGGGGAGAAACACAAATGTCAATTGATGATAGCAAATGGTCCCAAGGTTCATTTGCGTCAAAACGAATGGGAGAAGTAAGATGGGGCCTGAAAGCAGGGAGGCAAAGGAAACAGGAAAGGAAGAATGCCAGTTCAAAATTTTTGAGGATGGTTCTTCTTCAGTACAGGAAGGAGAAAGGAAAACTGGGTGTAGGATATATATAGAAGATATAGCATGGCTCTAAAGTTACCCAGAACCATGAGTGCGCAGGCAGCTGAGTTAACAGCCTTCGCATATATAGTTGGCCACCCGGAACTCTTTCTGCCCAGATCAGTGAAATACTTTAACAGCATGTATGTCTGTAATAGCCTCATGGAATATTTGCCCCTGTGGAAGGTGAAAGGATTTGTCTCAGCAGATGGAAAGCCCTTCCCATTGGCTCCACTGTTATGATATATCATTGAAGAAGCACAAAAGAAAGGATATGGGGTCACAAAGGTAATTCAAAACTATCTCTCGAGGGGAACAGGAAGGCTGATGGGTTAGCCAAACAAGGTGCTGTAAAAGGGCGGGAAAGATGGCCACCAATTGAAGAAATCGGGGTCCATAAGGAGAAACAAGTCAAGGCAATGGATTTAGCACAGGAGCAAAGGAAAGACAGAGAATTGAAACATTACAAGGTGCAGAATCAGACACACATGGAGCACACAGGAATCCATGTTCAGCACGGAGCAGTTTAATACGAAGGAAAGGGGTAATGACCTCAAATAATTCACTGGTCCCATGATTTATGGGGACATAAAGGGGTGGAGAATATGCTGGTAAGATAAAGAAGGTGTGCTGGTGGCCTGGAATGAAAGGTGACTTGGAACACTACGTTACAAATTGTTTAATCTGCACACAGCATAACTCCGATAAGAACGTTAAGAAAAGAGCCTTCCGAAATACTAGACTAGTAGAAGGGCTGTGGACTAATTTACAAATAGACTATATACGACCCCTATCCCCCACCCCAGGGGGATACAAGTACATTCTGGTAATCGTGGGCACCTTTACTAAAAGGGCAGAAACTTTGCTGACCACGACAAACACAGCCAGGAATACCTGTTGGAACAGGTATTCATTCATTGGGGTATACCCTAAAGCATAGAATCAGACCAGCGAACACAGATCAGACAGAGATTCCACATACTCTATAGGTCGCAGTCAAGTGGAATTGTGGAAAGGATGAATCAGACTTTGAAAAACATGATAACTATAATGGCGCAGCAGCATCAGGCAACTGGCCGGTTGTTCTATGTTATGTGTTAATTACACTAAGGAACACCCTGGCTTTGTCAACAGGCTACACTCCTTAAATAATCTCATTATGGGAAGGGACATAAGAGGAATGGAGGGAGTAGTAGGCTTAGACTTGTCTGAACCCAAGGTAGACAATATCATACCAGAAAAATGGGTACAACAGTTGGTAGAAACAGTAAAGGAAGCAAATTACATAGCAGCCTACCAACAAGGGAAGAATAAGCAGCAAAGTAAGGCCTATTTCGACTCAAAAGCCAGCCCGATAGAATGGAATCCTGGACAAAGAGCAATGATAAGAATACACCAGCCCACTTCATTCTTGAGTTCAAATTTCACCAGTCCCTATGAGATAGTAGATAGGGCTAGCCCATCTGCATACAAGGCATTAACAGTGCCAGGCAAGAGTAGCTGGATCACATCAATCAGTTAAAGTTAGTAGGAGAGAAGCAAGCTAGCCATTGGGGAGGTGATGGCCTAGTGGTATTAGCACTAGACTGTTAATCCAGAGACCCAGATAATGTTCTGGGGACCTGGGTTCAAATCCTGCCATGGCAGATGGTGGATTTTGTATTCAATAAAATATCTAGAATTAGGAATCTAATGATAACTATGAATCTATTGTTGATTGTTCAGGGAAAAAAAAAACCATCGGTTTCACAACTGTCCTTTAGAGAAGGAAACTTCCATCCTTACCTGGTCTGGCCTATATGTAACTGGAACACAACCTGATATTGGCTCTTCAAATATAAAGGATAAGCAAGGAATATGATGGAAGAAAAAGAGAAAGGTTAGAGGAAATAATTCGGTCAGATGAAATGGACAGTTAGAATCTGAAATAGATTGGGAACAAGGATAGATGATCTGGCTCAGCAAATAGAGAATCTGAGCTTATAGTAGTGATAAGAAAGAAACTGTAAATAAAAGCAGAAATTACACTTGTATATTATGGTCTACACTAGGATGAGGAGAGTAATACATTTTGTCACTACTGGACTGATTATGCTTCAAACTTATGGTTGAGCCTGCATTGGAGTCATCATGACGAGTGAATGCACCTCAAGCAACTTCAATGCTGGAAGAATAACTTGTGATCAGGAATGACTCTGGTCAGCAGCACAAGATAATACAAATCAATAAAAGAAACAGAGGGGACTTAAATCTGCATGATATGTGAGTGGATGGGTTGGCAAGTATGGGAAAGACATGGGCTATACCAGAAGGAACATGGGTACAATTCTCATGCAGCAGAGTTCTGGAGGTGACACTGGCGGTAATCCCAGAAGGACAAATTACTTGTCAATTTATAGGCCCATTTATTGAGCAACCATCGGGGAATGACGATCAAGATAAAACTATAGTTCACTGCGATTGCACTTATGTGAATATAGCCTGGGGTAGCGATGCATACAAAAGACATGCTGTCAGTGGGTGGCCACTCAAGGCAATTCAAGAAAATTGGTTGGATCATCATCAATTGTACAAGGGATGACATGATACAGGAGGGAGATAGATTAAAAAAAAGGCCATTCAGAGATGCTGACAGGGGTTTTTGGTGGGGCCTGAGACCCTTCATAATTTTCAGGACACATAAGAAGCTTATTACCCCATATGCCCCAGTGATTAAAACCACATCAGAGCCTGGATGTAGTGAATCTCAGTACAGGACAGAAGGTGTGGGTTTGGTACTAGAGGAGAAGGGAGAACCAGTCATGTTGGTACCAGGATATCAGCATGTCCAGGCAGTCTATAATTTAATTGAAATGACTAATCCAGAATGGTGCCTATCCACCACAAAACAATTATTTGTCCACCTCCTTGACAAACAATTGAGCAGAAGTGAGCTTAAGTCCAAGAAGACTAGAAAGAAAAGAGGACTATTGGAGTTACCAAGGACAGGATATGCATCAGGAGTGGCTACCATCAACATCTTGGATATGGCAGAATTAGAAAATCAGATATGATCCCTCCAGCAGAAAATGCAGGTCATTACTGGAGAAGGTTACTTAGACCAGATACTGACCAACCAGATGAGCCGGGATGTGTCACAAGTGAACCTGGACACAGTTAAATTTCTAAACCCTTTAAAGGATACAACAAATTTAATCATTGATCATATGGCCAAAACTTCTGAAGAGGGCCATAAGACTGAGGTGTGTGTCATATACACTAGCTGGGTGTTGACTATGATCAGGACTAATTTGTTACAACTGGGTGCTCACCAAGCCTCAGACTGGGTGTCAGATGAACAATTAATAAAGTGGGTTGGCAAAAAGGAAACCCTATGTCACCTCAGAAGTTTGACATTAACTAATAGGGTGTTAGGTACTTGTAAAAATGATAAATGGAAATATTATGTTGGAACAGTGTTTCATATTCCCCGAAATGGAAATATTCTGACCTACCCTTTAAAAAGAGTTCATAATGTGGGAAAGTACCATAAAAATACTTGGATATCTTTGTGTAATCCATTATCTCATGCCATTGTAATGGATGGTGTTGAGAAAGGGGTAGATTTGTCAAAATGTCACTAAGGAAGGGATGACTGGGTCTATCCTAATGAGATAACGAAAAAGAGACTTACAGATTGCGGTTTCAGTACCTGTGAAAATTGTTTATGATCCATTCAACCTGTTAATAACCAGCCCTTTCTACAATATGCCCTTGTGGGGAAACATATTACATTGCCACAGAAGCCATGAACTGTACCAAGGGATGGAGACATTGCCCTCTGAAGGGATACAATGTAGCTATTAGTTATGTGACTTTTGATTTGTGATTGGTGGACAAGTGCTGCCCCAGCCAATAATCAAGTAGCTGATAAGAGAAAACCTCAAATTCAAATGTACTGATACAGACCAAGACATAGGGAGGTTTGTTCCCATTGAACTATCACCCATTCTGCACCTGACAGCAGACTGGACGCATATAGTGGGAGAGGCACATTAAAAAATTCATCAACGGATTAAACACACTAAAATAATTTAGAACTCATGCTGTAAAAGCAAAGCAGTTATTGCGGGACCCTGGATTTTGGGATTGGTTCCCCAATTCCAGAATCTATGTTCAAATGCATCCATGGGTCAGAATTCTGTCACATGTTGCTGTAGTTGTGATTCTATGTACATTAGTTATTGTCATAGTCAATGTATGTCACCTTAGTAGGTAGCAAGATGAAATTGTACAAAGATTGGAAGTGGAGGCTACAATGAAATAGAAGGAGGGCTTATGGAGACTCTGTGTGAATTATTATGTACATGTTTTTCATGTACGCTTTTTTACTTTCCTATGTGCAAGTTTTTATGTGTATGTGTGTAAAAGGAAATATTATGCTGGAGCAGTGTTTCATATTCCCCGACATGGAAATATTCTGACCTACTGTTTAAAAAGAGTTCATAATGTGGGAAAGTACCATAAAGATACTTGGATATCTTTAAGTAACCCATTATCTCATGTCATTGTAATGGATGGTGCTGAGAAAAGGGTAGATTTGTCAAAATGTCACCAAGGAAGGGATGACTGGGTCTGTCCTGACGAGATAACAAAAGAGAGACTTACAGATTGTGGTTTCAGTACCTGTGAAAATTGTTCATTATCTATTCTGATCTGGCAATCCTAGGAGTGGTCTACAGAAAAGGGACAGGGAATGATCCTAAGATAAATATTTTTGGATCAGGAGTGGGGAGATGTTAGTCAGAGGCTGCAGAGAGAGAGAGAGAAAAGTACAAGTTGCTGACATCGCTACCTGGGGAGGCATTAGCCAGAGGCTGGAGAAAAATAAAGAAAGAGAGAGGGGTACCAGCCACTGACATCGCTAACAGGAGGTACTGAATGTAAAGGTGCTGACATGAATAAAGAAGCATTGTGAACTAAAAATTACCTGAGCCCAGGTGCTAGTTTGAGCCGATTTAAACCAGTTTGAATTAACTAAGCTCTGCACCTAGTAAGAAGGTTGACGTAATGTAAAAGCCTTATTTGGACGAGGAGTAATGAGGTAATGCTACCTAAGTCTCTGGGCCAGGGCCAATAAAGCAAAGGCATGCAATAAGTGAATTAGCCTGAGCCAACAGGAAGAAGACAGCATGACTTGAGAGAGATAAGAGAAAGAATAAAAAGAAGACCCTTGGAGCATGCAGTCAGTGAAACCCCGGAGACCAATCATCACAGAAGCAGACCCTACGTCAAGGATGTGGTGACGACATCAAGTACAGCATCTGGCCAGCATCAGCCCTGATCAGCAGCAGCAGCTGTCCTGAATGGGTATTAGCCTTTATATTCTGTGACTACTTGGGGAGTCTCAGAGAACTTTAGCGGTGTATAAATAGGTCCTAGTTCAGTTTATGGGAATATATGTAAGGTCTAGCTACACGTGTCTTGTTTGATACATTAATAAATTAATTTGTGAGGCTACATAATTGATTCTTTTCCACTCTGTATAAGCCAATAACCGGAGCCGGTGTTCTTCAGGCTCTCAACAACAGTTCCCCTTGTCCTTAACTAGCATCCCACCAGCATCCACATCCAGAAGATCATCAGCCGCCATTTCCACCACCTCCAGCAAGACGCTACCACCAGACACATGTTCCCTTCCCTCTCTTGTCAGCCTACCACAGGGACCGTTCCCTCCGAGACACCATAGTTCATTCTTTCTTCACTCCCAACAACACCCAACAAACCCACGGCACCTTCCCCTGCAAGTGCTGAGGTGTAAGACCTGCCCATTTACTTCCTCCCTCCTCAATATCCAAGGGCCCAAACATATCTTCCAGGTGAAGCAGCACTTCACCTGCAATCCACACAATCTAGTCTACTGTATTTGCTGCTCACAATAACATCTCCTTTACACTGGGGAAACAAAGTGTAGACTGGGTGCCTGCTTCGCAGAACATCTACATTCTGCCTGCACAAATGACCTTAAGCTTTCAGTTACCTGTGGACTTTAACACAACACCCTGTTCCCTGGTTAACATCTCTGTCCCAGGTTTCCTGCAGTTTTCCAATAAAGCTCAATGCATGTTGGAAGAACAACACTTTACTTGCTGCTTGGGGACCCTGTAGCCCTCCAGATTCAATTTCGAATTTTAAGGTCTGAACTCTCCCATGCTCTAGGCCCCTACCGCACACACCAGGCCTTGTTATCATGTGGTCTGCCATTACACACTACCTATTGATGGCCATTAACAGTTGCTATTAACAGCTATTCGCCTTCCTAGCCAGATTGTTATCTACTCCTTTGCCTTTCCAACTGCTCCTTTCTCTCTTTGGGCTATATTGTCACATATCGTTTATTCCTTACCTCCTTCTCCCACCCTTTCTTCTGCGTATAAACCAACATTTTCCTAGATACCATTAGTTCTGAGGCAGAGCAACCGGATCCAAAATATTATCTCTGATTTCTCTTCACAGATGCTGCCAGACCTGCTGAGCATTTTCAGCAACTTCTGTTTTTGTGCCCACTCTGGTACTACCTCTTCAACTTGAGTGTTATAGTTTACTGTAATTTTCTTGTATCTTTTTAGATTTTCCTTTTGTAAAGTTACCAGTTAAATGACTTTATATTTTCTCCCCCAGTAGCTAATACACCATTTCGAATTATCATCTGTGTTTCAAAGAAAGCTCTGAACTCCCTGTCATTATTCTACTGATAATTGTATGCAGATGTTTTTTTTTACTGTTCTCGCATTCAGTTTGGCAACCAATCTCTCCGTGTACTCTTGCAAACCTATTTACTCTTTGCAATCCCATGGCAATTGCACAGATAGGGCCAAGAAAGAGGTTCTCTTAGAGGATGAGCAGCTAGGGGCTAAATTGAAAAGTCGAACATCAACGAGAATAATCTCTGGATTACCTGAACCACAGGCATATTGGTGTAGACTAAATAAGACTAAGGCAATTATACATGGAAACAAAGAAAATTGGAGCAGGAGTAGGCCATTCTGACCTTCGAGCATGCTCGGCCATTCAATATGATCATGGCTGCTCATCCAAGTCAGTATTCTGTAGCCACTTTCTCCCCATACCTTTTGAATTCTTTAGCCCTAAGAACTATATCTATTTCCTTTTAGAAACCAATCAAAGTTTTGGCCTCAACCACTTTCTGTGGCAGGGAATTTCACAGACTCCCCACTCTCTGGCTGAAGAAATTTCTCCTAAACTCAGTTTTAACTCGTTTATCCTGTATCCTTAGACTGTGACCCCTGGTTCTGGACTCCACTGTCATCAGGAATATCCTTCTTGCATCTACCTTATCTAGTCCTGTTAGAGGCTTCCAGGTTTCTATGGAAACCTTCCTCATTCTTCTAAACTCCCATGAATATTGTCCTAACTGACTCAATGTTTCCTCATATGTCAGTCTTGCCATCCCAGGAATCAGTCTGATAAACCTTAACTGCAATCCCTCTATAGCAAAAAATATCTTTCCTCAGATAATTTCTCAAGAATTTCTCGACATTCCTCAAGAATGTTAGATAATAGGACAGAGAGGTTTAAGGAATCAGTTCCAGAGGTGAAGGCCCAAGCAGCTGAAGGCACAGGCACCGATGGGAGTGATTAAAATTGGGGATGTTCAAGGGGCTTACATTAGAGGATTGTGGGTATGTCACAGAGTTGTGAAGAAGAACAAGGCTTTGGAGATAGGAAAGGGTGAAGGTCCAGAGGAATTCACAAAAGGGCTGAGAATTTTAACTCAATGTGTTGTTTAATTGGGAGTCAGTATGGATCAATAAGGATATGGTAAATGAATGATCTGCAGAATTTTGGATTACCTTAAATTTACCAAATTAACATGTCTTGAATAAGCTGATATTTTGTTTGGCTGATAGTTTACAGGATCGAAAAGAATGGCTTAGTCAACAGTCTCCAGACCTTTGGCTACAGCTATATCAATCCTGTTTTTACCCTTTCAGGTGTGATATTCTGGTGGACTCGTGTCTTAGCATTTGATTAATCATCTACACTGTCTTCTTTCACCAAATTGTTTGATTGCAAGCTCCTTATCTTTTGTTCCACCTTGTAAACATACGCTGAGGTACTCTTATATCTGAAGGGTAATATTCAAATACAAGTTGATGCACTCCAACATTGCAATGATAAATCTGAATTTATAACCCCTCTACTTTGTTAATGCATACTTCTTTACTTGATATTTCAATAAATTTTGCTAATGACATAGTTTACTCATCCAATTTTGTTTTGATAATTTCTGTGTAGAAGGCCAATAATTAACATTATGATTGAATATGAGGATTGAAGGCATTTTTCTCGAAATGACTTCATATTGTGCTGATACTATTCAAAACAGATTGTAATATTTAGCATGTTTATATACAGTGAGACTAGATGTTCAGCAATGGTGACATTGTGCTATTATAACAACTCATGTCTTCCAGTCAACTTTATGGCACTTGTATTTTTCAGACTTCTAATATACAGACATAAGCACTGGTTATATTTCATCTTCAGTATTCCGCAACTTACTATATTTTGATCAAGTCTTTGTGATGTTGACTGGTCTTTATGAAACATTTTAAATCATAGCTATGATTGATAGTGCAAAATCTAAGGACCTGTCAGAAGCCATATAAGTATAAGGTTACATGACAAATGCAAGAAGACACTGTGGAAAAAGTCATGTGATTCATCAAACAATTGATGAACCATGCAACTCAAACTCATACTCAGCAGGTTGTGGAGCTGGTTCAAACCAAAGGTGGAAGTACTCCTGGTGACTTCAAACACACTGAATAGTAAGAAAATTTTGTGATCTTGGCAATTATTTGTCACTTGTACACCTTCAGCTGCAATTATGCCACAAAATCACTCGGACACAGATAACTGTGCAGGAAAAATTAGAACTGGAAAGAAAGGGATTATAACATCGGCTCCAACTCACTGGAGCCAACTGAATTTAACACCACACCTCAAACCCCAACACCCAACACCCCTTCCCCAGCTCAACACCCCTTCCCCAACCCCTGTGCACATCCTGAATAGAAAGTGGAACACTAGATGCCACTATTATTTGTATTCTACGCAAGACGGGAGTGGTTAACATCAAGAATACATATAGTTGTGCCAGGGGTGAGGAGGGATAGCTGTTTTCTATAAGGATCCTGTCCCTCTCAGAGGCATACTTCAGCTTTTTTCTACCTTGCATCTTCTTCTCCTCCCTGCCCTGTTGCTCAGAGTCTAAAGTCACACCCTACAAGTCCCAAAACACTCAGCAGGCTGACATAGCCCAGCAACACCCTGGATTAACCTTCATCGGGACCCTTTATTCCTCTTTTCCAGAATCTGGAGGTGCCAGAATTTCTGACCTCCTTCTCCAGAAGTCAGCCTGCAGTCCTCACAATGGCCACTGCTCCTGGTGGCACTGCTGGGACAAGAAAGCTGCCCATCATTTGATTGGTTGGTAGCTGTCCAAGGGGCAGAAGCCCCTGTCTCAAGCCAACCAGAGACTTGATAATGATTAAATGGATGTGTGATAAGCTCGACATATCTTTCAGCCTGTATTGTACATGCAACTTTGTGGACTTCAAGAAAAGTTACATTGTCCTGTTAGACATGAGTTATCTATGATACGAGTTTATATGTGATCAGGAACTTGAATAGATTGAATTAGCACATTTTTAAAACTACATAACACTAGACACAAGCCCAAGTGGTGTAAGATGTTTTCATGGTGCAGTTTCACTTGAGAACCAAACGTGGATGTGGTGCATGTGTTGGTAACTTTGATGCAGTCGTCATGAAAGCTCCAGGATCAACACACAGGCTGTCCTTAATCCAATTTTCTAGAACATTCCTGAGTATTCAGCTGAAGTCAAGGTAGATGATCAGGAGATCTCATGCTGAAGCTCAACAAAGTGGAAATTCCCCTCCGCTAGATACCCTGCTAATTTTGTAGCACAGTATAAGTAAAACTACTTTAATTCACATGATCAAAAGAGAAGAGTTAAAAAAATGTGATCTTGAAAGAAAAGTAACAACAATGTTTATGGTTATTTCTGCTCATAAATGAATCAAGAACCAGAGGGCACAATCTTAAAGTGTTCTGCAAAAATGGCAAATGCAAGGTGTGAAAATAAAACTGTTTCATTTGGCAAGTGGTTTGGGTTTGGAATGCCTGGACTTGTGGAATTGGCACGTTTCAGAGGGGATTAGGTGATTACTTAAATGGAAACAATGCGCAAGATTGTGGGGATAAGGAAAGACATTGGAACTAAGCCAAATGGCTTGGAGAGATGGTGCAGACATGATGGGCTTAATGGCCTCCTTCAGCATCCTAACAGTTCTCTGATTTATATGTGACGTTATTATACAGGATTATGATTTTGTTTTGTCTATATAACCAACGATTCTAATTTCTGCTGTAAATGGTTAATAGCAAGATACATGAAGAGAAATCCGAACAGAAAGCTTTTCTTTAAGCAAATCGTACAACTTGCTGCTCAGGTACGAAGCTGACACTGATGATCTCTCAATAGACTCAGCTTAATTTTCATTTCCATTGGTATCACTGCTGGGCAGCAAGTTAAAAATCTGACATTTCATTTTGATTTTTACTAATCTTCATGGTGTGGGTGTCACTAGCAAGGCCAGCATTTATTGTCCATTGCTAATGGTGCTGAGGAAGTCAAGGTGATGCTTATTCACGAATAGTGGCATTGAAACTCAAATCATTATGATATCATTATAACGGGCTGGCGAATTACTAAGACAGGAGCATGACTATCCCACACACTGAGCTATAGTTCTGATGGACCCAGATCAATATTTAATGAAACCATGTGAGAAGTATGTTGATCAACAGAAAACAAAACAAAAACAAACTGTGTTTGCAGAAGCTGAATCCCTCTAAACAAACATAAGAGCAAATTAAGTAACATGAATGTCATTGTCTTCATCACAACTGGCAGATTGTTGAGCCACATGGCTGGTAACATGAGGGTTCAATGGCGTGAAACCATGTTCCAAGTATTAAGCCCTTTATTACAGATCAATGGCAATTGGCAGCAATGTAAATAATTCAGTTGTCGCTGGCTGTAAAACCCTGAGACCATTTTAAAATCGGAATAATTCTTATAACTAACTGCAAAAACAAAGCAGAAAACTTCCACCAGCATTCTGCCCCCAAAGTGTAAAGTGCCTGAATTTCCATGCGTTTTGACCTTTCCTTCTGTTATGCCATCTGAATCCCTGTGTACGTAATTATCACATATTTATATGATGGTGCTGTCACTCAGAATTTTCTGCTTTTACAATGTGTTGGCCTTAGGATAAAATGAGAACCATGATGTGCAGACAGTGATATACCAGCCTCCGCATTCAAAGGATCATTCTCCTCAATTTCAGACATCTCCAGCAGAACACCACCACCAAACACATCTTCCTCTCACTCTCCCTGTTTGCAATTCACAGCGATTGTTCCCTCCAGGTCACCCTAGTCCATTCCTCGACACCACTTGACCTTCCCACAGCATCTTCCTATGTAACCACAAAACGTGCAACACCTGCCCTTTCACCTCCTTACTGGAACGTACCCATTCCTTCCCTTTTAGCTTTACTTGTTACATCGTCTGTTATCCTCTCTCCCCATCCCCCACCCCAGTGGGACTGTCTGTTCTTTCCAGTGCGGCAGTTAGACATCATTGTTCTGTCCTTTTCACATTCCGATCACTTAATCTGAATTAGCAACACTCTTTCTCCTCCACCACTCCAACATGCCCACACCCCCCACACTATTGCATAAATGCTGGCCCCTCCACACTTCACTTCAGCTCTGATGAAGAGTCATCTAGACTTGAAATGTTAGCTTACTTCCTCTCCATGGATGCTATCTGATCTGTCGTGACCTCCAGCATTTATCATCCTCTGGTGAGATGATGAAGAAGGGTCACGGAACCTGAAGCATTTACGTTGATTTCTCTCCACGGATGCTGCCAGACTTGCTGAGGTTTTCCAGCAAATTCTGTTTTTGTAGTAGACTGGTGGAAGTGGGGAGTCATTGAGCCTGAAGTTATCTGAAATGTTTCAATAACGATTTTGTAGCCTGGAATGACAATTTGGAATGATTTTCTTTACTCTTTTGCTTTAAGCCCAGAAAGTGCTCGATTTACTGGTGACTGCCAGCAGGTGTATG
Organism: Rhincodon typus; assembly: GCF_021869965.1. NCBI lineage: Eukaryota > Metazoa > Chordata > Chondrichthyes > Orectolobiformes > Rhincodontidae > Rhincodon > Rhincodon typus. The sequence continues at coordinate 70,024,938 of NC_063337.1, forward strand.
AAAACACAGAAGTGTTTTGAACCTCCTCCACACTTCCCTTCTCAGCAGCAGACATAGCATTTGTTCTGAGCATTTCTGAATAACCCATTGCTGTGGTTGAGAAGATGGTAAAGCAGGAGGTAGAGGAAAGGAGACTGAAACAGTATTTAAGAAAAATTTATGCACAAGAAACTACTTCCAGCTTAGAGAATGTATACAGGCAACATAGAATCATGAATAAATAAGAGAGAAAGAAACTATTCAGCCCATTAAGCCTGCAATGGCTGAAGGAAAGTTACTATAATATGCTCTTTCGTTTGACAAAGAGAACAGATAGTGAGTTTATCTTAAGGTCACCACACCTTCTTTTAAGGAAGGTGAGGTTGAGAAGTCAAGGCTTAAATGGTATCCTTCACTAGTGTAGGAATGGAACTAGAACTGTTAGCATCAATCAACCATCCAGCCAACTAATGTAACTGATCCCCAACTGTTGAAAGGCTATACAATTAGTTATACTAATATTTCTTTAAATCCCTGAAAATATTTATTTTCCAACCATATTTTAATTATCCTTCTTAAAATAATTATTGAAACTGCTTCCACCATCCCTTCAGTCAGTTCAATCCAGATCGTAATAACACGCATGTTTATCAGTCTGGAGGATCTGTCTGTGATCATGTAAATTGGAACTTGTGCTTGATATAACTAGACTATATCATGCAACCATGGAGAAACCAGATAATGTTAACCTAACGTATGGCATTGTCATGTATTTGACAGGACACTGATACTACTTTTTTAAAAAATGGAATTCCTATGGTTTGAAACCACAGGAAGGCAGTGACAAAACTTAAAAGTTACTAGACCCTTCAAGATACAGGTTACAGGAGATGGCATTAATGTCACTTTGTAAACTTGAATTATCAACTCCCTCAACATTGTTGGCAATTGTTACCTGAAGAATGTTCAGGTTGGATGCTACACCAGGAGTCTTTCTTATAAGAACAGCATCAAGAATGATCTTCATTTCAGTGACCCCTCAGGAATGTGGCAACAGGCATAGGAGTACAGTTGATCATTAGAATATTTTCATCAATTAAACAGAAACCCATTTGTCATCATTGTTATAACTTCTCTCTCATCTTTGGATAAGGGGCAAATCTTTACATTAGACCTAGTTGGCCAAATATCCATCAATTGGCTGAATAAGAGCATTTTGGAAACTGTGATCACAATTCCTTAAGTTTTAAGGTACCTATGAACAAGGATAAGTCAAGACATTGCAGTAAGGCACCAAATTATGTCAGTATTAGGCAGGAGCTAGGGAGTGTTAATTGAGATGAGCTGTTATTAGGCAAGTCCACATTTGCCATGTGGGAACTGCTTAAAGAATTGCCAGGGAGAGTATAAGACCGGCATGTTCCACTAAGAAGAAAGGACGAGAATGGCAAGGTAAGGGATTCTTCGATAACGAGGGAGGTTGTAAATTTAGTCAGAATTTTAAAAAGAAGCATATGTTAGGTTTAGAAAGCTAAAATTGAACAAGGTCCATGAGGAATATAAGGAAAATACTCAAGCAGGGAATTAGGACAGTGAGAAGGGGCCATGAAATGACCTTGGCAAGTAAGGTTAAAGAGAATCAAAAGACATTCTATACATACATTAAAAACAAGAAGATAACTAGGAGACGGTAGGACCACTCACGGTTAAAGGAGGGAACTTGTGCTTGGTGGCAGAGGATGTGGGTACAATCCTAAATGAGTACTTTGCATCGGTATTCACCCAAGGAAAGGGTATGGAGGACAGTGAGATTTGTGTGGAGCATGCTAATATTCTACGGTATTTTGAGATCAAGAAAGAAGTTGTGTTGGGTATCTTGAAGAGCATTAAGCTGGATAAGTTCCTGGGGCCCAAAGGTATTTACCCCAGGTTGTTGACAGAGGAAAGAGAGGAGATTGTTGGGACTTTGACCAAGATCTTTGTATCTTCACTAGCCACTGGAGAGATCCCAGAGGACTGGCGAGTAGCTAATGTTGTTCCTGTCTTCAAGAAGGGAAACAGGGATAATCCAGGAAACTACAGACCAACGAGTCTCATATCAGTGGTTTGGAAGCTATTGGTGAGAATTCTTAGGGATAGGATTTATGCACATTTGAAAAAACATGGCCTAATTAGGGGCCGTCAGCATGGCTTTGTGCAGGGCAGGTCATGTCTCACTAACTTGATTGAATTTTTCGAGGATGTGACGAAGGTGATTGATGAGGGTAGAGCAGTGGATGTTGTTTGTGTGGATTTTAGTAAGGCTTTCAACAAGGTCCCTCATGGCAGGCTCAAGCGGAAGATAAAGATGCATGGGATCCACAGTAACTTTGCTGTATCGATTCAGAATTGGCTTGCCTATAGAAGACAGGGAATAATGGTGCAAGAGTGTTTTTCAGGCTGGAGGTCCATGACTGGCGGTGATCCACAGGGATCTGTACTGGGATGTCTGCTGTTTGTGATATATATAAATGACTTGGATGAACATGTAAATGGGTGGGTTAGTAAGTTTGCAGATGATACAAAAATCAGTGGAGATGTGGATATTATAGAAGGTTGTCAAAGGACACAGCGGGATATAGAGCAGTTGCAGCTACGGGCAGAGAAATGGCAGATGGAGTTTAATCTGGGAAAGTGTGAAGTGCTGCACTTTGGGAGATCAAATGTTAAGGAAAAGTGTACAGTTAGGGTGGTGAAGAAGGCATATGGCATGCTTGCCTTTATTGGTTGGGGAATTGAGCACAAGACTCAGGATGTCATGTTACAGCTTTATAAGACTTTGTTTAGGCCACACCTAGAGTATTGTGTTCACTTCTGGTCGCCACTTTACAGGAAGGATGTCGATGCAGGAGAGGTTTACCAGAATGCTGTCTGAATTAGAAGATTTGAGCTATAAGGAGAGGCAATAAAAACTTAAGTTGTTTTCTCTTGAGCAGCAGAGGCTGAGCAGACACTCAATAGAAATCTATAAAATTATGAGATGCATAGATAGGTTTGACAGTCAGAATCTTTTTCCCAGTGTTGAAATGTTTAATACTAGGGGGCATACATTTACGTTTCAAGGTGAAATTTAAAGGAGATGTGAAGGGCAGGTTTTTTTTACACAAAGAGTGGTAGTAGTCTGGAATGTACTGCAAGGGGTGGTTGAGACAGATTTGATAAGAGCATTTAAAGGACTTTTAGATTAGCATATCAATATGCAAGGAATGGAGGGATATGTACCAAAAGTAAGCAGAAAGGATTATTTTCATTTGGCATTATGTTCGGCACAAAATTGTGGGCTGAAGGGCCCATTCCTGTGCTGAACAGTTCTGTGTTCTATGTTCTAAGCCAGTCTGAATATGTGTGAATTTATTTTCACAACTGCTGCATGAATGACAAGGTAAATATAAAACTAATTAGTCATTTCACACACTGTGCTTTCTCAGAGGATTAAGTATAACATTATTTTCTCCTTTTCCAACGCTTATCTTGGAAGATGGCTAAAAGCCAAAATCTTGAGTTTTTGTTGCTTTGGTGTCCAAAGATGGACAGATAATTTTCCTCAGAATGCTGCTTAACCCAGGAAGCAGTAGTTTGAGAGTTGTATCTAGAGTTTGTGCCTGTGCAGAGTGTGCCGTCTCCTATGATACTGATATGTGGCATTCTGGAGTGCCAGGCCAGATACCTGATGTGTAGTGTCATTATTTTAATGTTAACTGGACTTGCCAATGCATATCATTATTGACCCAATACAATCTAGCAGGCTCTCAAGATCTTGACAGATGGGCTGCATTGCAATTCCTATGAGTTAAAGAGAATACACAGGATGTTATCTAACCTTCTCCCTGGTGCTCAATCTGTACTTTTGTTTATGTGAAGGACTGGGTCATCTTCTGAGTTTGGAGGTTCCCAGCAGATTCCAATAAAGCTGGCCTCTGTAGAGTATAGACCTTGAGAGAAATTTGTAACCTACAATGTAGTTCTCAAAAATATCTTATAAAATATTGCTAAGTAAAGTTGTATTATGTTGAATTAATGAGGTTGGTTAGAGAATTAACATTCACAAAGAGAGAGAGAATAGAGATCCATTGAAACAATTCTGGTTGGAAAGTATTCATTAATGTTGTGTCAAAGCAGTTAGGATTAGAATCAACAGTGTTCATCACTTTCATTAAGGATTCTATCATGAGATCAATTTATCAGCTTGCAGGAAGTGTTTTGCTGTGCGTATGGAGTCTGACTCAAATTTAGTGCATCAGCAGAAATTTAATGTGGACGTTGATCAGTATACTCAGGAGAGGATGAGGCAGCAATAACTGACAAGTGAAATGAGGGACAGCACAAGTGCAAAAGAAAAAGCATACAACGTGATGTAGACTAACAGGAATTGCGAGGATTGGGAAACCTTCAAAAACTAGCAGAGGATAACTGGGAAAACAATGACGGGGAGAAGGTGAAATATGAGGATAAGATAAGTATTAAGATAAAAGAAGATTGCAAGAGTGTTTTTAGAACAAACAACAAAGAAAATTACAGCACAGGAACAGGCACTTAGGCCCTCCAAGCCTGCGCCGATCCAGATCCTCTATCTAAACCTGTCGCCTATTTTCCAAGGGTCTGTATCCCTCTGCTTCCTGCCCATTCATGTATTTGTCTAGATACATCTTAAATGATGCTATCGTGCCCGCCTCTACCATCTCCGTTGGCAACGTGTTCCAGGCACCCACCACCCCCTGTGTAAAGAACTTTCCACGCAGATCTCCCTTAAACTTTTCCCCTCTCACCTTGAAATTGTGACCCCTAGTAATTGAGTCCCCCACTCTGGGAAAAAGCTTCTTGCTATCCACCCTGTCTATACCTCTCATGATATTGTAGACCTCAATCATGTCCCCCCTCAACCTTTGTCTTTCTAATGTAAATAATCCTAATCTACTCAACCTCTCTTCATAGCTAGCACCCTCCATACCAGGCAACATCCTGGTGAATCTCCTGTGCACCCTCTCCAAAGCATCCACATCCTTTAGGTAATGTGGCGACCAGAACTGTACGCAGTACTCCAAATGTGGTTGAACCAAAGTCCGATACAACTGTAACATGACCTGCCAACTCTTGTACTCAAAGCCCTGTCCGATGAATGAAAGCATGCTGTATGCCTTCTTGATCACTCTATCGACCTGTGTTGCCACCTTCAGGGTACAATGGACCTGAACACTCAGATTTCTCTGTGCATCAATCTTCCCCAGGGTTTTTCCATTTACTGTATAGTTTGCTCTTGAATTGGATCTTCCAAAATGCATCACCTCGCATCTGCCTGGATTGAACTCCATCTGCCATTTCTCCGCCCAACTCTCCAATCTATCTATATTCTGCTGCATTCTCCGACAGTCCCCTTCACTTTCTGCTACTCCACCAATCTTAGTGTCATCTACAAACTTGCTAATCAGACCATCTATATCTTCCTCCAGATCATTTATGCATATCACAAACAACAGTGGTCCCAAAACGGATCCCACTGGTCACAGTTCTCCATTTTGAGAAACCCCCTTCCACTACAACTCTCTGTCTCCTGTTGCCTAGCCAGTCCTCTATCCATCCAGCTAGTACACCCTGGACCCCATGTGACTTCACTTTCTCCATCAGCCGACCATGGGGAACCTTATCAAACGCCTTATTGAAGTCCATGTATATAACATCTGCAGCCCTTCCCTCATCTATCAACTTTGTCACTACCTCAAAGAATTCTATCAAGTTGGTAAGACATGACCTTCCCTGCACAAAACCATGCTGCCTATCACTAATAAGCCCAGTTTCTTCCAAATGTAAATAGATCCTATCCCTCAGGATCTTCTCCAGCAGCTTCTCCACCAGTGACGTCAGGCTCACGGGTCTATAATTACCTGGATTATCCTTGCTACCCTTCTTAAACAAGGGGACAACATTAGCAATTCTCCAATCCTCCAGGACCTCACCCGTGCTCAAGGATGCTGCAAAGATATCTGTTAAGGCCCCAGCTATTTCCTCTCTCATTTCCCTCAATAACCTGGGATAGAACCCTTCCGGACCTGGGGACTTGTCCACCCTAATGCCTTTTAGAATACCCAACACTTCCCCCCTCCTTATGCTGACTTGACGTAGAGTAATCAAACATCTATCCCTAACTTCAACATCCATCATGTCCCTCTCCTCAGTGAATACCGACGCAAAGTACTCATTAAGAATCTCATTCATTTTCTCTGACTCCTCGCATAACTTCCCTCCTTTGTCCTTGAGTGGGCCAACCCTGTTGCTCCTTTTGTATGAATAAAAGGCTTTGGGATTTTCCTTAACTCTGTTTGCTAAAGATATTTCATGACCCTTTTTAGACCGCTTAATTCCTCGTTTCAGATTGGTCCTACTTTCCCGATATTCTTCCAAAGCTTCATCTGTTTTCAGTCGCATAGACCTTATGTATGCTTCCTTTTTCCTCTTTGCTAGTCTCACAATTTCACCTGTCATCCATGGTTCCCTAATCTTGCTCTTTCTATCCCTCATTTTCACAGGGACATGTCTGTCCTGCACTCTAATCAATCTCTCTTTAAAAGCCTCCCACATATCAACATAGAACATAGAACATTACAGCGCAGTACAGGCCCTTCGGCCCTCGATGTTGCGCTGACCTGTGAAACCAATCTGAAGCCCATCTAACCTAAACTATTCCATTATCATCCATATGTTTATCCAATGACCATTTAAATGCCCTTAAAGTTGGCGAGTCTACTACTTTTGCAGGCAGGGCATTCCACGCCTTTACTACTCTCTGAGTAAAGAACCTACCTCTGACATCTGTCCTATATCTATCACCCCTCAATTTAAAGCTATGTCCCCTCGTGCTAGCCATCACCATCCGAGGAAAAAGGCTCCCACTGTCCACCCTATCTAATCCTCTGATCATCTTGTATGTCTCTATCAAGTCACCTCTTAACCTTCTTCTCTCTAACAAAAACAGCCTCAAGACCCTCAGCCTTTCCTCATAAGACCTTCCCTCCATACCAGGCAACATCCTGGTAAATCTCCTCTGCACCCTTTCCAATGCTACCACATCCTTCCTATAATGCGGTGACCAGAACTGTATGCAGTACTCCAAGTGCGGCCGCACCAGAGTTTTGTACAGCTGCAACATGACCTCATGGCTCCGAAACTCAATCCCTCTACCAATAAAACCTAACATACTGTACGCCTTCTTAACAACGCTATCAACCTGGGTGGCAACTTTCAGTGATCTATGCACATGGACACCGAGATCTCTCTGCTCATCCACACTACCAAGAATCTTACCATTAGCCCAGTACTCTGTATTCCTGTTACTCCTTCCAAAGTGAATCATCTCACACTTTTCCGCATTAAACTCCATTTGCCACCTCTCAGCCCAGCTCTGCAGCTTATCTATGTCCCTCTGTAACCTACAACATCCTTCTGCACTATCCACAACTCCACCGACTTTGGTGTCATCCGCAAATTTACTAACCCATCCTTCTACGCCCTCATCCAGGTCATTTATAAAAATGACAAACAGCAGTGGCCCCAAAACAGATCCTTGAGATACACCACTAGTAACTGAACTCCAGGATGAACATTTCCCATCAACCACCACCCTCTGTCTTCTTACAGCTCGCCAATTTCTGATCCAAACCGCTAAATCACCCTCAATCCCATGCCTCCGTATTTTCTGCACTAGCCTACCATGGGGAACCTTATCAAACGCTTTACTGAAATCCATATACACCACATCAACCGCTTTACCCTCATCCACCTGTTTGGTCACCTTCTCAAAGAACTCAATAAGGTTTGTGAGGCACGACCTACCCTTCACAAAACAGTGTTGACTATCCCTAATCAAATTATTCCTTTCCAGATGATTATAAATCCTATCTCTTATAATCCTTTCCAACAATTTACCCACAACCGAAGTAAGGCTCACTGGTCTATAATTACCAGAGTTGTCTCTACTCCCCTTCTTGAACAAGGGGACAACATTTGCTAGTCTCCAGTCTTCTGGCACTATTCCTGAAGACAATGACGACATAAAGATCAAAGCCAAAGGCTCTGCAATCTCCTCTCTAGCTTCCCAGAGAATCCTAGGATAAATCCCATCCGGCCCAGGGGACTTATCTATTTTCACACCTTCCAGAATTGCTAACACCTCCTCCTTATGAACCTCAATCCCATCTAGTCTAATAGACTGTATCTCAGTATTCTGCTTGACTACATTGTCTTTTTCCTGTGTGAATACTGACGAAAAATATTCATTTAGCACCTCTCCTATCTCTTCGGACTCCACACACAACTTCCCACTACTGTCCTTGACCGGCCCCAATCTTACTCTAGTCATTCTTTTATTCCTGACATACCTACGAAAGCTTTAGGGTTTTCCTTGATCCTACCTGCTAAAGACTTCTCATGTCCCCTCCTGGCTCTTCTTAGCTCTCTCTTTAGGTCCTTCCTGGCTAACTTGTAACTCTCAAGCGCCCTAACTGAGCCTTCATGCCTCATCTCTACATAAGCCTCCTTCTTCCTCTTGACAAGGGACTCAACTTCTTTAGTAAACCACGGTTCCCTCGCTCGACCACTTCCTCCCTGCCTGACAGGTACATACTTCTCAAGGACACGCAGTAGCTCTTCCTTGAACAAGCTCCACATTTCAATTGTGCCCAGCCCCTGCAGTTTCCTTCTCCATCCTATGCATCCTAAATCTTGCCTCATCGCCTCATAGTTGCCTTTCCCCCAGCTATAACTCTTGCCCTGCAGTATATACCGATCCCTTTCCATTGCTAAAGTAAACGTAACCGAATTGTGGTCACTATCACCAAAGTGCTCTCCTACCTCCAAATCTAACACCTGGCCTGGTTCATTACCCAGTACCAAATCCAATGTGGCCTCGCCTCTTGTTGGCCTATCTACATACTGTGTCAGGAAACCCTCCTGCTCACAATTGGATAAAAACTGACCCATCTGAAGTACTCGAACTATAGCGTTTCCAGTCAATATTTGGAAAGTTAAAGTCCCCCATAACAACTACCCTGTTACTTTCACTCCTATCCAGAATCATCTTTGCAATCTTTTCCTCTACATCTCTGGAACTTCTCGGAGGCCTATAGAAAACTCCCAAGAGGGTGACCTCTCCTTTCCTGGTTCTAACCTCAGCCCATACTACCTCACTAGACGAGTTGTCATCAAACGTCCTTTCTGCCACCGTAATACTGTCCTTGACTAACAATGCCACACCTCCCCCTCTTTTACCACCTTCCCTGATCTTACTGAAACATCTAAATCCCGGAACCTGCAACAACCATTCCTGTCCCTGCTCTATCCATGTCTCCGAAATGGCCACAACATCAAAGTCCCAGGTACCAACCCATGCTGCAAGTTCACCCACCTTATTCCGGATGCTCCTGGCATTGAAACAGACACACTTCAAACCACCTTCCTGCCTGCCGGTACACTCCTGCGACCTTGAAACCTTATTTGTGACCGCACTACTCTCAACCTCCTGTACACTGGAGCTACAATTCAGGTTCCCATCCCCCTGTTGAATTAGTTTAAACCCTCCTGAAGAGCATTAGCAAATTTCCCCCCCAGGATATTGGTACCCCTCTGGTTCAAGTGTAGACCATCCGGTTTGTAGAGGTCCCACCTACCCCAGAATGAGCCCCAATTATCCAGGTATCTGAATCCCTCCCTCCTGCACTGTAGCCCCGTGTTCAACTGCTCTCTCTCCCTATTCTTCGCCTCGCTAGCACGTGGCACGGGTAACAAACCAGAGATAACAACTCTGTTTGTTCTCGCTCTAAGCTTCCACCCTCGCTCCTTGAATTTCTGCCTTACGTCCCCATCCCTTTTCCTACCTATGTTGTTGGTGCCTATGTGGACCACGACTTGGGGCTGCTCCCCCTCCCCCTTAAGGATCCCGAAAACATGATCTGAGACATCACGGACCCTGGCACCTGGGAGGCAACACACCAACCGCGAGTCTCTCGTTCCCACAGAATCTCCTATCTGTCCCCCTAACTATGGAGTCCCCAATGACTGTTGCTCTCCTCCTCTCCCCCCTTCCCTTCTGAGCAACAGGGACAGACTCTGTGCCAGAGACCTGTACCTCATGGCTTACCCCTGGTAAGTCCCCCCCCCACAACAGTATCCAAAACGGTATACTTGTTTTTGAGGGGAATGGCCACAGGGGAGCCCTGCACTGTCTGCCTGTTCCCTTTCCGTCCCCTGACTGTAACCCATCTACTTTTTTCCTGTACCTGAGGTGTGACTACCTCCCCGTAACTCCTCTCAGTTACCCCCTCAGCCTCCCGAACGATCCAAAGTTCATCCAGCTCCAGCTCCAGTTCCCTAACACGGTATCCGAGGAGCTGGAGTTGGGTGCACTTCCCGCAGATGAAGTCAGTGGGGACACTAGTGGTGATCCTTACCTCCCACATTCTACAGGATTAGCATACAACTGCCCTAACATCCATTCCCACTGTTCTGAATTCCCAGACAAATAAAAAAAAACTAGTAGCCTTACCAAATCAGCGCTCAGAACATTTTTTTATGGTTAGAGGAGGAGGATGGGTGGGAGACACTACCTAGGTAGTGTTTCGGGTAAAGCAACCGCCCAAATATATTACCTCACTTACTCCAAAAATGGAGTCACGCGAGTTAAGACTTTTATAATCGAAAAACTTACCTTCCCAGACTGCCCTCGCGCTTCCTCCCGGACTCCCGCCGCTGAAACAACTGAAAATGTGGATTTACCCTCAAACAGCTATTCTCAATACACATTCTCCAGCTCCTGCTGAATTTTGCTATAGTTGGCCTTCCCCCAATTTGGCACTCTTCCTTTAGGACCACTCTCGTCTTTGTCCATTAGTATTCTAAAACTTATGGAATTGTGATCACTATCCCCAAAGTAATCCTCTACTGAAACTTCAACCACCTGGCCGGGCTCATTCCCCAACATCAGGTCCAGTATGGCCCCTTCCCAAGTTGGACTATTTACATACTGCTCTAGAAAACCCTCCTGGATGCTCCTTACAAATACTGCTTCATCTAAACCCCTAGCACTAAGTGAATCCCAGTCAATGTTGGGAAAATTAAAATCTCCCATCACCACCACCATGTTGCTCCTACATCTTTCCATAATCTGTCTACATATTTGTGCCTCTATCTCACGCTTGCTGTTGGGAGGCCTGTAGTACAGCCCCAACATTGTTACCGCACCCTTCCTATTTCTGAGCTCCGCCCATATTGCCTCACTGCTCGAGTCCTCCATAGTGCCCTCCTTCAGCACAGCTGTGATATCCTCTTTGACCAGTAATGCAACTCCTCCACCCCTTTTACCTCCCTCTCTATCCCGCCTGAAGCATCTATAACCTGGGATATTTAGTTACCAATCTTGCCCTTCCCTCAACCAAGTCTCAGTAATAGCAATAACATCGTACTCCCAGGTACCAATCCAAGCCCTAAGTTCATCTGCCTTACCTACTACACTTCTCGCATTAAAACAAATGCACCTCAGACCATCTGTCCCTTTGCGTTCATCATCTGCTCTCTGCCTACTCTTCCCCTTAGTCACTCTGACTTCATTATCTAGCTCCTTACAGGGTTTAGTTACTACCTCCTTACTGTCCGCTAACCTCCTCATTTGGTTCCTATCCCCCTGCCACATTAGTTTAAGCCCTCCTCAACAGCGTTAGCAAAAGCAGCCCCTAGGACACTGGTTCCAGTCCTGGCCAGGTGTAGACCGTCCGATTTGTAGTAGTCCCACCTCCCCCAGAACCAGTCCCAATGTCCCAAAATCTGAACCCCTCCCTCCTGCATCATCTCTCAAGCCACTCATTTATCCTGCTTATTCTTTCATTTCTACTCTGACTAGCACATGGCACTGGTAGCCATCCTGAGATTACTACGTCTGAGGTCCTACTTTTTAACTTGGCTCCTAACTCCCTAAGTTCTGCTTGTAGGACCTCATCCCGTTTTTTAACTAAATCATTGGTGCCTATATGTACCATGACAGCTGGCTGTTCACCCTCCCCCTTCAGAATGTCCTGCTGTCAATCTGAGACATCCCTGACCCGTGCACCTGGGAGGCGACATACCATTCGGGAGTCTCGTTTTCGACCACAGAACCGCCTATCTACTCCCCTTACAATTGAATCCCCTATAACTATAGCCCTTCCACTCTTTTTCTCGCCCTTCTGTACAGCAGAGCAAGCCATGGTGCCATGAACCTGGCTACCGCCACCTTCCCCTGGTGAGCCATCTCCCCCAACAGTATCCAAAACGGTATATCTGTTTTGGAGGGAGATGACTGCAGGGGACGCCTGCACTGCCTTCCTGCTTTTTCTCTGCCTTTTGGTCACCCATTCCCTTTCTCCTTCAGCAATCCTAATCTGCGGTGTGACCAATTTACTGAATGTGCTATCCACGACTTCCTCAGCATCGCGGATGCTCCAAAGTGGGTCTGCCCGCAGTTCCACAGCCATCATGCGGTCTAACAAGAGCTGCAGCTGGACACACTTTCGGCACGTGTCGGAGTCAGGGACGTCAACCGCTTCCCTGAGCTCCCACATTGAGCAAGGGGAACATAACACAGATTTGGGATCTCCTGACATTTTTACTCTTAAGCTTAACTTAGTCCTACTATAATATCAAATACCAGATAAATGAAATGAAAAAAATTTGCATCAAATCACTCTACTTACCAGCACACGATAAAAAAAAGGAAAAACACTTACCTTATCAACACACCGGAGTCTTTTTTTTGGTTAGAGGAGGAGGGCGGGTGGGAGACACTACACGTGTAGTGTCTCAGGTTTAACCACTGCCCAAATATATCAGTTCACTCACCTTCCGAGAGCACAATTCGACCGCTCCCACTCAGCTCCACTGGAGAAATGAAAAACTTACCTCCCAGCAGCCCCCTGGTCCTCGCTCTCACTGCTCTTGCTGCTGCTGCTGCAAAGAATGGAGGCCGCTGATTGCACAAGGTAAGTTTTTAACTGGGAAACTTACCTCCCGGCAAGACCCTGGTCCTGTTTTAGATACATAACAAGTCAGGGAGAGGCAAGAGCAGACATTGATTGCTGGAAAGTGAGTCTGGAGAAGTAGTAATGGAGAACAAAGAAATGGCAGAGGAATTGAATAGGTAATTTGCATCAGTCTTCAGGATGGAAGACATCAGAAGCATTCCAGAACTTCATGACAGTTCGAGGGCAGATGTGAGTGTAGTGTCCATCACTAAGGAGAAGGCGCTGGGGAAACTGAAAAGTCGGAACGTGGATAAATCACCCAGGCTGACAGTTCTGAAGGAAATTGTGGAGGCAGTCGTGGTGATAATTCAGGAATACTGCAGTCAGGGAGTGTCCCAGAGGACTGGAAGATGGCTAATAGATCATCCCTGTTTAAGAAGCATTCTTATAGGACAGCCAGCCTGACCTCAGTAATTGGTAAGATTTTAGAGTGCATTATTAAGGATGAGATTGCTGAAGATTTGAAAGTGCATGGTAAAATAGGGCTGAGTCAGCACAGCTTCGTCAATGGAAGGTCACACCTGACAAATCTGTTAGATTTCTTTGAGAAGGTAATGAGCGAATTAGACAAAGGAGAGCCAGTGATGTGATCTATTTGGTCAGATTGAATTTGGAATATTGTGAGCAAAATTGAGCCCCATTTCTAAGGAAAATTGTGCTGGCATTAGAATACTTCCATGGGAGTTTTACAAGAATGATCCTGGGAATGGAGGATTTGTCATAACCAAAGTCTTATAAAGTTGCAACCAATGAAGGCAAGCATGCCATATGCCTTCTTTACTACTTTATCTACTTGTCTGGCCACTTTCAGGGAGCTATGCACTTGAACACCAAGATCCTTATGTTCATCAATGCTGTTCAGAGCCCTGCCATTAACTTTTCCTAACATTTGATCTCCCAAAATGCAGCACCTCACGCTTAAAAATTCCATCTGCCGTTTCTCTGCCCATATCTGCAACTGATCTATATTCTGCTCTATCCTTTGATAACCTTCTACACTATTCACAACTCCACTGATCTTTGTATCATCTACAAACTTATTCACCCACCCACATTGCTGTGGAAATGGAGCCCCATTGAAGTACAACTCTGAGTTTCTGAGGGAATCTTGATCAGAATTTCCTCCCAGAAATACACAGCTCCTGCATTTTCTAAAAAGGTACAGGTGGAGTGACAATTTGCATGCACTTGCCACTGCTTGAAAATCTGACATTGTAGGTCTATGGTATGGAACAACAAGAAAAGTTACCTGTGGTTTTGGCAAGAAATGCTTATCACCTTAGTCTGATTCATTGGCAAGTTGATTTGGCATTGTGAGAGAAATATGACTGATATTTTTGATCAATGATTCCCAGGGCTTAAGGACATGCCAGGTTAATCTACCATCAAAATTTATTTTTTTATTGGTCGTTAAAGAGTTTAAAATATCCAAAGTCATTCACAGCTTCAGGTCTTGCTGATAATGTTCAGTTGACTCCATGCCTGACAACGGAAATAATTTCAATCAAAGGACATGATACTCCCATCCCCATGGAGAAAGAAATAATGGAAGGCTCAGTGATACTTCCATGAATTATACATTCTCCGAGTTGCCTGTACTTTATATCTCTCTGAAGGTAATTCAAATTTTCCTTTAATATATTGCTACTGACAAATATGAAGCACAGAAGTCCTAGTTTAGCCACATAAACACAGATGGTAGAGATTTGTCTACATCTTCAATTATGCGCATTTTCAAATGAGTAAAGCGATAGTATTCTTCTAACTTCATGATAGTAACAAACACTAACTAACTATGGTAAAATGAGTGCTTAGTTTCTTGTTATTAGCAGCATTTAAATATTTCTGCTTTCAGAATCTTATATTCAAAACAGCCAGCATGAATATGCCAGAAAAATAGATAACAGAGAAGTCCAACTCTTTATACACAGTAAGATTTGAGGTACTGTGCAAGGGATGATCACCACGCCATTCCATTGGAAATTCAACCACACAGCCCTCCCCACCAGACCATAATTAATTCACATAGTGTTACTGACTGGAAAACTTCTTAAACATTATTCTCATCTGGAAGCCCCATATCACATTAGAAAATGGAAATTTTCTTTTAAAGATGATTATGTTTTTAAATGTTCCCTTTAGTTTAATGTGAGACATAACTTTCCATAAGTGGGATCATAACTCATACGAAACTCTTGCTTAGAGACAGGCTCATCTGATCTGGTTGTCATAGGGAATTAAACCCGAACACTAGGCTATCGAAATCAAAGTAAAAGTTTTCACAGCTTGACACAGGTTTTCTGAAGAAGGGGGCTGACCCGAAATGTCAGCTTTCCTGCTCCTCTGATGGTGCTTGGCCTGCTGTGTTCATCCAGCTCTATACCTTGTTATCACAGAAAAAAGACAGCTGCCTTTTGGATAGTGACGCAGGGATAGGGAGAAATAAAGCAGCCGAGTCTGACATCAGTGGTGGGGAAGTAATTGGAGGGAAGTCTGACAGATGGGACTAACATGTATTAGGAGAGGTAAAAACTGATTAAGGGTAGTCAGAATGACTTTGTGCGTGGGAAATTGTGTCTCAAACTTGATTGAATTTTTTGTGAATGTAATCATAAAGATTGATGATGCAGAATGTTAGACATTGCCTTCAAGGACTTCAGTCAAGCCTTTGACAAGGTTTTGCATGGTAGATTGATTCATAAAGTTAGATCACATGGGGTTCAGAGAGAGCTTGTCAATTGGATACAAAATTGGCTTGATGATCGGAGACAGAGGGTGGTAGTGGAGAGTTGTTTTTCAACTCAGCAACGGAGTCCATAGGAATTGGTGCTGGGTCTGTTATTTATATAAACAATTTGGATAAGAACTTAGGAGACATGGTTAGTAAGTTTGTGGATGACATCAAAATTGATGGCGTAGTCGACAGCGAAGAAGTTTATCTAAGATTATAAAGGGATCTTGATAAATTGGACCAATGGGCTGAGGATAGGCAGATAGAGTTTAATTTGAATAAATGCAAGGTTTTCCATTTTCATAAAGTGAACAAGGGCAGCACTTAAACAGTTAATTGTAAGGCCCTGCATAGTATTGTTGAACAGAGAGAACTAGGGTTTCAGATGCATAGTTCTTTGAAAGCTGTGTCACAGGTAGACAGGATGCTTTTGAAGGCATTTAGCATGAATGCATTCATTGCTCAGACCACTGAGTGTAGGATTTGGTATGTCATGTTGAGGCTGTACAGGATGTTGGTGAGGCCACTTTTGGAGTGGCGTACAGTACTGAACAAAAACAGAAGTTGCTGGAAAAGGTCAACAGGTCTGGCAGCATCTGTGAAGAAAAATGTCAGAGTTAATGTTTTGGATCCGGTGACCCTTCCTCAGAACTCTGGAAAGGTCACCAGACTTGAAACATTAACTCTGGTTGTTTTCTTCACAGATGCTGCCAGACGTGTTGAGCTTTTCCAGCAAATCCTGTTTTTGTTCCTGATTGACAGCACCAGCAGTTCTTTCGGTCTTTATATAGTGTATAGTGCTGGTTGACTTGCTATAGGAAGGATGTTACTAAATTACCGGGGGTTCAGAGAAGATTTCCCAGGATGCTGCCAGACTGAGTGTTTGAGTTATAGGGGCAGGCTGGATAGGCTGAAACTTTTCTCACTGGAATATAGGAGGCTTATAAAATCATGAGGAATATAGATAAGATGGATCGAAAGCAAAGGTCTTTTCCATAGAAATGGCAGTTCAAAACTAGGTGGAACATTTTTAAGGTGAGAGGAAAACAATTTTAAAAAAAGGACCTGAGGGGCAAACTTTTCCACACAGATGGTGTTTCGTATGTAGAATGAACTTCCAGAGGAAAGGGTGGATGCAGGTACAGTTGCAACATTTAAAAGACATTTGGACAGCTACATGAATAGGAAAAGTTTAGAAGAATTTGGACCAAACACAAGCAAATGGAACCAGCTTCGTTTGGGAAACTTGGTCAGCATGGATGAATTGGACCAAAGCATCTGCTTCTGTGCTGTATGACTCAATGACTCTCTTTGCATTGACTATAGTCTGTGTTTTGGACATTTCAACCAGTTTATGTATTAAAAACATTTTACCCAAGAGCTCTTATTTGTGAGGCAGCCAAAGGGACCCAGAATTTGGTTTGTGGTTTAATTCAATTTTATTAACAATATATTCCTTATTAAAAGCACAATGTTTCCAAATTCCCACAACATTTATTCTTTATCTAGCTCTATCCATCTGAGAAAGGATATTATCTGCAACAATCCATCTGTTTGAGCTCGGCCATTGGAATCTCCTTCCTCTCCAATGTCGGACTGGCCCTCTTCCATGAAGGTGGGTCTTGCAAGTCAAAGTGGATCTTTCTTCTCTCTCTCCCTAGGTGGTCAGAGCTCCACTGTTTGGCCTAAGTCAAGTCTTTTCTGATGGGTGGCATCCAGGCTCGTGTTCCTACCTCCTCTCATACTGGACCTTAAAAAATGTTCTGTGGCCTTTGGAAAATGAGGCCATGAGCTGGGTTCAAATCATCCAATGGGGTCACACAAACACCTTCACTGTTGCCATGCCAGGGGGTGTAAAGTGCATATACTCAGGCAGTCAAGGTACCAGAACATCTGATTGACACTTATCCAATATAAAACACCTGGGCTGTTTGTAATTGTTTCCCCGTGAACATTTGTACACTCTGATCTTGGTTTCCACTGTTCTCTGTTGCCAAGAGCTGATGGCTGCTGTTTAATTTAGTTTGGTCAATTTTCTATCAGGCCTGATTTCTCCAGCTGTGGGTCAATTTAGAATGTCCAATTTTGAGCCTGTAATTGCTTGTCCACAGAACAGGTAATCAGAACACACATAAGCTTCTTTGTCAGTTTGAAGTGGACAAGACTCCTCATTCTTCCAGAGACTTAAGGGACAAATCATTGCTCAGGTGAGCCTTGATGGTTCTGAAATACTCAGGCTGAGAGAAAATAAACTTGTAGCACACTGAAAGATTCATCCTTGCATAACTAGAGGAAGGAAATCTGCTGGAAAGCTGGGCATAGCTGGGGGACCAAGCATTTAATGCTACCATTCTGCCAGAAGTTTGGCGTAAAGTGAAAATGTCTTAAAAGGGATATTTTGATTGTTTTAACTAGTTAAGATGAAAGTATCTTTTGCTTATTTTGGTGAGTTTCTTTAGAAAATAAAAGAAAGGGAAGAAAGGAATCATGAAAGAAGGAAAGGCAGAAAGGAAGAAAAGAATGGAGAAAGTTTTAGTTGTATGACTATTCTATTATGTTGTAAACTCTGGCTAGACTCAACACTCTCACCATTGCTGGTTCTTTAAAATTGGCTTGAGGTGACAATTTTTGCAAACTGGTCGAAGAGAAGACAAAGGTAAGGGTTATATGTAGATTTAGTCTTTAATATAATGCTGTTTAATACTGTGATGCATGGTAATCGTAGCTAATCTACTTTCATGAGTTCTTGTGTGCTTGTGACCATGTTGTTCTCATGTTCTTCTCATGTCTCTAAAGTTCTAGAGTGACTAGGTATAGTTTCTTCCAGTGTTTTCTAAATCCACCCACACTGCAGCATTTATGGTCAGTGATGTGCAGCTCCATGATAAAGTTGCAAGTTTGCACCAAGGTCCTAACGTCCTACGGAACACTGTTTACAGTCAATTTGTATTGATTGGGTAAATGATGATAACATATCATTATGGTCAAATTAAAATATCTGCAAATTGTAAAGATTAAAATTATTAAACATTTCAACTTTTGTAAACTCTTCTAAACTGAATCCACACATTATGATTTCCAAGTTTAGTTTCTGCTAATGGGATTTTTAGTGCAACAAAAACATTTTTTTGTAAAGTGAAAGTCACTTCAAATAGTGCAGCCTCTCATGAAGCGTCGGTGTGTTTTCCCGCCTGCCTTTTAAACTCTCCCCCTTCAGAATGGATTGCCTCACTTCCGGGTTTCCTCCGTAGTGGAATGTATATGGGGTCGAGTTCAACATGTTTATTAATAGCCTGCTTCGTGGAGTTCACATATACATTCCACTATGGAGGAAACCGGGAAGTGAGACGATCCATCGCAACAGACCCCAGAGTTTAAAAGGCAGGCGGGAAAACACACCGACGCTTCATGAGAGGCTGCGCTGAGGATGTTACCAAGAATGGTAACGAAACGTCTGCGGAACAACAAACCAGCTCAGCAAGCCAACCAACCTCAACACCCACAACCCCAGCTACAAATCTACTCCAAAACCTTAATTGGATCTTGCTTATCACTTCAGGAACTTTTAAGTTTCTCATTACAGGAAATCTAAAAGAATATTGATTTTTGCTAGTTGTTATAATATCAATTCTAACAAAGTTATGTGGTTACACCTAATGTTAGAATTCCTGACCTAACAAGTTGTCTTAATATGTTCATTCAACTCACAATCTAATGTCTGCTAATTTCTGTACCAATGATTCAATTCTCCCTGTAAGGATATGAGGGCTTCTTTTACTGTCTGAAACTGGTTTGAATATTTTCCTCCAAAGCATTTAGTGTATATAGGTAGATCTACAACTACTTCAGAATCTATATCTATGGTTATTTGAAGGATTAACTAATGCCTACTCTTAATATTGTAACAGTTGATTAAATAATTCAAGAGAAACAACTAACTCATGTGAAATGTTCTTGTCTAAGTCTCATATGTCAGCAACTGCAGCTGCACATTCTACCTCAGCAACCTTGAACTTATAGAGCAACTATTATTCTACTTGTGAGGACTACACTAAGCAAATATTTTCCCAAGGTCTTTAACTACTATCAGCCATATTCTGCTGCATTAACCATGGGCAGCCGTCAGCCATTTTGTGCTGCTCAAACATGGGCAGTCCTAACACTTTGTATGAATTATACATTTGAATATGAGAATACGTGCCAGTAAGTTTGAAAACTGCATGTGCAATGTTATACAGTCACGCCAACACTTTGTGTGGCTGCATTAGCAGAGATCTCACAGAATTATACCCTGCAATTTCCAGATGTCTGGATGGCCAGATAGTTGTTCATGCAGCATAGATGGGGCATGCACATCAGAACCCTGCAAATTGCTGATGAGTGAATTGCATAGAAAATTGAAGATTCTGCTTACACTTCTATAATACCTCGAACCCTCCAAAAGTCTCCACTTAAATTGGAAAATTCTGAGGATTTCCTGTAGTTAAGTAGAAAGGCAGGAAAGTTTATAAAAACTTACTGTAACTCCTAGGTAACTACTTAAATGCAGCTTACCACCTATAACTCTTCCCGAACTTTTACACCCCAAAACCATGATTCGATACGTTCCTTTATGTCCGGGATCTGATACCCACTCCTCACCGCCGGACCTGACCCTCCACCCACTGTTACAACACCTGACCCCCCACTCCGTGCCCCTCACCTCACCCACCCACCTCCCTCAACCAATAACCCTCATAGAGCCTTATAATTACCAGCCCGAAATCAGAGAAGATTTCAACAGACAAGTTGTGGGTAATACCCTTTCTCACATAGAGCCAGAAAGAATAAATATTCAGGAAATGCTCACATGGTCTTTCTAAAAAAGAATATTTTATTCCTAAAATTGAACTGAACCACAAACAAAAGTTTGAGTCCTTTTGTCTGCCTCACCAACAAGAGCACTTGGGTGAAATGTTTTTCATACATAAACTGGGCGAAGTGTGCAAAGCATAGATGACAAAACCCATAGCACTAAATATCTTCCCCACTCTAATAGCATTTCTCATATCTAAGTTTAGCCCCATCTCACTACCTGCCATTCCTACAGCAACATGCCATTTAGCAGAATTTGCCAAATTCAGTGACATCCTTTGCATTTGAGCATTTTTAAAAGCACATTATACACCTAAGCAAACAATTCTAGTCAAGACCTCTGTATGGTTCCCAACATTTGCCCAGGATATATCAAACAGGGGGATATTTGGCAGGGGCCTACTGGATCTGGTGATGCTGATGTAGAACTTCCTCTTTCCCCAGGATTAGCAGTACAGACCACCTGACCATGGGCAGCACGAGTGGCACAGTGGCGCAGTGGTTAGCACTGCTACCTCACAGCACTAGGGACTCAGGTTTGATTCCACCTTCGGGTAACTGTCTGTGTGGAGTTTGCACGTTCTCCCCATGTCTGTGTGGGTTTCCACCAGGTGCACTGGTTTCCTACCACAGTCCAAAGATGTGCAGGTTAGGTGGATTGGCCGTGCTAAATTGCCCATAAGTGTTCCAGGAGTGTGTAGATTAGACATGGCAAATGCAGGGTTACAGGGAAGGGGTAGGGGGATGGGGATTGGTCTGGGTGGGCTGTTCTTCAGAGGCGCAGTGTAGACATGTTGGGCTGAATGGCCTGTTTCCACACTGTAGAGATTCTTTTATTCTATGATGCCAGCCTGGTCCTATGTTGGCATGCAATTTAAAGCTGCCCTTGGGTTATTGTGCTGAGACCTCCTGAGTGAAGGCTCTTCTCCCTTGACTTGATTGAGGACTGCTAACAAATATGATGAGTGACCTGGCTTTGTGTTTGTGCCAAATAGCATGGCAAGATAATATTAACCTGTTACTTGTCTGTGAGGGGCAATGACAAAGGTGTTGTAACTGTCTGGGTAGACTCAGAATGAATTAATTTCTATAACAGCAAGTGAAGAGCACAGCTGTGCAGCCTGGTCCAGCCCATGATCTGGGTGTGGGTAACCCTGGACACACAGTGTCCTTACTGCAGCATAACAATGATAGTTGCTGGTGCAGTATTGATGCGTAGGGTTCAGTGCTGGGAGTCCAGCTGTTCACAATATACATTGACAAATTGGACAAAGGAATTGAATGCAATATCTCCAAATTTGCAGATGATATGAAACTGGGTGGCAGTGTGTGCTGTGAGGAGGATGCTAGCAGGCTGCAGGGTCACTTGGACAGACTAGCTGATTAGGCAAGTACTTGGCAAATGCAATATAATATAGATAAATATGAGGTTATCCACTTTGGTGGCAGTTTATGAAAAGGTGAAGTGCAATGAGACCTGGGTGTCATGGTGGAACAGTCATTGAAGGTTGACATGGAGGTGCAGCAGGCAGTGAAGAAAGCTAATGGCATGCTGGCCTTCATAGCTTGAGGATTTGAGTATAGGAGTAGGGATGTCTTGATGTAGAACTTCCTCTTTCCCCAGGATTAGCAGTACAGACCACCTGACCTCAGATGAGGAAAGTCTGGATCGACTGGGCTTGTACTCGCTGGAATTTATAAGAATGAGGTGGGATCTCATAGAAGCATACAAAACCCTGATGGGACTGAATGGGCTAGATGCGGGAAGATGTTGGGGAAGTCGAGAACTAGGGATCATAGTCTAAGAATAAGGGGTAAGCATTCAGGACTGAGATGAGGAAGAATTTCCTCACTCAGAGTTGTGAACCTGTGGAATTCTCTCCCACAGGAAGCTGTTGGGGCCAGGTCATTAGATATATTCAAGAGAGAGCTGGATGTGGCCCTTATGGCTAAAATGATCAAGAGGTATGGAGAGAAAGTGGGAATTGGATACTGAGATTGCATGATCAGCCATGATCCTATTGAATGGTGGTACAGACTCGAAGGGCTGAATGACCTACTCCTGCGCATGTTTTCTATGTATCTACTTGTTTTGTTCCTAGTTGGTCCCATTATTCCATTTGTCACTCTTTTACTTTTAATGTACTTTTAGAAAATTTGTGATCTCCCTTTACGTTGGCTGCCATATTTGCTCATAATTCTTCTTTGTTTCTTGCATATCCTTTTACACCTCCCTTCTGTGTTCAGCTTGGTTCTCAACAGTATTTACTAACATACACCTGACTAAAGCATAGTTTTTCTTCAACATAATTTCTAACTTCTTTATCATCCAGGGAGCTTTGGATTTGTTTTTTCGAATTTTCTCTTTTGAGTGAACATACCTCAATTACACACAAACTGGCTCATCTTTGAAAGTAATCCAACGTTCAGCTATTGTTTTTCCTATCAATCTATGGTTCCAGTGTAGGTGACCCAAGCTTGTTCTTTCTCCATTGAAGACTGCTCTCTGCAAGCTGATTATGATTTCTCTGGACTGACAAATGATAGCCTGCTGCTGCCTCAGCAGGAAGGGACTTCGGGCAAGGTGAGATCTTCCTGGGGATGGGACAGGCCTACTTTAAGATTTAAACCCCTGATGGTACAGAGCCGCAGGGCAACTTCTGGTATACCAAACATTATAGTAAATGATAAGGAAGCAAATTTTAAATTGGATACAGGCACAATGTGTCAAAGATCTGCTTAAAGATCTCTTGAAAAATAGAATTCCATCCAATGTCTGGTGTACACAGGCTTGTGACATACTGGAATCATGAGCCTAATCATTAGCAGACATCGCTGACACCTTAGGGATAGTAGGAACTGCCGATGCTGGAGTCTGGGATAACAAGCTGTGGAGGTGGATGAACACAGCAGGCCAGGCAGCATCAGAGGAGCAGGAAAGCTGACGTTTCGGGTCTGGACCCTTCTTCAGAAATGGGGGAGGGGAAAGGGGCTCTGAAATAAATAGAGCGAGGGGGAGACGATGATAGAATGTGGAGAGAGGAGTGGATAGGTGGGAGAGAAGACAGACAGGTCAAGGAGGCGGGGATGAAGCCAGTACAGGTGAGTGTAGGTAGGGAGTTGGGATGGGGGTGATCGTCAGTGAGGTGGCAGGGGCAGGTAGGTGGGAGGGAAGACGGACAGGTCAAGGAGGCAGGGATGAGATGGGCTGGTCTTGGGATGAGGTCGGGGTGGGGAGATTTTGAAACTTGTAAAGTCTACATTGAGATCATTGGGAGGCAGAGTTCACTGGCAGAATATGAGGTGCTGTTCCTCCAGCCTTCGGATGGCATCGTTGTGGCACTGGAGGAGGCCCAGGATGGACATGTCGTCCAAGGAGTGAGAGGGGGAGTTGAAGTGGCTCGCGACGGGAAAGGTGTTGTCACAAACCGAGCGTTGGTGCTCCACAACGTGGTCTCCAAGCCTTCGCTTGGTTTCCCCGATGTAGAGGAGGCCACATCGGGAACAGCGGATACAATATACCACACCTGCACATCCGCTAACCCCAAGAAAACCTTCCACATTAAACAGATGTTCACCTGCACATTCGCTAAATACACTGGCACTATCCCCTACCTCTTCCTCCGTTACATCGATGACTGTATCGGCGCCCCCTCAGGATCCCACGAGGATCTTGAATAGTTCATCAACTTTACCAACACCTTCCACCCCAACCTTAAGTTCACCTGGACCATCTCTGATACCTCTCTCTGCTTTCTGGACCTCTCTGTCTCCATCTCTGGTAACCACCTGGAAACCGATATCTATTTCAAGCCCACCGACTCCCACAGCTACCTAGAATACACCTCCTCTCACCCACCTTCCTGCAAGAATGCTATCCCCTATTCCCAATTCCTTTGCCTCTGCCACGTCTGCTCCCAAGGTGTGGCATTCCTTACCCAGACATCCCAGATGTCTTCATTTTTCAAGGACAGCAATTTCCCCTCCACAGTGGTCGAAACGCCCTCGACCGCATCTCTTGCGCTTCCCGTACCTCAGCCCTCACACCCCCTCCCCGCAATAAAAACAAAGACAGAATTCCCCTTGTCCTCACGTATCACCCCATCAACCTCTGGATTCAACACATCATTCTCCGCCACTTCCGCCACATCCCAACTCCCTACCTACACTCACCTGTACTGGCTTCATCCCTGCCTCCTTGACCTGTCCATATTGTCCTCTACCTGTCTGCTCCTCTACCTACCTTCTATCATCGCCACCCCTCTCTCTGTTTATTTCAGAGCCCCCTTCCCCTCCCCCATTTCTGAAGAAGGGTCCAGACCCGAAACGTCAGCTTTCCTTCTCCTCTGACGCTGCCTGGCCTGCTGTGTTCATCCAGCTCCACACCTTGCTATTGCTGACACCTTGTAGCTTCCCAGTGGTTCCTTTGAGAAGTGCAGATATCTCAAGGATTGATCACTGAAATTTAGGTATGACAAATGCTTCCTAAACACCCTTTTTGATTGTAGTATGCTGAGAGCCCTTTGCCCTCTAGTTGTCCTTCCCCTTCAAAAAGCAATTCCTGCTTTTGGTATCTGCTCATTCTCCATGTATATTAGTAGACTTAAGTGTAAGAGCAATTGATCTATGAAGAAGTCTTTAGGATAACAAAAAAAAAGTGATTCAACATTTAATACCCAGTCTATACAAAATGTAACCGCAACAGAATGCTCCAAACCTAACCAGCAACTATAACCCCTAATTACTTGATAATCACGTTGTACAGCACTGTCGAAAAAGTGAGCACTTTATTGAGTATAACATGTTTTGGAACATTCAATAATTGTGAAAAGTGCTACATCAAAACAAGTCATTATTTCTCTTTTTTTCCAGTTATGCCATTTGCAGAAGATTAAGAGAAGGCATTGGTGAAGGGCCCCAAAATAAAAGCATCATATTTTGTTCTATACCCAGTTCTAACATTTGTACTGTCCATCATCTTTATTGATTTTTTTTTGGCTTTACAACTGAAGAGCTTTATTTTGATGCCAACTGACTTTTGGAATCAGGCCTTTATAGCGAGCAGTATGACATCAATAATAGGGGCAGCTCCTTCAGCTTTCTCTGCATTATTTAATCTGCTCTGTTTATTGACCAGGTTCAAACGCTTATCCAGATTTATGGTCAAACAGAACAATTGATTCTTCTTCAGAAAGTAATCTCCTGTGCCATCTTTTTCAAAGAAACCTACATGATATTTATCAAAGTTTGATTTGTGACAGTATTCTCCCAACAGTGCTTGAAATCACTGTTGTAAACTTTTGATTGACCTGCTCTTGCTTGCCACCAGAGGATGTTAGCTACATGCGTGCAAATAATTTTACAAAGATCTGTGTGCACATTGAGGGCACAACTTTCCGCACTTAAAGTATTTTCTAGCACCATTAAAAAGAGCCACAGATTACAGTTTTAGACCTGGTACAAATGGAAGCAGTGAAGAAATATCTTGTCAAGAAATGACTGGGTAAATTAATTTTTTATTAAATGAAAAAAAAATCTTGTTTTCGGAGAACAATTATCAATAACGCAATTTTTCCTCTTAACACAGCCTTTTCCTCCCGTGAGGGAACCTGTTCTAGCAGCTTTATATTTCTGCAGGTATGAGGGTATGAAGTACATCTGTTGTCTCTCTAAAGCAGTTTATACACTATTCAATGATTACGTAAGCCAGGCTTTGAGATGTCATAATGAATTCAAACTAGGTATTGAGTTACTTAACATGATAAGACCCCATAATACTTGAGGCAATGTATTAGCATGGATAACTAATAGAATACAGAGAGTTGAGATAAGAGGGGCATTTTCAAGATAGCAATCTGTAATTAGTGGTGTGCCACAGGCTTCAGTGCTGGAGCCACAGTTTTTCACAATATTTATGAATGACTTGGATGAGGAAAGTGAATGAACTGTAATCATGTTTAAGGATGACACAAAAATAGGTGAGAAAGCAAGTGATGAGGATGATACAAAGATAGTAGGAACTGCAGATGCTGGAGAATCCGAGACAACAAGGTGCAGGGCTGGATGAACACAGCAGGCCAAGCAGCAT
>NC_063337.1:70052065-70057273 GCF_021869965.1 Rhincodon typus
GGCCTCGGCGATGTAGAGGTCAGTGCGCCATACTACAACTGCACCTCCCTTGTCCGCGGGTTTTATGGTGAAGTTGGGATTGGAGCGGAGGGAGCGGAGGGCTGCACGTTCTGCGGGGGAGAGGTTGGAGTGGGTGAGAGGGGTGGAGAGGTTGAGGCGATTGATGTCTCGACGGCAGTTGGAGATGAAGAGGTCGAGGGAGGATAGGAGGCCTTGGGGTGGTGTCCAGGAGGAGGGGGTGTGTTGGAAGCGGGAGAAGGGGTCAGTAGAGGGAGGGTTAGGTTCACGGTCAGAGAAGTAAGCGTGGAGGTGCAGGCGGCGGAAAAACTGCTCTATGTCCAAGCGTGAGCGATATTCGTTGATCTGTGTGTGGAGGGGGACAAAGGTGAGCCCTTTACTGAGGACTGACCGTTCGTCCTCAGTAAGGGGTAGGTCTGGGGGGATGGTGAAGACTCGGCAGGGCTGGGTGCTGCTGTCTCCTCTGGAGGTGCTGGCTGTGGAGGTGGTGGGCGGAGCTGTGTCGGCGTCGGCTGTGGGCGGAGCTGTGTCGGCGTCGGCTGTGGGCGAAGCGTCGTCGGCGTCGGCTGTGGGCGGAGCTGCGTCGGCGGTGGGCGGAGTTGTGCCGGTGTCGGCGGTGGGCGGAGTTGCGCCGGCGGTGGGTGGAGTTGCGTCCGCGTCGGTGATGGGCGGACCGGCGTCGGAGGTAGGAGGAGCGGGGTAGGCAGCGGCAGTAGCGGTGAAAGAGTCTGCAGAAGAATATAGACAGGTAAAGCATGTGGTAGATGGAATGTAATGTGGGAAAATGTGAGGTTATGCAGTTTGGCAGGAATAATAGAAGAGCTGAATATTATTTAAATGGAAAAAGACTGCGGAAAGCTAAAGAACAGAGGGATTTGGGAGTACTTATCCTTGAATCACAGAAAGATAGCATCTAAGCTCAGCAGGTATTAGGGAAAGCAAATTGAGTGTTGCCCTTTATTTTAAAGTGCATGGGTGTAAAAGTAGGGAGCTTTTACTAAAACTATTTAAGGCACGAGTTAGACCACAGCTGGAATACTAAGAACAGTTTTAGGACCGTTATGTAAGGAAGAGAAACTGGCATTAATGGTAGTCTAGAGAAGGTTTACTCGGCTGAGAGCAGGTATAAAGGTATTATGTGAAGAAGTTGAGTAGGCCAGGCCTGTCCATTTCAGAATTTAGAAAGATAAAGAGGCAACATTATGGAAACTTATGAGATTCAAAGGTGAATTGACAGGATAGATGCAAAAAAGTTGCTCTTCCTTATAGTGGACTCTCAAGCAATATGGCACAAATCTAAGAATAAGGGGCACATTTAGGAACATGAATAGGCCATTCAGACCACTGAGCCTGTTCCACCATTCAATGAGATCATGATTTGTCTGTGGCCTAACTCCATATACCTACCTTTGGCCCATAACCTTTAATACCTTTGCTTAACAAAAAATCATCTATCTCAGTATCCACATCCAATACAGTTCCAAACATCTATCACTCTTCATGTGTAGACATGCTTCCTAACATTTTTTCCTGAATGTCTGGTCCTAATTCTTGGACTATGCTCCCAAGTTCTAGAATACCCAACTACTGGAAATAGTTTATCTTTAGCCTACTGTGTCTTTTCCTGTTAATATTTTGAAGACTTCAATCAGATCACTCTTTAACCTTCAAAATTCTAGAGAAAACTAATCTAACTTATATAATCTCTCCTTGTAACCCCTAAAGTCCAGTTATCATTCTTGTGAACTATGTTGCATTTCCTCCAAGGCCAATATATCTTTCCTAAAGTGTGGTTTGCAAATCTGCTCACAGTACTCCAAGTGGTTTTGTATAACTGCAACATAACTTCTGCATCCTTATACTCCAGTCCTCTAGATATAAAGGCCAGCATTTAATTAGCTTTCTTGATTTATTTTGTATGTACCTGTTCATGACATTTTAAAGACCAAGCACCTGAACCCCCTAGTCTCTTTGGATATTCATTGCATTTAACTTCGTATCACCTTTAAAGTACCCTGATCTATCCTTTTTCGGTCCAAAATGGATAACCTCACACTTTTTTACATTGAACTCCATCTGCCACAGTTTTGCCCATTTACTTATTCTATGAATATCCTTTTGTAATTTTATACCATTATCTACACTGTCTATAATGCTGTCTAAATTTATTCATCAGCGAATTTAGATATGTGACTTTCGACACTATTCAAGTTGTTAACTAATATTATGAGTAATTAAGACCCTGGCACAGATCCATGTAAGATAACATTGGTCACATCCTGCCAATTCAGTATCTACCCATTAATCACACTCAACCAATTTGTCAGCCATGTCAAAAATTTGCCCTCACTTCCGTGAACTTCTATCTGAGTTAACCATTTCTTATGTGACACTTTATCAAATGCCTTCTGGAAGTCCTCATGAACAACATTCATATACATCCCCTGTGATTATAGACTCCATTAATTTGAGGTCTTGAGTAGATCTGTAGACTCGAGTAGACTCGAAAGCATGGCCCTCCGGCAAACCCAATCCAAACTATGGATCCGATACATGGATGACACTTTCGTCATCATCAAACGGGCCAAATTAGAGGAAACTGACCAACTTATAAACAACACTCTCACCGGCATCAAATTCACCAGGGAAGAGGAAAAGAACAAATAGCTCCCATTCCTGGACGTCACGGTAGAACGCAGGGCCAATGGGGAATTCCTGACAAAGGTACACGGAAAAGCCACACATACTGACCAAGTACTGAATTTCAACAGTAACCACCCCAATACCCACAAAGTTGCATGAAAACACTATTTAAATGAACGACAACACACTGTAGCAATCCAGAACTACGCCAAAAAGAAGAAGAGTACCTCCATCAAGTATTTAAGGACAACGAATACCCAAACAACTGGATCCAATGATGCCTTTCATATGATCAACAGCAGGAAGATACTACATGCCCTAACATATTCATCATGTTACCTTACATCAAGAACATATCTGAACTGACCACAGATTCCTACGACCATTGAGTAACAAAGTAGCCCACAAACCCATGTCAACTCTACGCCAACTGCTAACTCGAACCAATGACCCCTTACTCACTATGGACAGTAACAACGCAATATACAAGATTCCATGCAAGGACTGCGACAAATATTACATTGGACAGACAGGAAGAAAATTGGCCTGAACACCAACTAGCAACAAAAAGACACGACCAATACTCATTCATCTCCATTCACATGGATAAGGAGAACCACCAGTTCGATTGAGACAACACCAGGATCCTAGGACAGGCCAAACAGAGACAAGCACGGGAATTCCTAGAGGCCTGGTTCTCCACCAAGAAGGACATCAACAAATACATAGAACTAGACCCGATATATACATCACTGCAAATAAAAACCGGAAATGAGGTAATCTAATGCAATGGACTCCAGAGTTTAAATACCAGGTGGGAAAACACAACAGCGCTTCATCAGAGGCTGCACTGATGATGTTACCCAGCAGGGTAATGAAATTTCTGCGAACTAATGAAACAGCTCTGCGAGCGACCCAACCATAGCATCCATTAATTTTTCTACCACAGATGTCAGACTAACTGGACTGTAATTCCCTGGTTTTCCTGTTTCACCCTTCTGAAAAAACACTGTGACATATGGAATTTTCCAATCCAGAAAGATGACTCCTGTACATAGGAAGATCTGAAAAGTTATAGTTAGGGCATATAAAATGGTCTCCCCAACTTCATTTAACACCCTCAGATGGAAAATGTCAGGTCCTGAGGATATGTCACTCTATAATTCCATTAATTTCCTTCCTGTCAATGTTTTACTTACATTAATTTTATTCATTCCCTTTTTCCAATCCACGATAATTTCCTCAAGAATTCCTGCAGGCTATCCGTTTTTTTTACTGTAAATACCGAGGCAAAGTAATTATTAAGTATGTCGAGCATTTCCCTACAGTTATCAACAGTATGGACACTTTCAGTCTTTAGTGGGCCAACATTGCGTCTGACCACCTGCTTTCCCTTTATAAAATCATAGAATCTTACAGTGTGTAAAGAGGCTATTTGGCCCATCGAATTTGCACCAATCTTCCAAAAACATCCCACCAAGTCCCAGCACCCCACTCTATCCCTATAAACCTGCATTTACCATGGCTAATCCAGCTAACCTGCACATTCATAAACACTACAGGGCAATTTAGCATGGCAAATCCAACTAATCTGTATTTCTTTGGACTATGGGAATAAACTAGCGCACGTGGCAGAAACACACACACACACACACACATACACACACACAGGAACATACAGTCTCTTCACAGGCAGTCACTGAGGCTGGAATTGAACCTGGGTTCCTGTGCTTACCTCTGAGCCCCTGTGCTACCCAATAGCTATAGTTATGTAACAATAGCATATCTTCTTATTGATTTTGATATTTCTGGGAAGTTTACTTTCATAATCCCTCTTAGTAGCTCTTATGAACTGCTTTATGACACTTTGCTGTTTTTTGTATTTTTTGACATTCAGCAGGATTTTTGCTAAATCTGTCCCTTATCTCTTTAGTTGTCACTGGCTGTGTTTTTTCTCTGAAGTGCAACATTTTCCTCTCATGGTACAAACTGGTTTTGTATTGTGTTAATTGTTTCCTTAAACATCCCCCTTCACTGATCTTCCATTGTTTTAACCATGAACAGATTTTCCCAGATTACTGTGGATGATCTCTGTTTTATCTCACCAATAGTGGATCTTAGTTAAATCTAAAACTCTAATAGCTGATTCATGCTTTTTGCTTTAAAATACTACATCCAACTCAATCATGTTACAAAAACAGTTTGATAAACGTTCATGCATAATTAGATTATTAATTAAATTTGGCTCATTGTTCATTACTAAATCCAATATTCTTGTCCTCTCATTGTATCCAAGACATATTATTGTAGAAAACTATCGCAGACTCACTCCAGCAAGTTACGACTTTTCTGCCATGTGCTTGTCTGCCTCTCCCAAACTATTTTAAAATTAAATTCCCCATTAATACTTCTCTGTCTTTGCTATTCGCTTGCTTAATTCCTGCAATCTAGCACTAGAGAACTGCTACCAAAAGGACAGTGCACAACAGCTATTACAGTTTAAGATAACAAGGTGTAGAGCTGGATGAACACAGCAGGCCAAGCAGC
>NC_063337.1:70057373-70081458 GCF_021869965.1 Rhincodon typus
TAAGATAACAAGGTGTAGAGCTGGATGAACACAGCAGGCCAAGCAGCGTCAGAGGAGCAGGAAAGCTGACGTTTCGGGCCTAGAAAATGAGGAAGGGTCTAGACCCAAAACGTCAGCCTTCCTGCTCCTCTGATGCTGCTTGGCCTGCTGTGTTCATCCAGCTCTACACCTTGTTATCTCAGATTCTCCAGCATTGGCAGTCCCCACTATCTCTGAAGCTATTACAGTTTAGATCCTTTACTGTTCCTCATTTAAGAGAGAAGTGAGGAAGAATTTACTCCCAGAGAATAGTGAATCTATGAAAATATTTACCACAGAGAGCTATCCAGGCTGGGTCATTAAAAATATTCAAGACAGAGATAAACATCTTTTTAAACATTAAGGAAATCAAGGGTTATGGGGAAAAGACAGGAAAATGGAGTTGAGGATTAACAGATCGGCCATGATCTCGTTGAATACCGAAGCAGACTCGATGGATTGAATGACCTGCTTCTGCTCCTACTACTTATGTTCTTGTGTTTTCCCCTAATGTTTGCATGCGATGCAAACTGAATCTATTGAAGATCAGTCAGGATAGGGTGATTTGAATGATTCATCACTGCACCTCCCCCTCAACCTCTCAAATAGCACAATGGCAGATGCCTTTACAGTATCAATAGAAGCCATTTAATCCAAAAGTACAATGGTAGTATCTCACACTCCTCATGATCCTCCTCCCAACTCCCAGCTTACCTCATCTCACCCTATCAGCATCTCCTTCCATTCTTTCCTTTCTTATATAAGAAGAGTAATAGACAATTCAGACCCTTGTTTCAACACAAGATGACAAGATGAATGATGCTCTAAAACCCTTCACCCAGAAAAAGTCATTTTACTCAGATTTAAAATTATTCATTCAGCTATCACTAACTTTTCCTTGAGGGTGGCAGTTCCACTTGTTGCATGAGAAAATTGTTTCTGAGCTTCTCTCCTGAATGATTGAGCCCAGATATTTTGCAAATGGCCCATGTCTTTGATTCCTCAACATCCTAAAAATCCCCATCAATTATTTTCAAATTTCTAAAACCTTAAATCCACTCTCCTCATAACAGTTTATATTTCATAAAGTGCAAGCCTAGTTTGTGTAACCTTTCCTCCTACTATAATTGGGCAAGCTCTGGGGATACAACGAAGCTGCATTGCACCACTATCCTTATGAAGGTGCTAAATCAAGAATTGTACACAAAACCCGAGATACAGGCAAAACAATGGTTTTTTATATCTGTAGCAACATTTTGACCCCTTTATAATTTAACCTTCTTTATGTAAAGGTATACAATCCATTAGTATTTTGATTTCTTTTGATCCTTGACTACCACTTGTCAGTAATCTGTGCAATTGGTTCTCTAAACTTCTTTGTACATTCACGGTTTTTAGTTGATCATGATTTTAAAACTTCTGGGATCTATTTGTCCCAATTGGATGATCTCAAAGTTAACGGCATTGAAATCCAGTAATCACAGTTTTGACCACTCAGTTTGTCTCTTAATGTCCCTCATAATTCTATAATCCCATCAGTAATATCTATTTGCTATCAAACTTTGTGTCAATGGCAAACTGACATATATGAATTGCTATGGTAGTATCAAAGTCACTAATAAATATAACTGCAAGTTGGGAAATTAGCACAGCACCTTGCGAGATGCCACTTGTCACTTCCCTCCAAGTCAAAAACCTATCCAACTTTCTCTGAAGTCTATCTACACCATTTGACAGAAGCATACCATTCAAGTGTTGTATTCTCAACACTCTCTGAATAGAATCAATTTCCATGAATTCTTCATTGGAATTGACTGACTCAAAACTGACTAATTAAACAACATTTACATACTTTTGACACGCCATTTAAGCCAGGAAGCCCCTGGGTGAATAGATTAAGGAGGAGCTGAAGTAGGCCATTCAGCCCTCGACCTTGCTGCACCATTCAATTTGATCACAGCTGATCAGTTTATGTTTCAAATTCAACTTCACATCTGAAATAACTCCACAGGGACTGGTATCCCACCACCAAGTGATCTTTTATTTACACGTGCATAGTACTTAACACTGGTTCGGTTTCTCAAAGCCAGCCCAGACTGAACAGAACCTCTGACACTACTGTTTATATCTGTCAGCCAGGGCTACCTGTTCGGACTGGGTTACAGCCCCATTCAGGGAACTTGTATGCTATGAGGTACAAATGGCTGACCCCTTAACATTCACTACACTCACCAACTGCCCCAGGCCCCCAATTCCAGGGACGTGGGCCTTTTCTTTTTCCTTGTAGCCTTTCTTGGGGCATTTTTACATCGGCTCCACTTCCTCCAACTCAACCTTGGATGAAGGCAGCACTGTAACTTTCCTCTTGGGCCCAGATCGTCACGAAGAAAGTCTTCCTCTTCTTCAGGCGGTAAAGGCTTTCGGGCTGTGACATCTGCCATGTTCATCTCAGACTTCAAGGTTTCTTAGATGCTAGATGAAAAGGGAGTACCCATGGATTCTGATGGCCTTTCCGGCTGTTCTGAGGGGCCAGGTATGTCTTTCTCCTGCTCTGTTTGTGAGTTTGCAGTTTTCATGTGGTCCACATGCTTGTTCATGATCGCCTCACCTACCCAAGCTTTGTACATCACAGGTACTGACCTAATGTCGACCATGACTCTTAACCATGCAGAGCCATTTCTGCAGTTTCGGCTCCAAACTTTATGCCCAAAGTAAACTGTTTGCCTTGCTTAGGGGAGTCACGTGCCCAACATTGATGTTCCTGATGTCATTTCACAGTACCCCCAGGTCCAGAAAGATCAGATTTAACTTTGTGCGGAATCATCTCTGCATTAGCATCATGGACCTATCCCTGTAGTTACATGAGGTGTGATCTGATAATCAAATAGGAACCGGGACAGTTTGATATTGAGTGAAGCTATGGGCTATTTCTTTAAGCCTGCCTTCAAAATTTAGACTGCTCTTTATGTCAGACCGTTGGATGAGGGATGATATGGAGCTGTCCTTATATGCCAAATATCATTTGACTTTAGGAAATACTCACATTTCCTGCTGATAAATGGTGACCTGTTATCTGCGACCAACACTTTTGGGGGCCCATGTATTGCAAAAGCTGCTTGCAGCTTTTTTATCATCGTCCCTGTGTTTGACAAATGAACTCTATGCATGCCCAACCACTTTGAGCAGGTGTCCATAATAGATACGAACATTGAGCCATGGAAGGGCTGCTAGTTGATGTGTAACTGAGTCTAGGTTTTACCTGGCCACTCCCATGAAGGTGGGGGAGCTTCTGGTGATAATTTTTGTCCCTGTTGGCACTCTGGACAATGCCCTACCAATGCAGCTATCTAATCCTGGCCATCAGACATAACCTCTCACCAACATATTCATATTGGATATCCCTGGATGACCCTGGTGGAATTCAGCCAGTATCTGTTGGTAACCTTTGCTCAGGACAGTCACTCTTGCTCCCCATAATAAAATGTCACTCTCTAAGTGTCACCCTCTAAGGTGATCTGGTCTCACTGGGTTTGGAAAGGTTTCAGTTCTGGTTGTGATGACCCTTTTGTTTCCTTCATCACCATCAGTTGCTTTAGTTTTGTTAGGACTGGATCTTTTTGTATTTACAGTCGGATATTGTCAGTGGTGACCAGAAGGCTGTCCAGAAAGTTTAAAACCAGAAGAGACTCTTCCAATGGTGGCACCTCTGGTGGTGTATCTGTCAGTGGGAAGCGGCTCAAGACATCCACATTTGCTACTTTGCCTTCCAGACAGTGTTCCAAATTGTAATTGTACGCACTTAGGATGAGCCCACTCCTGAATTTGACCCGAAGCAATGGGCAGCACAGCCTTGTCTTCTTTAAGTAGCCCTAGCAAGGTTTTGTGGTCTGTTATTATTACAAATTTACATTTTTTAAGTTATTTGTAGAAGTTTCTCACACCAAAGATAACTGTCAAACTTTCCTTCTCTATCTGGGCGTAATTGCGTTCTGCATCAACCAACGTCTGTGAAGCATAAGGTATTGACCGTTCCTCTCTACTGGGCCATCTGTGAGCCAACACTGTCCTGATACCGTATTGGAAGCATCGCATATTAGCACCAGATCTTATTTGGGATCATAGTGTGTCAACACCTTAGATGATGATAATTGCTGCTTCACTTCCCTGAAAATGACGCCTTTGTTATGAGTCCATTTCCAAGGCTGATCCTTTTTCAATTGCATGTTCTAAGGGTGCCAGAATGGAGGCCAGGTTACATATGAACTTTCAGTAACAATTCACCAATCCAAGGAGAGACCTAAACTCTAGTACAGATGTGGGAGACAAGGCACCTTTGATTGCCCTCACTTTATCTTCCAATTGGTGTAACACGGCCTTGTTGACTCTGTAGCACTTGGGGTGCCTGGAACACACATTTTTCCATTCTAAGGTGTATGTCCACCTTGGAGAAAAGTCTAAGGACTATGTCCGAGTTCTCTAAGTGCTCTTTATTGGTCTCCCCTGTTGTTAATACATCATCCAGATAAACGGCAACCTGAGGTAAACTTTATAAAATGTTCTCCATTATCCGTGGAAAAATGACACAGGCTGATGAAACTCCAAATGGCAGTCTCGTATATTAGTACAAACCCTTATGGGTATTAATTGTAGAATATGTGTGGGAATCCACATCTAACCGTAATTTCATATAGGCATGGCTCATGTTGAGGCCCCCACCCCACCAGCTTTGCGTATAAGTCATCTATGCGAGTGATTGGTCATTTATCTATTTGCAAGAAGTGGTTTACCATTTGTTTAAAATCCTCACAAAGGCAAACTGACCCATCGGGCTTTACAATCAGTACAACCGGTTCTGCCCATGCAAAATGCACTGGTTTAATGATTCCTTCACTTTTCAGCCTCCTAATAAAAGAATCTGTCTAATGCTGCCTTGAAAATATTCAAAAATCCCACCTCCACCACCTTCTGAAGCAGAGAATTCCAAACTCGCATGACCCTGTGAGAGATAAAAGATTCTTTATCTCCATCTGAAAGGGGCACCCTATAATCTTCTAACTGCTCCCCTTTGTTTTGGAATCAGCCACAAGTAGAAACATCCTTTCCACATCTACCTTGTCAAGAAAAATATGTGCATCATCAAATCACCATTCAATGTTTGAAAGTCCAGTCGAAACAAGTCTAGTCAATCCAACCTATTCTCAGAAGATAACCAGCTATTTCAGATATTCCAGATATCAGTCTAACAGACCTCTTGTGAACCACATCCAACGCATTTACATCCTTCCTTTAATAAGGAGAACAAAACTGCACACAATATTTGAGATGAATCAATCCAGCATTTCAGAGTTCTGCAAGCATCAGCAATTCCTCAAGTGGAGAATTATTTTCAGTTTGAATCAGATTGAGAGCTGCTTTGGAAAAACTGCTGAGAAAGGACTTACATGTGTTAACTTCACTTTTATCTTTTCCTAGTTGAAACTGTTTAGGTGTATAAAGATAACTTGAAATGATGTTTATACAGCTGTTTGTACAATTACAATTTAAACAGCTTTAGCTGGCAATCCTTTCAATGAAAATTATAAAATATGACTGAAGCAAAGTAATGGATAGAGGAAGGTGTTTTCTATGTGGTAGAAGTTTAAGTATGTTTCTATATACACATTTGCAGTTTTACAATATGCTTCTCCTGAATGAAATCTACGCCCACAATGTTACAAACTCATTGGGATGGAAAGCTTTTTCTGTTTAGGATAAACCAGTCCATGTGTGAGTGACATTTTTCTCTCAACCTGTCCCTGGCTGAAAGGAAATATATAATTGATTGCAATTGTTACTTCAGAAGGTAATTTCCTGCCCCTTTTATCACAAAAGTGGTTCCAGGTTTCTCATTATATAGTTTAGCAAGGAGCATCATCGTGCATCACTTTTGATAATAACTCATCCTTGCTTGCTCTGAGTTCTGACAAATAGTTGTATTTATAAATAGATTTGGTCGTTCCATACACTTATGACACTTCTACTTTTAATCATTTCATTAAAAGATCATTCCAACTACAAGATGAGAAATTGTGTTTGATATTTACCAAGACCCTTTTTGCTAAAATGTCAGATGGAAAAATTTTGTTCCCATTGAGAACCACAGTGTCAAGCAAAATATATACTTTGCATATCTCTAAGTCACTTAAATAAAACAAGGCATAAATCAAAAAATAACTGAAATTACACCATTACATTTTAAAAGTTATATTCCTGCTATTTTTCCCACTTTTAGTATTGCATAGTACTGTGAGGAGGGTTTGCTAATGGAGGCACAGGGTTGGGGGTAGATATAATTTTTAAGTTTTCCCAATTCAGGACATTTTTGCACTGTTTTTTCATGGCATCAGAGTGTCACTGACAAGGCAAGTCTTTGTTGCCCGTCACTAATCTTCTTGGGAAAATTGTTTTTGAACAAATGCTGTCTATCTGATATTGGTAGACTCAACATGCTGTTAAAGAAATGCCAGGAATTTTACGCAGTGATGGTGAAGGAAAGATTTATATCTCTAAGTAAGGATATTGATACTTGGAGGTGTTGGTATTCTCAATACTTTGCTGTCCTTCTTGGGGTTTTGTGACAGGTTTGGAAAGTGCTCTTGAAGGAATCAATGTATCTTACTGCAGTGCAATTTGTAGGTGGTATAAACTGTTGCAGTGTTATAATCTCAGATGAGACTTCAAAATTTATGTTATGATCTTATCAAGAATTAGTAATATTTTAATTTGCAATAGAAAAAAATGTCAAGATTCCATGCATTTAGTAAGAAAGTAAAACCACAAGCAGTTTTGAAAGAAACAGATGAACTTGATTATACGCAGTAAGAAAAATGAAAGAATCTACTATATATAGAACTTATACTTTATCATTCAGTAGTGAAAGCAGGTAAGTAAGAGTTAACAGATAAACTGTCATATGGTCATATGCCCCGTAAACTGCCCTTTAAATTGTTTATGTAGTCAAAACAGATCTCATTCAGATGTTAGAGACAAAATGGGTGACCAAATCTCATTAAAACTGTTTTCTTTGCAAGGAATATCAATTATTCACTTTCACATATCCCTCAAAGCTTCTCCAGTTCTGACTGCCTCAATGACTCCTCATGCCATGGCAGTTCAATCTCTTCTCCCAAGGCTAAGTTCCCCAGGATGCCTGAATCTGTTCCCAAGTATCTAAAACCAACATTTCTGCTTTTACTAAACATCTAACTTCACTGAGCTGCCACTGAATTTCTTTAAGGTTGAAGCTTTCACAGCTGCACCAATTAAGTACTGTTTGCAAGCTTTCTTCACCCTTATCTCACTGAATTACCACTGGGTGGATGGGCTTCTCCCAATCTAACTGCCTGAAGTTTATAACTGCAGTACTTCTGTTTCAGCATTCTTCCAACTCAGACCTCAAGTAGCATCTCTCCAAACAAACATAGAGATAAATTGAAACCAGAGAAATTTGTTATGTTTCTCTCATCTTCATGGTTACGGGGAGATCAAGATGTAGGAATAATGTCATTGGACTTGTAAGTTAGAACACCAAGTTAATGGTCTGGGACATGAATTTGAATGCCACAATGGCACATAGTAAAATTTGAACTCAGCAAAAATCTGGAATAAAAATCTCACATCTGACTCAAGACCAAACAATATAGTTGCCTTCTAACTACCCTGGGAAATTAGGGGTGGACAATGATTGCAGCCTACCCTAGCCAGTGAAACTGACATCCCATGAAAAATAAATTTTAAAAAATGTGCAGCCTGTATTGAGCTATCCTTCATCTGACCTTTAGGTTAAATATCCTTCATATACAACTTTTGTTTGATCTGATGAAGTAAATGTAATTTGCAGTTTTTCCAAGTTCACTGAATATTTTTGTCTAATTTAGCTTCAACTACCAAACACTCTCCTTGAACTGTCATAGAGTCATACAACATGGAAACAGACCCTTCAGTCCAACTCGTCCATGCCGACCGAGTTTCCTAAATTGAATTAGTCACTCTAAAACTTCCCTGTTCATGTACCTATCCAAATGTCTTTTGAATGCTGCAACTGTACCTGCATCAATCACTTCCTCTGGCAATTCATTCCACATATGAACCACCCTCTGTATAAACAAGTTGCCCCTCAGGTCGATTTTAAATCTTTTCCTGTCACCTTAAAAATGTGCCCTCTAGTTTTGATCTCTCCCACCCTAGGGAAAGGGCCTTTGCTAATCACCTTCTCAATGCCCCTCGAGATTTTTAAAATCTCTATATGGTCATCCTTCAACCTCCTACACTTCAGTGAAAAAAGTCCCAGCCTGTCCAGCCTCTCTTTATAACTCAAACCCTTCAGTCGTGTTAATTTTTTTCTGAACACTCTCCAATTTAATAATATTCTTTCTATAGCAGGATGACCAGAACTGTACACAGTACTCCAAAAGTGGCCTCACCATATCCTGCACAACCTCAACATGATGTCCCAGCTCCTATAGTCAACGGTCTGAGCAATGAAGGCAAGCATGTTAAATGCCTTCTTAAACACCCTTTCTACCTGTGATGCAACTTTCAAAGAACAATGTACTGGAAACACTAGGTCTCTCTGTTCGACAACACCACCCTACTACTAACTGTTTAAATCCCTCTCTTCTACTCTAACATCCTTCTCCTCAAAGAGATGTGAGAGATCTGTGATATCTTTCTGAGGTCCTAGGGATGGAGTCATTTCACTGAAGACTGATATTGCATCAAATTGAATTTTGCCTGTGCCTGGTAAATAAAGACAGTTTAAAACCACTTAACCTTATCTGCTTAGTAAAAAAGTAAACTTATTTAGAATGGGATACAATGAATCTGTGATCTCTCTCATATCATGAATTGATCTTTCTCATGACATGAGTGGCACTTGACATTAGTGGCTGACATTTTCCCATTGCAAAATGAAGCCATGGCACAATGGCAGTGAATGTGTCTCCAACCAATATGCCTGTTACTTTATCCTTTGCAGCTCTGATTGATGAACTGAACCAAATCAGAATCAGAGGTTTGCCTCAAAGAACTTCCCTGTCCTCTTGGATAAGTAGACTATTTTACTTGCAAAGTTCAGCCTGTCTGGTGAACAGTACTGATTTGTCTAATACAACATCCACTTTGGTCTTCAAGATTTCAGCTCAAACTTCAATCAACAGCCTCATTATGCTGCAAACCATTACAAGTTCAACTTTCAATGTGCCATGTTAACAATTAGCAGCAGGAGGCACAGCTGGTTTATAAAGGAATCACAACCATATAGGAGCAGGAGCAGGCCTTTCAGCCCTTCAAGCTTGCTCTCTCATTCTAAGCCTTGTCTGATTATACACTTCAATGCTGTATTCCGAAACTATTACCATATCCTTGATGTTAATAATCACCACTGGCTCCTGACTTTATTGATTAAAACTTTAATTAATCTATTGTTAGTTTGCTCTGCAAACTGAAAATCAATCAAAGTCATAAATGACCTCTTCGTATTTAGCTGTTTCTTCTTTGACCAACCACCTTCCTAAGGCCATGACTGTTCTCTCTAGCTGATTATGATTATATGGTGAGTCCTAAATTTGTGTTATCCCAGGATTCAGGTAAGAATTCTTGAAGTGCTGACAGAGCTGTATTGCTGTGTCATCCTCTTTACATCCTATGTCAGGACGCTTGAGGCAGTCTCACTGCCATGATTGTTGCAAAGGTCTGATTTGTTTTCTTTTACAATCATTACATTTCTTTGCTTTTTCTCCAGTAGAATATTTGGATTTCTGAAGTAATTAATTTTCACAATCTTGCTAGTCAAAATAGTTGAACTGTGTGATACTCCCTGAGTCCCTTGCCTATCTAGGTTCATCACACTTGTGTTGACTACATGCAGAAGGTTGATGGCATAGTATGCAGTTACTTGATCATTTTTGAGAAAGAAAATATCGAGGGCATGCTACATAATTAAAATGGTTTGCATTTTGGTCCCCAAAGTTAAATAAGAAATTATATGCTGCTGCTTGAAGTTTTTATTTGAAAGAGACAGATATATTTTGGAATAATTTTTGCATCCACAAGGAATCTTTGTGCTGTGCTTCAGGCTCCTATGTGAATTCTGTGAGTATGGTAGCTTATTTTAACACAGAGTAGTTGCTAAGGTGACCTTAATGAAACTTATCAGCAAACCAGAACTGTACTAGCTTGGGACTTGAAGCAAACTCCAGCTAGTTCAGCTCCCACAGGTAGCCAGAAATGGCTGGCAAAAGCTTCAATCATAAAAGGGCTATATAAATATGTAATGTGTGTAGATGGCTCATGCCATCGGTGTGCATAATAAAGCCATAATGACAACATTTTAATGCATTTTGCTGAAGTACAAATAGGCTTAATTTTTAACTGCAATTGAGAGGAAAGTTCAAATGGTATCTAGCCATGTCATGTTTTGTTATTAGTCCAGAATAGCCTTAAACATCAACATTGGCTTCACCAAACATTGTTCAGCTGTTATGGTCTAATTTTATTACATTCCTGGGAGCTATTTCTCAACTTGGTGAAAAACTCTGGAATCTCCTTTGTTCTTTTATGACTGGAATGAATATGTGGAAGTGAGCACATCTATAATAAAGGTAAAACTTTAGGACTAAGGTCATAAAGCTCAATAGAACTTAAACCACCATCAAAGCTACATGCTGTGTTCTCAACGATACGATATCTTCATATCCAGAAATCTATTGATTTCCATCTTGAATACTATAAGCTCCAATGTAAAGTTGTCTGATTCAGTCTTTTTCTGCTTTAATATCACAGATATAAGAGGGCCAGTGTTGT
The DNA here is from genome assembly GCF_021869965.1 of Rhincodon typus. Classification (NCBI taxonomy): domain Eukaryota; kingdom Metazoa; phylum Chordata; class Chondrichthyes; order Orectolobiformes; family Rhincodontidae; genus Rhincodon; species Rhincodon typus. Next base: position 70,068,234 of record NC_063337.1, read on the forward strand.
ACTTAGCAACAGGAGTTGTCTAAGGTTTTGGAGTAGATCTGTAGCTCGGGTTGTGGGTATTGAGGTTGGTTGGCTCGCCGAGCTGGTTTGTTGTTCCGCAGACGTTTTGTTACCATGCTTGATAACATCCTCAGAGAGTTTAAAAACCAGGCAGGAAAACAAACCGACGCTTCATCAGATGCTGCACTGAGGATGTTACCAAGCACGGTAACGAAATGTCTGCGGAACAACAAACCAGCTCAGCGAGCCAACCAACCTCAACAGGAGTTGTGTCTTCGCATTATTTAGCAGTGGGCATATATTGCACTGTCAAGCTCAACAAGAAGGATTGCAAGGAGAGGTGTTCGAAAACACTAGAAGCAATAGCAGCTTTCTTTTCAAAACTCCAGGGATCAGTTTTGTGTGAAGAATATTTATACCTTCCCACTTGCTGTTTCTAACACTCATTGACAATCCCATTTGCCTATCTTCCTTTTCATTGTCTATCCCATTTACTACTTCCATTCCTGATGCTCCCATTCACAGGGTGAAAACCTCAGCTGTTCTTCTGTTCAAGTAAAATTGTTGGGCCATCAAACTTAATTAGTTGAGAGGCCAAAACTCAAAATTCCAACATCAGGACTAACTCGGATTCACAGAATAGATGCCCACAGTAATACATTCAGATTTAACCCTTTATCAGTCAACCTGCCTACCATAGCCAACTCCCATGTCCTGTGCTCATTACATTCCCTTGTCCATCCAGTAGCCACCCTCTCTGCCCCATTCAATTTGAAATAGAATAGAATCCCTACAGTGTGGCAACAGACCCTTCAGCTCAACAAGTCCACACTGACCCTCCAAAGAGTATCCCACCCAGGCCCATCTTCCTACTCCTTCCCTGTAACCCTTTATATCCCATGGCTAACACACCTAACCTATACATCCCTGAACACTACGGGCAATTTAACATGGCTAATCCACCTAACCTGCACATCTTTGGACTGTGGGAGGAAACTGGAGCACCTGGTGGAAACCTACGCAGGCACAGGAAGAACATGTAAACTCCTCTCAGAGGGTTGTCCAAGTGTGGAATTGAACCCGGGTCCCTGGAGCTGTGAAGCAGCATGCTAATCACTGAGCCACCTTGCCACCTGAATTTAGACAATGGTCATCTGATCTCATTGTACCTTTATCTAGACAAGGACTTCCCAAACAAGACAAAATAGCAGCTACTTTCTCCAAAGACCAGAAAGAAATTTGCTTTAACAGGTTTGTGCTGCTTGTGTAGAGTCAGGTATTTAAATGTTTGTATTACACAGTTGTACAGAGGTTAATTCATGATGAGAAGTTAATTCTAGTGAACCTGGCATTTTAATCAGCATTCATGGACTGAAAATGCATGCAATAGGGAAGTTTGACCTTTTATTAAACTTCAGAGAAAATTATTACAAAAGTTCACACAATGTTCACATAGTACACAGCCAACATTAGGTTGGGTCTTACATAGTCATTCCTAATTCAAGTTTGAAGTTAACTGGCTTTGAGATTTGCAGTCCGGCAGTGGGTTTATAAATACTGTGTGAGTCATGTCAGGTCACTGAATTCATGGCTGATGGGAAAAACCTGTTCTGGTGCCAGGAATACTTTGACGGTTAATTTAATGAGAGCTGTCAATAAGACTCTCTTCAAAAAAGGCAAATGACTACTGCATTTACTATTATTGTTAAAGTGCTCAGATATATCATAATACTTTATCCAGTGGATAAAGGATTTTTCTGCATTACATAGTATTGTGATTCAAATTGTTGTGTCAATTGCAACCTACTTTTCTTTTTAATCTCTGTATTGATTCATAGTTCAGCCAACCCTGAAGCCTTTGAACTGATGACTACATTCGTTGATTGACAGCTGACTCACCAGTTCAGACAAATTAAAAGGCTTTACTAAATCCTGGAGGTTTGGATTATATCATTCTGCAACAAAATTCCAGCATTAATGCTTAGTTGAGTTTCAAAACCATTGGTAAATTTAGTTCACCTGGGATTGTGAACACATCTGTCAAGGGGACAGTGACAATGGATAATCTCATACCTACCGTATTATATTTAATTTGCCTTTCTTTTTCCCACTCACTAAGTCTGTATAAGTCCCCTTGATGCTTATTTGCAACATTCTCACAATTCACAATTCCATGAAGGTTTGTAGGATCTGCAGACTTGGAACTACTACAATTGCACCCCACACACACACACACGCACACACGCATGCACCCACACCCCAAGCAGTGAACCTTGCACAGCTTGCCATCTCAAAAATGACCCATTTAGTTCAACTCAGTGTTTTCTGATTCAATCAATCCTTAATCCATGCTAGTATATTAGCACAAGTCTATGCAACTTTAAGAGTGTTTATTCACAAATTTTAAAAAATATATCTTATTACTTGTGCCTCCTTTCCTTCTATTGTGTGATAAATTGTTTGCTGCTTATTAATTTAGACTGTGAAGTTTGGTTTCCATTACAACAAGCTGAGTTCATGGAATTAATTGTTTGCAATAGCACCCCTGGTAATGAACTATCATAAACTAAGGGACATAAGCAAATCTTCTCTCTGTTAGCATATTGGCATAACCTGTCTGACAAAGTAAAGTAAGCTATGATATGAAGCAAATAAATAAAAAATTAAACAAGTGAACGAGATTAAAATTGATGTGCACAATATTATTGGGACCTGAATGAACTGGGCAAGATGGTGAGAAATGTTGGAATATCATGCAAGAAGTCAAACAAAGACTACCTCAACATCTGGAACAACTCATTGCATCTTTTAACAAAGATTGCATATTGAAGTGAAATTCTCACGAAGCAGCAGTGATTTGCCAATTGAGGGGAATTTTGCTTGTTAACAGCCTTATTAACTGTACACCTCATTTCATTAATATGCAGCTTCTTACCTACCCACATGCTATGAGCGAACTAGATGTCAAGAATTCTTGCTGTGGAAGTCAGAACAGGTAACTGATGACTACATTTCACTGCTGGCTACTGGAAACCATGAGTCAGCATCTCAAGGCACAATCCACAAGTACCAACTACATGCAACCCTCATTCTCAGATATTGACATCCAATAATTGCTAAACCCTCAGGATCCTCACAGAATCTCTCTGATCCACTTACAGGACATTTAGGAAGAATAGACTTGCTTTATAGGGCACATTTGTGGCTAGCCATGCATCAACAACTTATGCAGAAAGCACACAGTATGTTCAGCAAGCAGGTGACTATCTCACAAAGTGTTATGGAATAGTCCTCACTGGAATTCATGGACACGTCCAACAATCAGGGTGTCCTGGTAAGTCAAGGGCAGTCTCCTATTCCAACTCAGGGGATTGGTAATTGTCAGACATCTGGTCAGTATTTCACTGGGTCGTGCTTTTGCAATCCAGGGACTGGACTATGGTAAGTCCTGTGGTTCCATAGCAGTCAGCCTGGATGGTAGATCTAATGTGGTCATTGAGATTTACAGGTATTAGTCAAAGATGGTGCTTCTTGTCAAGGGCTGTCCAGTTAGTTTGATCAAAGTAGGTCAATCAAAGTAGTCAGTCAATCAGGTCTACGCAGAGAAACGCTGACAAGTTGGTGTGTGAGGACTAGGAGTGGTTTTAGGAACTTATTCTTTGGGGAGGCTGTATGCTAGGGAAGAGGGATGACAATAGTAAAGGAAGGGCAACTGTGTTTCTATGTGTGGGATATGGTAAAGCATGTTGGGAAATGGGGTAATGTGGAGGGATGTTCATCAGGGTTAGGAGCACCCTGACTTCAAGGGTGCATTGTGTGTGACCATGTCTGGTATAGTCATCTCTCAGACCAGGGACAGGGTTGAAAGATGGACAAGCGCAGACTTATGTGATTGAGTTGGTTGGGGAGGCCAATGGAAGTTACAAGTGTTTGGAAACTGACCTGTAGAGACAGAGTTTGGACACAATTGCCCTGAGTGAGGTTGCTGTTACTTTCCATGTGCTGGAAAAGAAAATGGCTGAAACCACACCCAGTATAGGCAGGGTCAGTCTCTCAATCTGTGAGGGAGAGTCTGCAAAACACACCAATGTGAGGCCCTTTAGAGGGCAAGAACATTACACACAGGCCCATGCGTTTACAGGACACAAACCTACAGGATTCTGAATCTCAGATCATTCAAATCATTAGCTCCCTGTATGCTGTGCATCTCAATCCTTCAGATATTACTAACCACTTTATTCACACCAACACTTTGGCACAAAGATGCCAGGGAAAGAATAAGGATGTTTGATCAAGAGTGACAATGATGCCAGCGGAACGCATCACCCAATATAAACCTTATTCACCTTACCTCCACTTGATGCAGTAGGTTCTCAACCCAGACGTCGATCCATGGTACATCTTGAGCAAACATGACATTAGGTATCGTGCTGGCATAGTTACATTCGGGGGCCCACAAAGACTCAACAAAAAGGTGTACAGCAAAACTATGGCATTTATGCAAATATGACATTTTATATAGAGTGAACTGTCAACTGTGCCACCAAAGTGCCTTTAAAAAGGTTTCTTCCTCGCCCTCCCAATATGATTCAGTGTAGTCCCAGGTTCCACAGGTGAAGTAGAAGGAATCTGTTCAACATTGGAGCATAGTGACATCAGAGGTTTGGTCAGGTAACTCGCAGAGTATTTGAGTCTGGTCATTTCTCTTTTTATGCAGAAGGGGTACCTGGAGTGAATGCAAGGTTTCTTCTCTCCCTATTGCCATGCCTCCAGTGTACCAGTAGCTGGTATGATGGAGTGCAGGGTCTGTGGATATATCCAGCAGACTGCGAGACTATTGGACCTGGCTTTCTTTTGCAGCAGTAAACTTTTCCATTGAGGTAAGCAGATAATCACATGCTTGAAGCAATTGGGTCTCCATAGTGTATTCATGCCCGTCCCTGGTTCAAACAACAAAGGGTTGTCTCCTGTCTTGAAATGAGCAGCTGCCTGATCTCTGGCATCCCTTCGAGTGCCAGTATCCTGGAGCCTTTCTTCCTTGCCCAGCTGAGGAGCTGAAATACTGATTAAATTGTGCTCTCAAACATTCTAATGCTGACATTCCCATCAAAGTGGCACTGTCTGAACTGGTATGCAGGCAGTATAAGGTCAGAAGCTTCCTCTGACGCCTCTGAACTCTCTTCTTCAAAGGTTAAGGAGGTGGCTTCTGGTGGTGTAACCATTTCTCCACATAAACCATGGAAATCCTACTAGTGCCTGCGATACAAGGGAAGCACAAGGAAGAGAGGGTGTCAAAACCAATAGTTGGAAGTGGTGTGTGAGGAATAATACTGAAGTGGAGTTACTGTGATAGTGGCATTGAAATGAAAAGTGGTATTTCTTAAGACATGGATGTCTCTGCATTCCCACATGAGTGATCCCGGTTCTTTCCTGTGAGGGATAGGTTTTCTCCTCCTAGGGGAGTAAGGAGCCTAATGTAGGGCACCACTCCACCCATCCAGGCCCTTTCCACCCTATTATGGTCTGTTTTCTCCTGTAATGGGAGCCAGGGAGGGATTGAGTGCAATGAAAGTGAGTGACATAGCTGTTAGTGTTGGTGCAGGTGGTTGTAATGTGGCAACATGTCCTGGGGAGCTAAATAGACAGTGCAGAGTCCATGCTGGGTTAATGAAGTAGAGAATTGATATGGAACAGGACAGAATTAGAGATGATGTTGCATACGAAAGTGGCAGCCTTTGTGTGAAATGGGAGCAGTAGCAGGGGTAAAAGGAGTGTGAATTAGCACAGACTTGAATGTAGCATCCACCCTTCCAGAATGGAGGAGGTCATTGTTCTTCTTGTGGCACTGCTGGCCATTCCTCCAAACTGCAGATGCAGCACTAATCCAAGTGGTGACCTTGGACCAGACTGTCAAGGTTTGTTGTTGTGGCCTCCTCCACTCGTCTTCTGGGAAGAGGATGCTTTCCTCTGGAACACCGCATCTTCTCCTACCTCCAAGTCCCAATCAGGGAATTGTGGCACCATTTACCTCTTTTTAGACATCTTAAAAGACTGTCCTTCAATGAACAGGGCAACTTTGGAACACCAGTACTCATCTGAGTACACAGTGACTTTTTAATGATGGCATGGGTGACAGAGATGCCACTCTTTCAGCAGATATCCAATGAGTAGCAAGTTCATTCGGGGAGGGTAGGTATTAAAATGGCACTACAATTGGGCAAGAGAAGTACCATAGGGGCAGGGTAGGTAGTTCTTGAGATGTATTAAGTAAACTGCAATGACAGCCACACAGAAAGAAGCCCTCTGTGAAACTCAACAAAACTGGCACATGGCCCAAAAAATGTAATTGAATCCATTGCATCTAATCTTCCTGGAGCAGGACATCTTGTGGTGTGGATTGTTAAACTTTTCATGTATCCATCAAGTCAAAGCCATTTTCAGCATAAGTCATTGGAAATGTGAGTTGATAAAGGACCACAAGAGCTTTGAGACATCTGTAACCTTAATATGTGATGGAACCAACCACGTATTTCATTTACCAACAGGATTTAAAAATTGAGAAATAAACAATGGGATACCATAGACAAAGAATGAATTAGAAATGGGAAATTCAGTATAAAATTAGATACAGAAATGGAAATAAGGAAAGGGAATGAAGATTGAATTAACAGGATATAAAAAATTTGAAAAAAATTCTAAAAATTATACGTGACTTTTTTTTTCTCTAATAATTACCAAAAAGGTGAAGATTTAACAGCTTCAATTATTGACTTTGTGAGCCACTGAGAGTCATTGGTATTCCATAATAGTAATCATAATTTTGAAATGCGTTTTGGCTGTTAATTTCTAGACATAACTTCCTGTGACTCGTGTATTGGGCACTTAAAGTGAAATCCAATAAATTTGTAAAAATAATGGGCAGGTTAAGAATGAGGCAAACCACAAGGTAATGTAAATTCTGGAGCTTTGCAAATCACTGTGTTGTTCTTAATTCCTTGAATTTGATGACTGATTTGCACACTCACCCATGACAGAATGTATTGACTTGTAAAACGTTAACTAATCAGTGTTAAATGTCAGACATTTGTGCTTTGAGCTACATTCACTAACTTTTGACTTGATCAAAAAGTTCCATTATGTGGATATAAACATCAGATGATTCAAAACTTTGCAAAATTCTTGTTAACAGACTAATGTGACAGTAAGGGGGATTTCCTGTAATGATTTCTGGCCTCTGCATATAACATCAAGATGAAATAATATAACTTGTGCTGCAAATTAAGATCAATCAATCAACCATAAAGCTTCAGATGATGTGAACAGAAGTTTTCCAGAGTGCATGCACTTTTGTTAGAGTAAGATTTGATGTAAATTAACAAAAATAAATCTTTTCTTATGAATCTTGTTCCCATATTGCCATACATTTCACATTAGTTTGGTTTTGTTACACAAAGTACATTGAACAAAAGTGTCTTGCATGATATGTACACCATTTATTGCAGTTTATTACCTAACACAAAACCATGATACATTAATTAGGTACGCCAGTAAATATCCAAATTTGCCTAAAACAGTTCATGTAACTTTCAAGATTGTGAAAACTTGGAGTTATATTCACTAATGACATTTAATCTAATTGAGGTTCATAAGGAGGAGGTGTTAGCAATTCTGGAAGGTGTGAAAATAGATAAGTCCCCTGGGCCAGATGGGATTTATCCTAGGATTCTCTGGGAAGCTAGAGAGGAGATTGCAGAGCCTTTGGCTTTGATCTTTATGTCGTCATTGTCTTCAGGAATAGTGCCAGAAGACTGGAGACTAGCAAATGTTGTCCCCTTGTTCAAGAAGGGGAGTAGAGACAACCCTGGTAATTATAGACCAGTGAGCCTTACTTCGGTTGTGGGTAAAGTGTTGGAAAGGATTATAAGAGATAGGATTTATAATCATCTAGAAAGGAATAATTTGATTAGGGATAGTCAACACGGTTTTGTGAAGGGTAGGTCGTGCCTCACAAACCTTATTGAGTTCTTTGAGAAGGTGACCAAACAGGTGGATGAGGGTAAAGCGGTTGATGTGGTGTATTTGGATTTCAGTAAAGCGTTTGATAAGGTTCCCCATGGTAGGCTATTGCAGAAAATACGGAGGCATGGGATTGAGGGTGATTTAGCGGTTTGGATCAGAAATTGGCGAGCTGTAAGAAGACAGAGGGTGGTGGTTGATGGGAAATGTTCATCCTGGAGTTCAGTTACTAGTGGTGTACCTCAAGGATCTGTTTTGGGGCCACTGCTGTTTGTCATTTTTATAAATGACCTGGATGAGGGCGTAGAAGGATGGGTTAGTAAATTTGTGGATGACACCAAAGTCGGTGGAGTTGTGGATAGTGCAGAAAGATGTTGTAGGTTACAGAGGGACATAGATAAGCTGCAGAGCTGGGCTGAGAGGTGGCAAATGGAGTTTAATGAGGAAAAGTGTGAGGTGATTCACTTTGGAAGGAGTAACAGGAATAAAGAGTACTAGGCTAATGGTAAGATTCTTGGTAGTGTGGATGAGCAGAAAGATCTCGGTGTCCATGTGCATAGATCACTGAAAGTTGCCACCCAGGTTGATAGCGTTGTTAAGAAGGCGTACAGTATGTTAGGTTTTATTGGTAGAGGGATTGAGTTTCGGAGCCATGAGGTCATGTTGCAGCTGTACAAAACTCTGGTGCGGCCGCACTTGGAGTATTGCGTACAGTTCTGGTCACCGCATTATAGGAAGGTTGTGGAAGCATTGGAAAGGGTGCAGAGGAGATTTACCAGGATGTTGCCTGGTATGGAGGGAAGGTCTTATGAGGAAAGGCTGAGGGTTTTGAGGCTGTTTTCGTTAGAGAGAAGAAGGTTAAGAGGTGACTTGATAGAGACATACAGGATGATCAGAGGATTAGATAGGGTGGACAGTGGGAGCCTTTTTCCTCGGATGGTGATGGCTAGCACGAGGGGACATAGCTTTAAGTTGAGGGGTGATAGATATAGGACAGATGTCAGAGGTAGGTTCTTTACTCAGAGAGTAGTAAAGGCGTGGAATGCCCTGCCTGCAAAAATAGTAGACTCGCCCACTTTAAGGGCATTTAAATGGTCATTGGATAAACATATGGATGATAATGGAATAGTTTAGGTTAGATGGGCTTCAGATTGGTTTCACAGGTCGGTGCAACATCGAGGGCCGAAGGGCCTGTACAGCGCTGTAATGTTCTATGTTCTATGTTCTATGTTCTAATTTGATATAGTTCATTAACCAATCCATCATACCCACATAGTATCATTAATTAGGTGCGAGAATTAATGGACAATGTTCTGCTCTCCAAAAAATTCAATTAACTTTTAGTTATTCAGCTAGAATTTGAGCATTTTAAATTATTTATATTTTAGTCTGGTACATATTTTAAATATTAACTTTAAATGTGTCACTAACAGCATTAGCAGAAAAATAATTAAAATATTCTTCCAAGACTTTAAGAAGACAAATATAAATGACAGTAATTTGATTCTAGTTATAATAATATTAATTATTTTAACTGCAAAATATACCTTTGATTGAATCAGTAATTTTATTTTAAAATTACAAACCTTTCCATTAGGTAGATTTCAGTGCACTGGTTATCAGGACACCCTACTTGATAAACCTATAAACTGAATTCAGATCCTAACAAAAACTATATCTCATGCTGCACAATTAATTTTGCCGACAGCAGTATCTCATACCATGCATGTTAATATTGTTTTGTAGTGCGGGAATTTGTTAAACTGCACTTAACTTTAGTTATTCAGGAACTTACATTAAAGGTATGAATATATTAGACCATTTGAAATGTCATAGAAAAACATCCCTTAAATGCAGTCTGATTTTAAGAGGCAAGACAGCTAATGATTCTCAATTAATTTTCTACAAGTTTGTTTTGTGATGAAAAAGTTTCATAACTTGCTGTTAATAAATCATTCGTTGGTAAGTCGGCTCCACTTTGTCTTATAATGACCATTAATCAAAAGTGGGAAGCAATAAGATACTACCTCTAAGTATTTTTAATGATAAAAACATTGTGATGTCAAAATCTACAAAATTGCTTTGTTGCTCACGTTCAGTTATTTTACTAATGGCAACAGTGTAAATGTCCATTCTGAAATAACTCCATGAAGGCGGCATCCTGTCACCAAGTCACCCTTTATTTACACATGCCTAGTACATGACACTGACCCAGCTAGCACAGACCCGGCTCCTACAGTGAGCAGAGCTCCTGACAAATTATTTGTATCTGTCAGCCAGGACTGCCTGATTGGACCAGGTTAACAGCCCAAATCAGGGAACTCATGTTCTATGAGATTCACCTGGCTGACCTTGTTCCAATCCCTACATATTCCATGTTTGTATTTAATGGTAGCACAGACTAATCATTAAAGATAAAATAATTAAACAACCTGACGCTGCAGTTGTCTTCAGTATTAATTGTTCTGATTTGTGTTGAAATGGGAAATGGGATGGGTGTAGACTTAAAGTAATTTTTGTCAGTGCAGACCCAGTGTGCTAAAGGGTCTCTCCTGCAATGTATGATTCTGTAATACATTGATATATACTTTTAAGGGGGTGTATATTAAGCTACTCTCAATCAGTACTCACCTCAACAAGATACAGTGTTTAGTTGATGAATTATCAGTCAGGGATAAGTTTAAGGTGTACTATAGGAGCAACTATATTAGGGGTGGCACAGTGGCTCAGTGGTTAGCACTGATGCCTCACAAGACCAGGGACCCAGGTTTGATTCCACCCTCAGGTGACTGTGTGGAGTTTGCACATTCTCCCTTTTTCTGCGTGGGTTTCCTTTGGGTGCTTTGGTTTCCTCACACAGTCCAGAGATGTGCAGGTTAGGTGGAATTACCATGCTAAATTTTCCATAATGTCCAGGGGTGTGCTGGCTAGGGGGTGTGTTAGCCATAGAAAAGCAAGGTTTCAGGGATAGGGTAGTGAGGTGGGTCAGGGTGGGATGCACTTTGGAGGGTCAGTGTGGACTCAATGGGCCAAATGGCCTGCTTCCACATTGTACGGCTTCTGCGATGTTTCTATAATTGATCTTAGTGAACATTCACTTTAAATAGTTTTACCTTCAAATATAGAACCCATATTAAGTTTCACTGATCCTTGGGTATGATTGGTAAATGTTCATGTAAAAGACGAATGCAAGAAGAATGGGTTCAGATGAAATTGATATTTATGTACATCATCCGTAAAATGGTGGGAGAATGAGTTGGAAGAATTGAAAGATCTGAATAGAAGCATCAGCACCTTCACATTCAACAAAAGAAAAGAACTGGTGTGAAAGTGAAGCAAACATCAAGATTTACCATCTGTAACTAAAGTTATGGTTTGGTATGGATTCTACAACTGCAAGCCATTCTGGGACAACACTCCTATCCAACCAAAAAGCTCAGAGTCCCCAGTAATTGTGTAGAAAATTGGGAGAACTTAAAAAGTAAAGTTGTGCCTGCTGCAAAGTTTGAGAAAAAGTAGAGATAAAATAGCAAACTGTTGAGGTTGAAGTGAAACGTCATCTCAAATTAAGTTCACAGACAATAGGACCCATTACTATTGAAGCTAGATACAACACATCAGGCTGCAAAGAAGAATCTAACCTATTTAAAAGGAGACTACAGAAAAGAAAAACTTTTACTGCTTCATTTACCTTCTGGAGCAGGTGGCTTCAATTTGCACCAGAAATCAATCTTGTGGGCAGTGACAACCCAGCAAGATAGAACTCTCAACAGCATGGCCACTGCAGTCAGCGAGTAGCCTATGATAAACTAATATAATGTCTTTGCATTGTAGTCCAACTCAGAATTGATTTAACTTTGGAAAAAAGTTCGAAATTTGTCTAGTTGTCAACAACTCTAGGCAGCATTGAAAATCCTCCAAACAGCTGCAAAATGACCAAATACTCAACAAAGTAACTATCTGAGCTTAATAAAAACTGAAGAAACTGCAGATGCTGTAAATTAGGAACAAAAACAAAGTTGCTGGAAAAGCTCAGCAGGTCTGACAGCATCTGTGAAGGAGAAAACAGAGTTAACATTTCAGGTCCAGTGACCCAAAACGTTAACTCTGTTTTCTCCTTCACAGATGCTGCCAGACCTGCTGATCTTTTCCAACTCTCTGAGCTTACTTATTTCTGACAAAGCATCAAGATGTATTTTCTGGACTTCAATATTTCTGATCCAAGTAGACAATATGTTAAAGTTAGAAGGAACATGGGCATTGCAAGCCACCATGGACCAAATAGAGCAAGTCTCTCCAATAACTACCATTGAAAACTAGTTTCAGTAACAGAGCAATCACAGTTACTATAAAAAAACTCTGATACTGTCCAGACTCTCCAAACTCTCCATATCTGTTCTGACCTGGTCTGATATGACTCTAGACTGATTACAATGTGGTTGACTCTTAAATGTCTTTGGAAATGAAATAGCTTGCTCATTGATTCAAGGGCAAACAGGGGTGAGCAACAAACGCCGGCCTTGCCAGTGATACCCTACTCCGTCAAAAGAATAAGGAAGAAAATAATATGATTTAGAAAATTGTACCATTACTGATAGGACAAATGTCTAATGTCCACACATCACTGCAATGACCAAACAAAAGTAAGAACCAGGTTAATGTCCTAAATCAATTCAATCTGTGATGGTTTGGACTTCTCATCTCAGGCATCATGAGAGAGATTTACAAAAACAAATGTTCAATCATATATTGCAAATCTTCGTCACAGCCTTCAGACTTCAGAATGATATTATTTTCATTTTTCTGGTGTATTTGATTCCTGAAATTGAACAAGAACCTTGAACTAATACTGTTTTGCCCCTTAACATAGCTGGGGGGGTGGCATGTGGATTTTAAAAGGAACCAAATTTCCTCCAGTTAAATCACTTGATTTTCAGCAAACATCAAGTAAACAGGTACAAGGTATAGACTGAAGAGCCCTTCAACATTTCCATACTACTTACTGTCTTTTGCAGGATATACTGACTGAAGGCAACTATCAGATAAGTCCACGCCAAAATATTAGTCAGTGTATTAAATTATTGGATGTATAAATATCACAGAATTGTTATGGTGCAGAAGGCTCTGTGCACTGGCTCTCTAAATGAGTATCATAATCTAGTGACAACAAGGTGCAGGGCTGGATGAACACAGCAGGCCAAGCAGCATC
>NC_063337.1:70081858-70102753 GCF_021869965.1 Rhincodon typus
GGGGAGGGGAAGGGGGTTTTGAAATAAATAGGGAGAGAGTGGGAGGCGGATAGAAGAGGGATAGAGGAGAGGATAGGTGGAGAGGAAACAAACAGGTCGAAGAGGCGGGGATGGGGCCAGGAAAGGTGAGTGTAGGTAGGGAGTTAGGAAGGGGATAGGTCAGTCCAGGGAGGACGGACAGGTCAAGGGGGTGGGATGAGGTTGGTCGGTAGGAGATGGAGGTGCGGCTTGAGGTGGGAGGAGGGGATAGGTGGGAGGAAGAACAGGTTAGGGAGGCAGGGACGAGTTGGACTGGTTTTGGGATGCGGTGGGGGGAGGGGAGATTTTGAAACTTGTGAAATCCACATTGATACCATTGGGCTGCAGGGTTCCCAAGCGGAATATGAGTTGCTGTTCCTGCAACCTTCGGGTGGCATCGTTGTGGCACTGCAGGATGCCCAGGATGGACATGTCGTCTGAGGAATGGGAGGGGGAGTTGAAATGGTTCGCGACTGGGAGGTGCAGTTGTTTATTGCGAACCGAATCTAGTGAAATTTTTCACCCTTTCCCAATAACCATTAGACTTAACTAACCATCCACTGCTCTCTTGAATACCTCAATTGAACCTGCCTCCACCACACTTTAGAGCTGAACCTCTTACTGTATGGAGATGTTTTTCCTCAAGCCATATTTACTTCTTTTGCAAATCACTTTGCATTTGTGCCCTCTCATTCTTGATCCTTGGACAGGGAATAGTTTCTCCCTTTCCTTTCTGTCCAGCATTTTTATGGTTTTGAACTAAATCTCTTCTTAGCCTTTTCCTGTCCAAGAAAAAGAGTCACAATTACCCCAATCTACCTTTGAAACTGAAATTTCTCATCCCTGTGCCAATTTCATGTCAAACAATGTTTCTTTTCTTCTTCTTTGTTAGTATAACAGCATTGGGCACAAACAATGTGAAAATTTACGTAGCCACTGGTGTTGATCTACAGAAATCCTGAATGTAAACAATAGCAGTCAGAATATTTCCAGCCAGATTTTTACGGACCGTTTCTGTGGGCATGTTGGGTGTCCACAGGAGGTACACGGGCTAAGGAGATTGGCTAGTCAATCAGCCTGTAACACTTACTAGATGCAAGATCTGTCTTTTTGAACCAGGCAAGGTTTATTTAACCTGCTTGTCATTGGCTGTAGCAGGTTAAAAAAGTCATTGAAAACATGAGGAATTCCCTTACAAGTGCCAATTAAAGAAAAACTATCTGTCTTCCACCAAAGAGCAGAAGGCAGGTGGAAGTTCTTTGTTGCATATTTGAAGGCATTTTGGATTTTAACAGGAGTACTGCTCGATCCTGCTAAAGAGAACAGAGCAGATTGTTGCCCTGTCAGGATGAAGCCTGTTTCAGCAATGGGAAACATGGTAACAGTCCCTAAAGCTGCAGCATAATATGGAAGTAAAGCTGAGCTGCAGAGAGGGGAAGCAGTGTGTGATCAGCTGTGAGCTCCAAACTGTAGGTCCTGTCCACCTCGTGCTTTTATGAAGCACATCCTGTAACTCTGCTTCAGCCAGTCACAAGATTGGAGCTGCTTGTGTTGCATCAAGTAGGTAGGAACTGGGCCAACTCCTGCTAACATGTCTGCAACTGCACAGAAGGCTGAGGATCAAGATCATGTCACTATAAATATTTCTGTCATTAGATTCTTCTATGTGGAAACAGCAGAGTTCCTTATCCTGCATTATGTTTGGGCTGGGTGGAGAGGGGCTGGTGAAGGTGGTGCAGGACGTGAAAATTCGAACTGTGACCAGAACCATAATAGAGAGAGAGGAATATATCATTGACCAAAGAAAGACAAGGGTGTGAGAATACAACTTAGCCAGGTACGATCTCCAATGGTTTGTGGTGAATTTATCTAAAAATGGTTTTCCCACATATTATCATGGAGTTGTTACATTAATCCATTGGTTACCACTCCATCAGTATTTGGTCACTCTGTATTTGACAATGACCAGAAGATCACCTCAGTCGTTCCTGCTATCCTCACAGGAGTTAAGATGCCTTCATACAGTGGAGGGCCACCATATTCATACCACTGAAAATACCAAGGCTGATTGCTGGGGAGTAAGGGATATTGTTTTGCATCGGACAAATGACTTTCATCTGTTATCCCTCGCATGATGATGGAGTAACTATCATGAGGGCATGCAGCAATGAGGAGTATGGTGGAGCAAACTATCATCATCTGTAACCTACAGGTCAGCTGTTCAATGGCTCAGTTGTTAGCTTGGGGTGGCACAGCAGCTCAGTGGCTAGTACTGCTACCTCACAGCACCAGGAACCTGGGTTCTACTCCACCCTTGGGCGACTGTGTGGAGTTTGCATATTCTCCCATGTCTACATGTGTTTCCTCTGGGTGCTCCAGTTTCCTCCCACAGTCCAAAGATGCGCAGATTAGGTGGATTAGCTGTGCTAAGTTGTCCTATAGTGTCCAAATATGTGAAGGTTAGATGGATTAGCCTTAGGGAATGCAAGGTTACAGTGATAGAGGGCGAGTCTGGGTGGGATGCTCTTTGGAGGGGCAGTGTGGACTTGATGGGCTGAATGGTCTGCTTCCACACTGTAGGGATTCTTTGATTCCATGATCACTTGAAGATGGAATATTCTTCAAATGAATATGTGTCCAAGATGGCCATGGCCTGCTAGAGCCTCCACGACCCAGTTTCATCCTGATGTAACTCTTGCCATGAGAAATTCAGCAATTACATCAGGAGAAGGTGGAGGAAGAGGAGGTGAAGAAAGAAAAGGGAATGGATGCATCACTAAACCACCAGCTCACCCTTTACCACGTTTAAACTAGAAATAGGATTCAACTCTTTTAGCCTGCTCTACCATTCAATGTAATGGCTGAGCCTCCATCTCAACAACATTCCACTTTTCTCACTTTCTCCCATACCCTTTGATGCATTTAAAGTATATTTTAAAAAAAGCCATCCCTCTCATGAATATGTTCAGTGACTTGACTTTCACAGCCTTCTGTGGTACAGAATTCCACAGTTTCAATACCCTTTGAGTGAAGAAATTTTCCTCATGTCAATTCCAAATGTTAGTCGTTTGGTGATACCTACCTAATGGACTAACTTTAGAAGAAGATGGCTCAGGAACTTCGTAATGAAAGCAGAGTAGTGTATAAACCTAGAGAATCAAGCAATGAGCTGCTTTTGAAAGGTAAGCATTCTGACTTGCATGTCAGGAATTGGTGAAATCTAGTTCTTGGGAAGTAGAGCAAGAAGCTGCATAGAATTGCGTCAGGTTTAGCTAATAAAGATTTCAAATGTGTAAAAATAAGGTAGTTACTGCTTCTTGAGAGAAAGATTGGTATTTCTTTTCTTAACAATGAAGATCTGATTGTTTAATTTCTGCTGTATTTCTGCAACTTTCTGCACATTGTTCAGAATGTTCAAGTGTTAGGAAAATTCAGCCAATATGTATCCAGTGACAAAATAAGTTGAAAAGCAATCTTATTTCGGAGGGATAACGAGGTGACCCCGAAACGTCAGCTTTCCTGCTCCTCTGATGCTGCTTGGCCTGCTGTGTTCATCCAGCTCTACACATTGTTATCTCAGATTCTCCAGCATCTGCAGTTCCTACTATCTCTGAAACTTATTTCGGAGGGGTAGGCTGAGGCAAATATACTTCATGTTAACCAGATTATAGGACTCTATTTAAAAGGCACAGTAAAATTAAAAATAATTAGTGCTCAAGCATTGACATGAAGCCTAAGACTGTGTTCTCTGATTCCAGAATGCCCAACCAGGGAAAACGCCCTCCTTACGTCTCGTCTACCAAACAATGTTTGAATTTTGTAGATTTCAATCAGATCTTCTCTTATTCTTCTAAAGTCGAATGAATATAGGCTCAGTTGGTCGGCCCTGCAATCCCCAGTATCCGTTCAGTGAACATGCACTGTACTCTCTGTATGGCAAGTACACCCTTTCTTAAGTAGGGAGATCAAAACTACACACAGTACTCACCAAGTTCCTGTATAACTGCAGTAAGACATGCCTACTTCTGAGCTCCAATTCTCTTGGAATGAAGGCCAATATACCATTTGCCTTCCTAACTACTTCGTGCACTGGTTGCTTTCAGGCCAACTCACACAATGGTTCAACCCTTCAGGAATTCACATTGAAGCTTAGGAATATTATGGTTTGCCTCTTGCATCTACACATGATACATCTCTTAGCTTAGATTCTTAATGTTCGTTTGCTTTGTGCTAACTTGAAGCCTACCACCCTTTGTAGCTTGCATTACCTTTCATTGCACAGGATTTTCAGTGCTAACACAAGTTGTCAGCCTTCATGGTTTGCATTGTATTTTTAGTGTGAATGAGAGGCAGGAACACTGAAAAATCAAGAAGGTGGACATGTTGCTGTATAACTGCAGGCTACATCAATGTCAGACCTGCAACATGAGCCAGTAGCTTATACAGCAGACACACTGTATGTGCTTCACCCAAATGGGCATGTCGGAAAAATTAGCCTTTAGTGTAGCCATTTTGGCCTACAGGCAGTCAGGGTAATGCCACATTCTGTCAAAAGGCTCAGCTAATTCCAGTCCAGAGGGTGAGTGATGGTCAGTCAGGTATTTGGTCCCACCAGAGTGCAGACATCAAGTCCTTGGAATCCAGGAATTGGGCCATTGTCAGACCTGCAGCTGAAGTTCCACCAATCAAAGGATTACAGGAATGTGGTTCGAGGTGCTGTGGAGACATTCGTCTGTAGATTTGGTCAAGTTTTCTTGCATTGAGACAAGATGACGGAGTGAGTATGATGAATTGTATGGAAGAGGAGTTAGTGGTGTTGCAGGGACAAGAGAGGGGTGTGAGGTGTCCCTCATGAGTGAGTAGGAAGTATAGATCTGTTGCATTGAAAATCTCTAAAAAGATATTTGATAGTAGACTGCTACAGGGAAGAAAAACAATATGAAGGATGTTCGTCTTTTGTGGAACAAATTTCAACTTAGTGATGAGTACTTTAATTATGAATAACATCAAGATCATCCATAAATTGAAATTTGTCCCATAAAAGACAAACATCCTTCATATTAGATAACAAGGTGTAGAGCTGGATGAACACAGCAGGCCAAGCAGCATCAGAGGAGCAGGAAGGCTGACGTTTCTGGCCTAGACTCTTCTTCAGAAGACCCTTCTTTTCTGAAGAAGGGTCTAGGCCCGAAACGTCAGCCTTCCTGCTCCTCTGATGCTGCTTGGCCTGCTGTGTTCATCCAGCTCTACACCTTGTTATCTCAGATTCTCCAGCATCTGCAGCTTCTACTGTCTCTGAAACGTCCTTCATATTATTTCTGATCCCTGTAGCAACCTCCATCAAATGTGTTTAAAGGCATCAGATTCTCAGGCTGCAGACCAGAACATCCCTTGCAGATTGCGCAGCATAGCTCACAAGATAAAATCATATTAAGTGCTTTGATGATTCATTATTGTTGTCATCACAAAAATAAGCAAGGCCTGTAAATCCTTTCTTCCTAAACCAATGCAGATGTCTATCCTTTTTCTTGGATGAAATTTGTGTATGATGAACTAAAGTGTGAGTTTTTTTTTGATGTGACAACCTGACCTCTTGCTGTGAAATGCTGAACATTGTACAGACAGGAAAACATCAGCACAAATTCCAGAATCTAATTACACACATACATCTGTAAGCAGCAGGAACATGATGCTCATGATAATGCCTCACAAAGTGTTCAAATTTAGAGGATTTTTTCATATTTGCATCCAGAGAAAGAACTATCATGGAGTGAATTGCTTCAACATCTGCTGTAAAATAACAGATTAATTCATTATCTTTTCACATCAAAGCAGAATTTATGGAAAGTAGAGCAAATTGGAATCGTAATGAATGAGTTGAACCCCGTTAGATGAATGCTTAATTTGTTTTATTGAGGCTGAGTCAGAATCATGATCAAGAAATATGTCATCCCCATAACAACTGCTAAAATAAAACTCCAAGTTTGATAGTCCCTTACTTAGTAAGACAGGGTGCCACACAGGAGGCTGCTGCATAAGGTAAGAGCCTATGATGTTAGGGACAAGCTACTGGCATGGATAGAGGATTGGCTGACTGGTAGAAAGCAAAGAATGGGGATAAAGGGCTTTTTTCAGGATGGCAGTTGGTGACTAGTGCAACTCTGTAGGGGCCGGTGGATGAAGAAACTGAGGGAATTATTGTTAAGTTTGCAGATGACACAAGTATAGGTGGAGAGGCAGGTAGTGTTGAGGAACCAAGAAGGCTGCAAGAGGAATTGGACTGTCTAGGAGAGTGAACAAAGAAGTGGCTGATGGAATGTAATGTGGGACAATGTGAAGTTATGCACTTCAGTAGGTAGAATAGCGGCATAGACCACTCTGTAAATAGGAAACAGCTTCAGAAATCTGGAGAACAAAGGAATTGAGAAGTCCTAGTTCAAGATTCTATTAAGCTTAACATGTAATTGGGAAGGCAAATGCAATGTTAGCATTCATTTTGAATACAAGAGCAAGGATACACTTCTGAGGCTGTAGAAGGCTCTTCCAGACCGTGTTTGGAATATGGTGAGCAGCTTTGGGCCCTATATCTAAGGAAAGATTGGCCAGCATTGGAGGAGGTCCAAAGGATGTTTACAAGAATGATCCTGGGAATGAAGGACTTCCATATGAGGAGTGGTTGAGGACCTGAGTCTGCACTTGATGGAGTTTAGAAGGATGAGGGGATCTCATTGAAACTTAAGAATACTGAGAGGGCTGGATAGAATGGATGTAGAGAAGATGTTTACTCTAGTAGGAGAGACTTATACCCAAGAGAACAGTTTCAGAGTGAAGGGACAATCCTTTAGAATTGAAATAAGGAGAAATTTCTTCATCCAGAGAGCGGTTAATCTGTGGAACTCATTGTCACAAACAACTGTGGAAGGCATGTCATTGAGTGTATTTAAGACAGAGAGAGATAGGTTCTTGATTAGTAAGGGCATTATGGGTTATGGGGGGAAGGCAGGATATTGGATTAAGAAACATACCATCCATGATCAAGTGGTGAAGCAGACTTAATGGACTGCGTGACCTAATTCTGTTCCTGTATCTTATGATCTTATGGTCTTAATTTATTCAACAATTAAGATACCATCAGTGATTGACCTCTGACAATCTGTGCGATCAGTGGTGGAGGTGCCTATTTCTCGTTGAGAAATATTTTAAAACACCACTTTTGTAATATCTCTGCCATTTATCTGCCTATGACCAATCAGATAGCGTCAGCACCAAGAATGCACAACTCTGAGCTGAAGGTAAGGATTACAAAAACCTATTTGTTTCCCCAAAGCAAATTTATCTTTCCCCAGCCAATGAATTTAATTTATTGCCCTGTTCTTTAAATAAATCTGTGTTAAGCATGCCTCTGTATTTTTTTTTTGCATAATTTATCATGAAGAAGAATCTTAACAAGCAGAATTCCTGAACTGCAATCTCTGTCAAACACAGGCAATTTTGTGGACAATGACAAAATACTGTGGGTACTGTAAATCTGAAACAAACTCACAGGATACTGGAGAAACTCAGCAGATCATGGCAGCATCTGCACTGAGAGAAGCAATGTCTTTGTTTCATTAAATGAGTCCAGTCTGACTCTTCTTCAGAAGTGAATGGTGTTGAAAATATTTTTACACTTTTGACAGGAGCAGAGACCTGGCAGAAAAGACAAAGGGGTGGAAAAGAAGATAACAAGAGATATAAAAATGGATGTGAGTTAAGATATGAAATGGAAGGTCCATATAATTTCTACCAGACACAAGATAGGTCCTACCGGGGTAGGAGGGAGAGAACGTAAAGAAAATGACATCATGCGGTCAGGTTCTGAAGCTATGGAATTCAGTGTTGAAACTCCAACATCATAATGTGTCTCTGTAGAAAATAGATGTTGCTCCTCAAACTTGTGTTGTGCTTCATTGGAACATTGCAGCAGGCCCAGGACAGAAATGTAAGCATGGTTTTGTAAACAAGTTTGTGATATTTCAGCTTTAAGTATTTGAATGTCAATAAAATTAAAGCCAGATGGGAAGTAATTGTCCTCTAATATTGTCACAGGTCTAGCTAAACATGTCCTGGCTGCCAGCCAACACTATGAATTGGGATGGCAAATATTTCTGCCTGCAACACCTGTCTGCTGTTTTCACATTATTTTTTATTAACCTCATTTCAATGCTTGTATTAGTGCTTATATATAAGACAGCTGGCTGTACTGCTATCTCTTGCTTTCGTCTAATTATTTTCCTGAGTACATAAATAAGCTATTGAAAAATAAAACACATTCCTTGTGAATTTGTAAACTTGGTCTTTGGATCTAATGAATGTGTGGCAGAATGCTGAGCAACTGTTACAAACCTTCTGTATTCTATGCAAGTCCTAATTTTTATAAATGAAAATCAGTGCCTTCACATGTCAGTACCAGAGTGTAAATCTTATGGAAAGAATAATCAACCAATGCTTCAAACTAGTAAGTTTAAATTGGCTATATTAGCATCAGTGCAACCATTTCAACTGCCCGAAATATGTTATGGTGTTTTTTTAAAAATATAATGTGAGTCTCCAGCTTTATATTGTCATGCTCTTATACTTCATTGGAAAGTCAATTGTTTAAGCATCTTAATAAATGCTTTGCTGTGGTTAAGCAATAGACCTTATAGTTGATACGAGAGTATATGTTTGGAGTAAAGGCAGAGATTACATCAAATAGAATCTCCTAAACTGAACCAGTGGATCACACATATTTGGTGCAGTTGAAGTCAGATGTGGAAGTAAGAGTTACTTTCACTCAGGGATGGCTTGTGTTTCATCCCAGGATCATGTGGTTCTTGGCTCATTACACATTGATAGTTTTCCATTGATTGTTTCTCATCATCAGCAGTACGTGTGTACCTCATGTTATTCTCATTATCTAGGGAAGGATAGAGTTCCCATGAGTTGATTGTAACCAAGACTTGTGAGACTCATTGAAGGGACATTCCATCGTCAGATGAGGTCAAAATGAAAAAGTTGGATCTGCATTTGCCACACAGGAGAAGACTGAAAGGCTATCAATGTGAGACATAAATAAATTTTACATGGCTCTATACTTTTAAGGTGGGAAAGATCTATTCCTCGTTTGGGGGTTTCCATAGCCAGGGGAAAGTCACCCTCGATAGTAAGTAGCTAATACCAACTGACATTTTAAGGATTTCATCCTCTCAGGATGATTGTCCCAGTCGAATACTGAAAGCTGCTCAAGAAATGCATTGTTTGCTCTACGAATGAGAGAAAAAAATACAGGACTACAGGGTAAAGGAATAAGGCCATTAGCCACGATGTAGGAGAATTATTGAGTGTGTTCCAGGTTCTATTTTACTTCCCTTACTTCACTTTCAGATCTCCATATGTCTTCCTTGCAGTTTTCTAAACTAGGCAGTCTGTGCAGTTAGAGCAGGGTGATATGACAGCAATGAAAGGGCAGCACGGTGGCTCAGTGTTTAGCACTGCTGCGTCACAGTACCAGGGACTGGGTTCAATTCCAGCTTCGGGCAACTGTTTGTGTGGAGTTTGCACATTCTCCCTGTGCCTGCCCAGGTAGGGGAGTGAATGAGTCTGGATGAGATGCACTTCAGCGAGAGGGTATCGACTTGTTGGACCAAACGGCCTGTTTCCACACTGTAGGGATTCTATGGGAATATATGCCTTTCAAGGTTACACCCATGTGGCTTTTTTGAACATAATGATGTTTCTTCCAGAAACCCAAGACAGCAGTAGTTCACAATGTTGTGTTTTAAGAGGCCACAGGATATTCTTCAGGAGGAGGGTAAATAGCCAGTGGTCATGGTGCACTTTTTAACCTTAGTTTTAAAGAGCAATAAAGTCCTGAAAACAGATATACGGAAGTTAGAAGCTGGGCCTCCAAAACTGTAATCTCAAGATAATGCCTAGTGCCATGGGCTAGAGAAGATTGAGGGGCTGGACAAATGCCTGATGAATTAGTGCAGGAGAGCGGACATAAGATTTTCAAAACATTAGGACTGGTTTTGCGGCAGGTGGAATCTGTCCAAGACAAAAAGGTTTTCACATTAACAGGAATGGGACTAACATCCTTGCAGGTAGATTTGCTAATGGTGTTATGGACGGTATAAACTAGATTAGAAAAGAAATGGAAACCTAAGAGGGAGCTTAAATTTTAGGGAAGCAGAGTTGGTAACAGGAAGTCAAAAACAAATGAGCAAACTAAGAAGAAAATAAAACAAAGGCAAGAATCAAACAGGATCAGAATGCAAAAAGAAAGTTATAAATGCAAACTTAGAACCATAGAGCCCTTACAGTGCGGATAAAGGCTATTCAGCTCATTGAGTCTGCACTGACCCTTCAAAGAGCATCCTACCCAAACTATAATAGTAACATTGGGCATGGTATGCATTGCCATAAGTACAACATGTAATATCTGTAATGCAGTAATAATGCATGATTTCAGCTTACGTACAAACTGGGAAAACTTAATTGGTGCTTATGCTGTGGAAGATGGATTCCTGGAATATGTGTAAGGTGTGTTTCTAGAGCAGCACTTTAAAGAACCAACTAGAGATCAGGCTATCTTAGATTTAGTATGATATAAAGTGGAGGGCTAATTCCTATAAAAGAACCATTAAGAAATGGTAACCATAACATAAGAGTTTAATGTTAGTTATGAAAGTGATATAGTTTATTCTGAAATTATGAAGGTATGAGGACAAGTTAAATATTGTGGATTAGAAAAGTGCACTAAAAGAATTGATGGTAGACAGACAATGTCTAGCTTTCAAAGAGGCATTATATGATCTATACCAAATATATATCTGTATATATAGGTCACAAAAAACAACAGGAAGAGAAAATTAACTATGGCTAACAAAATAAGCTAAAGATTACAGTAAATCAAAAGAGTGGTTTATAAGGACATCAGAAAAGGATCTAAACCTGGTGGTTGAGAGAAATTTAGAATCGAACAAAGAACAAGAAGTGAGCTTATTGAATCTTGCAAAATTCTTACAATAAATATGGGTAAGATGGTTCCCCGAGCCAGAAGGTGAGAAACGAAGAACATAATCCCAGAATAAGAGACAGACAAATTCAGGGAAATGAGGAGGAATTTCTTCATACCAAAGATTCCTAGACAGCACCTTCCAAATCCACATGATCACTTCTATCTAGAAGGACAAGGACAGCAGATACACAGGAATGCCAACACTTTCAGGTTTGCCTCCAAGCCATTCACCATCCTGACTTGGATATATATTGCCATTCCTTCACTGTCGCTCGGACAAAATCCTGTAATTCCCTCCCTAATGGCATTGTGTGTCAACCCACAGCAGGTGGCCTGCTGCGGTTCAAGAAGGCAGCTCTTCACCATCTTCTTAAGGGCAACTAGAGACATGTAATAAATGCAGGCCAGACAGCGATGCCTACATCCCACAAAAATGAATAAATAAAAAATATATGTTACAAGTCCAGAATACTGGGCATTAATCCACATGATTTTCTGTATCCAGTTCCTAACCAACTAGGCATTGAGATAGTGAAAATGTTGCACTGGGTGGGGTAAATTCAGACATGGGGAAGGAAACTGTGGCAGAAGGGGCATTTGATTGCTTCAGGACCCAAAAATGAAGGCACCCTCGCTTTCACTGGCCACCAAACCCACACTTTAAAGCAGGTTGTGCTACATATTGGATGCTGGCCTCTCGGACCACCTCCCTGATCACCACTGAGCAGTGGCAGAATGAAGCATTTAAATGGAGAGTAAATGCCCTCTGGAATGCTTCAATTGGGCCACAAGTAACAGACTGTGCTAAACCATGTTCCATGTTGTCAAGACATGGCAGTGTGAGTTGGTATGCAGCAGGTACACTGCTGATGGCATGCTGCCCAACTATAAAGGTTCCTTCAGGAATCCACCCATTGATTTTCCAGCCAGCAGATGGATTGTAAAACGTATTTTCTGTAAAGCAATCAAGTTACAAAACAACACAAAAATATACCCAGAAAGTATAGACCAAAATGTGCTACATTGTCTCTATGTGTTTCCCATGTCTGGAGCACAGGCCAGCAGCTATTGAAATGAATCTACGCAAAGTAATATTTTATTGTAAATTAACTTTACAGTACAGCTGAACTAACTTTGAGCAGAATATAATGATTAGTTTGGGCATGCATTATAAAAAAAGTCTCAATTCTCACAAGGAATGTAATTTGTCTTGATACTTAAAAACCTTTGATTTTAAATGGATTACTATAATGTAACACATCATATATTCTGAAATATTCCTCTTGAGGAATAAAATTGCAGCACAAGATTAAGAAATTCTTTCACCCCTTTCTGCCCTTGTTGTGTGAAAACCAGCATAAATTATTTCATTCAATCTTTATGATTCTCAAGGATATTTTAAAAACCCTAGTACGGTTAGAGAAAAAGTGGTTCTGGGGAATATGTGACTGAAGTAGATTCATATTTACAACTTTATGTGCATACATACATTATATACTACATTGTACATTAAAAGTAAAAATGTGCATTTTCTTCACAATATGAGTGCAACAACTTTATCTTGTGTACATTTTGTCTATAACACATATAATAGTAGGGATCACTAAAAATCATGCTTTTCTATTAATAAAGCTAATTCAAATGCACCAGGCTATCAAGTTAAATTATAGAAGAGGATGTATAATTAAATTAACTTGAATATGCAGATCCCCCTCAAGCCAACAAACATCAAGAAATATAGACTGTTGGAAATTTGTGGCAGCGAACATGGCAAGCATAACTTATGCGCACCACTAGAGGCATCTCAGGCAACTATCTCACCCAGGACGGCAAGCCATTGAGGCAAGAACTTCAATAATTTCACAATGATCGGTAAGGCGACAACAGACAATCCAATTTGCCTTGATGGATAACGAAACAGTAAGAACAGCTTGCATCTTTACAGCGGCTTTCTTGCAGTAAATGTTAAAAGGCATGACAAAGGAGCAAAAGATTTGAATATACAGCCAGATATGGAGATATTAGGAGTGTTTTTTTTTCAGTTCTGCAGAGTTGGGCTGGGAGGTGGAGAGCTGGCAACATGTTTGGGGAATGGCTTCAGTAGGGGAACCTTACATTGTCCTATTGCCAGGGAATCCTGTCAGCATTTGGAACATTAGTAGCCCATCTGAATTCAGATAATTTTTTGTTGAATTTAATGCAATCAACCATCTCCACCATTATTTTTAGCTTCATAAAGGCTTGCTGCTACATGAAGGGACACTTTAATAAACCCAAGTGGCTTTCCAGTGGGTTCTCAGAATATTCATGGTCTGCTGGCAAATACCCTCAGAAACCTTAAAAGTCTTTGCGGGTGGCTCAGTGTTAAGGCAACTGTCTCTTGTGATGCTGCCTCAGCACTGTCCATGGCAAGTAGTGTCAATTCTGAGACTGCTGAAGTATTGACCCTCCGATTGGACTGGCAGGAGTGAGGGGGCAAGCTGCCATCATCCAATGGATAGCCTGTTACTTAGTCATCACTTGGTTCATGTTGCCGGACTATATGAGGTCAGACCCTGTTTCCAGTCTTGGCAGCAGGATCTGACCATCTCTATCAAAATTCAATTCACAATATCATGTAACAAATGGGTTTTTAAAGACATAGAGGAAGAGAGAGAGAGAGGTCAATAAGTAGAAAGAACTGTCTCAAAGTTAGGGCCTAAAATACTTGGCATTCACTATTGAGGTGACTAAACTTGGGATTCCCACGAAGTCAAAATCGGAAGAACATAGCATTCTTGGAGGGGATTAGGACTGAGAGAGTTATGGAGATGGTGGTTTACAAGGCTTCGGAGGAAGTTCCTCATGAGTGTTAGCATAACAGCAGCAGAGTTTTGGATGGGCTCAAGTTCTCACAAGGTTAGTGATGGAAGATCAGCTATGATTGTATTAGTGCATTCAAGTGTTGCCTGTCTCTGTGAGATAATAGTGTATACATAGACAAAGATACAGCAGAGACACTTAGAGCTCCATAAAACTCAATTAATTTATTAAGTGCTTAAACAAATAACACACGCTTTTAACAACTAGAGATACTAGAGATAACTCTGTCACTGTCTTTCACTACCCTGGGTTCTGTAACTAACCTCAAACATTATTACCCAAGAGAGTTGGCAACTGTCCAAGCTGGAACTCTTATCGACATCTTCACCACACCTCCTGATGTAGGGTACCTCATGCAGTGTTATTCTCCAGAGTTCAACTGAAAAATCAGGAATCTTCTGAGCTGCTATATACATAGGTCTCTCTGCCCAGTGCATGTCTTATTTGGAATTATCAATGCATGTACTAATCCTGAATATTTTGTCTTTATTTGGTAGAGACAGCAGTTGCTGATTTCCTGCAATCCAAGCTCTCAGCAGACCTGAATGACACAATTCCACTCACATAACAGCTCATTGTAAAGTCTCTCACAGTTCCTGTATCTTCAGTCTCATCCAAAACAAGTCTGGTGCTAACAAAAGTACTTGGATGAGGGTTTCAGCAGCAGGCAGTGAATAAACAGAGACAGGCATCTTTCTAAAACAATACTCATTAAAGGATGTGACATTCTCTCGTGAGGCCAGCATTTCTTACCCTTATCTAATGTGCTTCGAGTAGGTATTGGTAAGACATCTTCTTCTGCAGCTACTGTATATGTGGTGCTTTCAAGATTTCCAGATGATTCACAGATAGAGCAAATAGGAGGAAAATGTCCCACTTTGCAAATGGGTCAAGAGTTAAAGAATATAGTTTCAAATCATTAATAAAAGAGCTTGTGGGGAGATTAGGAGGATTTGTTTTCCTGCAGAGGATTATGAGAATTAAGAATGTTTTATTTACATAGTGAAAGCTGATTTCATAAATAATTTTACAAGAGATTAAAACAGATGCCTGAGGATGAGGAAACTACAAGGTTACAGTGACAAGAGCTAGTAAAGGCTTTGATGGGTGAAATATCCTCTTCTGGTCCTGTCAGATTTTATAATCTTGCCCTACCTTCCAATCTTTCTCTGCTCTCTCTCCTTCCTTGTCTCTTTCTATCTGAGCTCCTATATTACTTTTTGTGTGTCTATTTCTTTGTTCACTTTATTCTTAAATAACTCTTTTTCAGTCCCTTTTATCCTTAGTCCTAGTTTTACCTTGTGATGAGAATCAGCTGACAAAATCAAGAAACTCTCATATCACCAAGAGCACGAGTCCACACCATTTCCGATGCAGGCAGTGGCAGAGGTGAATCAGCCCAGCAGCGAAAGATAGTGCCTGAAGATCAATGATTTCGATGTTAGTTCGGTCTGGCATAGAAGGCAGCTCAGAACTTGAATATAAATGGACTTCTCCTTAAGCTATGTATTTTCATATATCTTATTCTTAAACTATCAAATTTATGCTGTATTGTGGTGATGAATGAAAGCTTTTCATTGTGTTTTATTGTATTTCTCATTGTAAAATGCACATGACAGTAAAACTATTAATTCATTCATTCACTGAACCTGTTTCGTCTTTGTTTTACACAGCAGAGGGATGCCTATCAGATTATGTCGGGAAATATCCCCCATGTTCTCTACCCTGTTGCTACAGGGCTATTCAGGGCCTATTTAAAGTGAGAATGTGCATCTTAAAGTAAGACTGTATTCCCCGCTTTCAAGTTTCACAGTCATACTTTTAGAAATGGAGCTTGCTTCAGAAATGGGCTGCTCTCAGGTTTGCAGATGGTTTCCTTGTCGTTCCTGATGGAGGACGTAAGATAACTGTTCTGAAAGAGTTAATGTGTGGGCTATGTTGAGCTCCACCCAGTCTGATCGTTTCAAATAGCCTCTACTTGGGGACTTAGTTGGAGTCTTGCATAGTCTCCAAATGGAGACAGCCGCGTCTTCGCTGCAATTCCTTTGTCCAGTATAGGAAAGAGGTCTGGTGGCAGCATTATACTCTGATTCCAAACTACCAGGGGTTGGTGCCCAGACATCATACAGGAATACCTCATGGTATCGGGCCTATTATATTTCACTATATAAGACGGGTCAGGGCAGAGGTGGAAATACTGCTCTCATGGGATGTTTCCCTCGGGCATTTATCCAGCAGAGCTGGAGATCTGTGTCTCACAGGATCACCTGACAGCTTCAGGGTAGCAGCATCTTCCTGGCCCCATAGGAGAACAAAGATGAGGACTGATCTTCACCCTTCATCTGTCTGAAAAATTCCCAGCATTTCTTTTACCCATTCCTTAATCACAGTCAAAAGCTGGCACACCATTGCATCCGTAAACTTCCATCCACAAGAACACACTGCAATGCCTCTTGTTCCCATTACAAAACCACATTTTATTTTCACACTAACCAAACAACACCATTCCCTAATTAAGTTTTATTTAATTTATTGATGTCATTTGGAGTATTCAGAGACTGACAGACCTGTTTAGGACTGAGTCTTTGCTGGCCTACAGTATTTTCCGGCGAACGGGAGGGAGTTTTTAAACATGTTTAAAAAGTGTTGGGCAACAAAAAATGAGTTGAAAAAATAAATTTAGAGAATGTCAATGATCTAGTTCCTGTTAATACAATCCCAGCTTCTTTGTCAGTTTTGCTATGAATGATCCTTACACTTTAAAGAGTGCAGACTGGTTGCAAGTACTGGGAGGACCAGAACTATTGCTGGTGTGTCAGTCAGAAATTATTGGAACAAAGAATGCCAGATTAGGGTGACACAAACTAATATTAAAATTTAAATATAAGGGAAAACACACCACTCTAATGCCCATTGTGGGGACATAATGGGGACCCTGCCACACCTGTACCTGCCCTGTGGCAGCCTTGTGCTGTATCCAGTCATTTCCAGGAGATTGCAAGAACTGCAGATGCTGGAAGTCAGAGTCAATACAGCGTGGAGTTGGAGGAACATAGCAGGCTAGGCAGCATCAGAGGGGCAGGAAAGTCAGTGTTTCGGTTCGGGACCCTTCATCAGGACTAGGGAGGGGGAAAGGAGTTCAGAAATAAATAGGGAGGGGTGTGGGCTTGGGGAACACAATCAGGCCACACTAAGATTGGGCCTCTTCCAATGTCACAATGAGGTCACACGAAAATTGGAGGAACAACACCTATATTCCACCTTGGGATCTTACAGTCCAATGGCCTCAACATACAATTCACTAGCTTCAAAATCTCCCCTCCCCCGGCCTCATCCCATGTCCAGCTCTCCCCCTCATCCCCACTTCCTTGACCTGACACAACCTGTCCATCTTCCTTCTCACCTATCTGCCCTACACTTACCATTGACCAATCTCCACAACCCCCTGCCTGCATCCACCTATCACCACCACACCTACATTCCACCAGCCCCACCCCTCCCCTCTATTTATTTCTGAGCTTCCTTCCACATCCCCAGTCCTGATGAAGGGTCCCGACCAGAAATGTTGACTTTCCTACCCCTCTGATGCTGCCTGACCTGTTTCTACATCATCTTCTCCAGCATTGATTAGATCTTGTACTGCTTAGACATAGTAATATTGTTGGATGATAACCCATGTTCCCTCATAGCTACTCTGTCACGATTCTGGGAAGATGGCTGGATGTCACAAATTGACAACTACCAGGCTACCTTGTGCAAAATTGCATGACCCTGTCAGAGTCTAGTAACAGAAGTAACCCTATTCATTCACAAGAGCTGTTATCTGGTGCTCTGATGGCCTGAGGGCAGCATGTGTTCCAAAATAAGTTCAAGTACACAAAAAAATCCAGCTACTCATGCAGTGCCTTGGGTTTTCTTATTAACTATTGAGGTCAATGAGAAAGGTGATGTACCCATTCGGTTTGACTTTGAGACAGGCTGAAGAGCAACAAGAACATCTCAAAACAATTAAGATCAATTTACAATAGAAAAACTGAGGTCTCTTGAGGCACAATGGTAAAGTCCCTTCTTTGGACCAGGAGATCTGGGTTCAAGTCCCTCCTGCTCCAGAGGTTTGTGATAAAATCTCTGAACAGGTTGATCAAAAATAACTATAATAGAAAACTCAAATGAAAAAAAAAACAAAATGGGAAGTGCAGGGAATAAATAGATAATAAAAGAAAATGTACCATTTCAGAGATGATATTGAAGCTGGTATAAACAGTTCAGATTCAAGTCATAGGCTTCACAGCAGTTAGAGATACAATGGGAGGTTTTCACTTGATATTAACTTTGCTTACTCAGGTAAAGTGATCTGGAAAGTGCAAAAATGAACTGGGAAGTTAAGCTAAAAGACAGGTCAGCAGCGATGCAGCAGCAGACATTTATAAGGGTATTGAGAATATGAGCATGGTCGATCGGTGGTTATCCCTGCTGCTTCACAGAGCCAGCATTTGATTTTGTGTGTGTGGAGTTTGCGTAATCTCTCCGTGTCTGCGCAGGTTTCCTCAGAGTGCTCTGTTTTCCTCTCACAGTCCAAAAAATTCAGGTTACTTGGATTGGCCATGCTAAATTGCCCATGGTGTCCAGGGATGTACAGGATAAGTGGTTTAGCCATGGGAAATGTAGGAATACAGGGATAGGGTGGCATGCTGTGCTGAGGGTCAGTGTAGACTTGATCGGCCGAATAGCCTGGCTCACAATGCAGGAATTCAATAATTCTATGATTTCATAACTTTCAGAAAGGATATATTCCAGTGAGAATACAGGAACCTTGGGGAAGGATTTACATTCCATGGTTTGCTAAGGAAGTTAAAGATAATGCCAAATTGAAAGAAAAAATGTACAATTCTGCAAAGATTTGCAGCAGATCAGAAGATTGAACAGTTGATGAAAAATAACAGTGAAAAATAATGAAAAGACACTGCGAGGAAGAAATTATAATACAAGAAAAATTAAATAGAAATATACAAACAGAAAGTAAGATTCCTTCAAGTATTTAAAAAATGAATGAGTAGTGTATGTTGTCCCTTTAGAGAGTGCATCTGTGCAATTAACGATGGAAGATAAGGAAAAGGCAGATGAACCGAACATTTTTTTACATCTGCATGCAGATGTCAATGAAAATGCAAGTAACAGTACTGAACTAATTGTATATCAAGAGGAGAAAGGGAAAAAATACTAAGAAAATTACTGGAACTAAAAGCTGAGGGGTCCCCAGGTCCTGATCGACCTCAACCCAGGGTTCTATATGATGTAGTTGCTGTGTAAAGAGATGCATTAATTTTAATTTTCCAAAATTCCCTAGATATTGGAAAGATCCTATCAGATGGGAAAGGAATGAATTTAACTTCTCCATTCAAGAAAAGAGGGAGACAGAAGACAGGTGACAACAAGCCATGGGAAAATGATATAATTTATTATTAAGGATGTTAATGCAAGATACTCTTAAAAAATCGCCACACAATCAGGCAGAGTCAACATGGTTTTGTGAAAAGGAAACCGTGCTTGACTAACTCGTTGAGGAATTAACAAGCAGTATGGGGAAGGGGAATCCGTACATGAGGTGTATTTGGATTTACAAAAGGAATTGAAGATGAGCTAGATCAAAGATTCCCACACAAAATAAAAAGTTATGGCTGGGTTTATAATGTGCCCATTTTTTTTATTCATTCATGGGGTGTGGGCATTGTTGGTTGGCCAGCATTTTTTACCTGTCCCCAGTTACCCTTGAAACGGTGGTGGTGAGTTGCTTTCTTGAACTGCCGTAGTCAGCCTGCTGTGGATTGTGCCACAATATCACTTGGGACAGCATTCCAGGATGTTGACCCAGCAAGAGTGAAGGAACAGCAATAAACTTCCAAGTCAGGATGTTGAGTGCTTGGAGAGTAACATGAAAGTGGTGGTGTTCTCATGTGTCTGTTGACCTTCATCTTCTTATGGAAGTTGTCTTGGGTTTGGAAGGTGCTGTCTGAGGATCTTTGGTGAATTTCTGCAGATGGTGATGGAGGGAGTGAATGTTTGTTGAATTGGTGCCAATCAAGTGGGCTGCTTTGTCCTGGATAGTGTCAAGCTTCTTGAGAGTTGTTCAAGCTGCACCCATCTAGTCAAGTGGGGAGTATTCCGTCATACTCCTGACCTGTTCCTTATTGATGATGGACAAGCTTTGGGAAGTCAGGAGTTGAGTTACTCACCAGAGAACTCCTAGCCTCTGACTGCCTTGGATCACAGCATGTATCCAAATGGCTCTTTTCAGATTTGGGTAAATATAATTAAGAGAAGGCTTGACCACAGCAATTTGCTTAAATATGAATGTTTATTAAGTAATAATAAATGAGTATAGTGGTAATAATAAATGGAAGAGAAAAGGGGGAAAAAAGCAACAAGTTTCATGCCCTTCTAGAAAAAACAATAAGTCACACGCACTCCTGCCCGTCGGGGGCCCCTCGTTCAATGGTTGGCCCGGAGGATTGGGTTTGTTTTTGTCACCATTCGCAATTCCAAGCCGAGGCGAAGTCCCACACTTCGGAACAAAACTCTCTCTTTCTCTTATACAGTGTAACAAACAGCCAGCACAAAGAAAGCAGATAGAGAAAGACAAAACTGCTGGCTGGTATGGAAAACACAGGATGGGAAAACAAGCCACAGGTGTTGTCTTCGACTCATAAAGAAATGTTCACAGGACTCATTCAAGGTCATGCAGCTTGTCAAGTATCATTCTAAACTTTCCTGGCCTATTTTTCCATCCTATACATTCCATCTATTTTCTCATGCAGC
Organism: Rhincodon typus; assembly: GCF_021869965.1. Lineage (NCBI taxonomy): Eukaryota > Metazoa > Chordata > Chondrichthyes > Orectolobiformes > Rhincodontidae > Rhincodon > Rhincodon typus. Next base: position 70,102,596 of record NC_063337.1, read on the forward strand.
TGTCAAATATCATCATTAACTTTAGCCCTTTGCCTCATCCTAAACACTGATCTGCTCTTGTAACGACTATTTGGCAAGTCTTAGTGAGTTTCTGGTCAATCGTAACCACCAGAGGTGCAGTTGTAGTATGGCGCACTGACCTCTACATCGCCGAGGCC
>NC_063337.1:70122753-70178776 GCF_021869965.1 Rhincodon typus
CAGTCGCGAACCATTTCAACTCCCCCTCCCATTCCTCAGACGACATGTCCATCCTGGGCCTCCTGCAGTGCCACAACGATGCCACCCGAAGGTTGCAGGAACAGCAACTCATATTCCGCTTGGGAACCCTGCAGCCCAATGGTATCAATGTGGATTTCACAAGTTTCAAAATCTCCCCTCCCCCCACCGCATCCCAAAACCAGTCCAACTCGTCCCTGCCTCCCTAACCTGTTCTTCCTCCCACCTATCCCCTCCTCCCACCTCAAGCCGCACCTCCATCTCCTACCGACCAACCTCATCCCGCCCCCTTGACCTGTCCGTCCTCCCTGGACTGACCTATCCCCTTCCTAACTCCCTACCTACACTCACCTTTACTGGCCCCATCCCCGTCACATCTGTCTCCCTTGTTAGTTTTATATCTTTCTGCAAGTTTCATGTATTGGGATGAAAGTCAACAGCAGGCTATCCAGGTTTTTTTTTCTAGAGAATAAAAACAATGAACCCTAACAACGAAATACAACAAAGAATTGTATTTCAAGCATCAGCTTTTGTGGCAGGCCAGAGAGAAGACTGATGAATTCATAACAGCCGAACTGGAGGTCTGCTCTCTCCCTCCTTATTTACCAAACTTTTCAAAACAGCTGTGATCAATAATAAAACAAATTGAAGAAAGATCTAATCATTATGAAGTCAAGAATATCTAAACATTTTGCTTGGAATACAAGACGTCAATCAAACAATTATTGCCTCGTGTTAATAACTAATATCTCTAGGACTCTAAGAACCTTTTAAACAACCAATCTAGATAATCATTTACAAGCCTCTTTTTTTAAAAAAAATTACATCTGTGGTTGTGCATGTGTTTATTGTTGCACTTAATTATTTTCTTCGGATTAAACTTCAGAAAATCTTATAAATGGCTCCTTAATTTTGGTATAGTGTTTTAATAAAGTGCAATATATATATTAGAAATCTTTGTTGCAACCAATTGAGGGTTTTAAAAAGAGATGAACTGATTCACTCCTCCCACCCTGGTCACAGCAAGGTAAGTATAAGGCAGACAAAAATCTTTCTGGTGCACTTCTGTCCTAACTCCATTAGGGTTGTGGCAGACAGGTCAGAAATTAATGTGGGAGCCAAAAAGCCAAGGGGTCTTGTAAGTAGGGGGCTTCTGCCTACTCCTTAAAAGGCTAGTTGAATACTCCTAATTTTTAATTTTTGTGCTGATTGTTCAGGCTATTGTTTGTAACAGTTTGGTATATATTAACATTTCTGTTGCTGAGTAGTTGACTGTGCAGACTAGATAGCTGTGTATATCTTCAGTAATAATGCTAGAAGTTAGTGATGTATGGAGACCCATAAGATCATAAGACTTAGGAGCAGAAATTAGGCCATTCAGCCCATCAAGTCTGCTCCACCGTTCAATCATGGCTGATAAGTTCCTCAACTCCATTCTCCTGCTTTCTCGCTGTAACCCTTGATCCCCTTGATAATCAAGAACCTATCTATCTCAGTCTTAAATGTACTCAATGACCTGGCCTCCACAGCCTTCTGTGGCAGTGAATTCCATGGATTTACCACTCTCTGGCTGAAGAAGTTTCTCCTTATCTCTGTTCTAAAAGGTCTTCCCTTTACTGTAAGGCTGTCCCCTGGTGTCCTAGTCTCTCCTACCAATGGAAGCATCTTCCCAACATCCACTCTGTCCAGGTCATTCAGTATTCTGTAAGTTTCAATTAGGTCCCCCCTCATCCTTCTAAACACTAATGAGTATAGTCCCAGAGTTCTCAAACATTCCTCATATGTTAAGCTTTCCATTCCTGGGACCATTCTCGTGAACCTCCTCTGAACCCACTCTCAAGCCAGTACATCCTTCCTGAGATATGGGGCCCAAAACTGCACACAATACTCTAAATATGGCCTGACCAGAGCCTTATAAAGCCTGAGTAGTACATCCTTGCTTTTATATTCAAGTCCTCTCAAAATAAATGCCAACATTGCATTTGCCTTCCTGACTACTGACTCAACCTGCAAGTTTACCTTGAGAGAATCCTGGACTAGAACTCTCAAGTCTCTTTGCACTTCAGACTTCTGAATTTTCTCCCCATTTAGAAAATAGTCCATGCTTTTATTCTTCTTACCAAAGTGCATGACCTCACACTTTCCCACGTTGTACTCCATCTGCCACTTCTTTGCCCGCTGTCCTATCCTGTTCAAATCCTTCTGCAGTCTCCCCACCTCCTCAATAATACCTGTCCCTCTATCTATCTTTGTATCAGCCCTTGTACTTCTTGTTGAAGTCCCTTCATAAGAAAGCCTTCCTTTGACAGATGATTTGTATTTTCCTCCCACCCTTCCTAATTGGTCAGGTAGCCTAGAGTTAATCTATTTGGATTTTATTTGCTCAACTGCATGTAATATTAACCAATTTTTCTAATTATCTATAGTGTCTGCATTTTGTGTTTAGAAACAAATAGGTTCAAATACAATTTGTGATTTTGCAGCTCAAAGTGATTGAAAGATGAAAAGCTCTTTCAATATTTCCAAACTTTCCTTATTATAAAGCTATATTTTTCTACAGTATTATAAAATGGATTTGGACCCACACCAGAACTGAATAAATTATGTGTCAGCACCAGGCTATAGTATGGAGGGAGTATTGCACCATCAGAGGGAACATTTTTCAGATGGATTGTTGAAATAAGGGCCTGTCTGCTTGCACTGGCAGCATTGTTGCACATCAATGATCCCTTGAAAACATTTAAACAAGAGATAAAATTTCTTCTGCCGACCTGGTTACTGTGGTCATGATTATGCAAAGTAGGGAAATGTGTTTGTTGAGTTGTTGACTATGATATCTTGCAGCACACAAGTGGATGCTGCATTGACCCACCATCAATATCTGACATCGTGGTTATTTTTCAACAGTGTGCTAAAATAAATTATTTCCCTTCTACAGGTGTTCAAATTCAAACAACTTAATTCTAATGCTTCACTACACACACAGGTGATATCATTAGGCAAATTTGGTAATAGAGATAATAAAAGCAAGAAATACAGAGTTTATTCCCTTATCATTGCTCTGTTTACTAGGAAAATCATTAACACTGGAATGTAATAAGCTCAAGAAGTAACATATTCTCATATCCAAGTACTTCAAAACAGGTGGCACTGGATATGGGCTACTTGAGTAAATTCCCAATTAACTGGGAGCACCTCAGTAGGAATACACTGAAACATGTAAACAGGATGAGTTTTTTTCTTTGGTGGTGAAGGCCAGTACTGGATGTTGCTGTGAAAGTGAGTTCGGTCAATTGCCGCTGGATGCAGAGTTCTAGCAGCTTAGTAGCAGTGGGAGACAAAGTTTGAAGTTGCACCATGGTTATCTGGGACTTCATCCCAGTTCTTTTAGAAGACTCTCCAGTCCTTAATGTTTGCACAATTACCCATCCCTGATGTGCATTTTGTCTTTAACAGGGTATTTTATCATGTTGGGGCAATGCTTGTTATCTCTTGTAAAGTAAGTAACTAAGAAGTGAGTAATATAGTATTGAAATGTCCAACAGATGTTTACTACAGCTCACGAATATTTCACTAAGACGTTTAAATGAACGTTATACCATTGAGTGAGACAGAGTGGTACGCTTTCCACAGCATGTCATGTTTCAAGTGGTTCCAAATAAGATAGAGTCTGAGACAGAGTCATAGAGCACGAAAACAGACCCTCTGTCCAAGCAGTCCATGCCGAACATAATCCCAAACTAAATTAGTCCCACCTGCCTGGTTCTGGTCCATTTCCCTCCAAACATTTCTTATTCATGCACTTATCCAAATGCCTTTTAAACACTGTAATTGTACCCACATCCCCCACTTCCTCAGGAAGTTCATTCAACACATGAACCACCCTATGTGTAAAAAAATTGCCTCCATGTCTTTTTTAAATCTTTCTCCTCTCATCTTAAAAATGTGCCCTCTAGTTTTGAAATCCCCCGTCCCAGGGAAAAGACAACTACCATTAACTCTATCAAACTCTTCATTATTTTACAAATTTCTATAAGGTCGCCCCTCAACACGCTATATTCCAGAGAAAAAAGCCCCAGCCTATCTAGCCTTTTGTCATAATCCAAACCTTCTATACCCGGCAACATCCTGGCAAAACTCTTTTGAACACTCTCCAGCTTATTAATATCCGTCCTATAACTGGACAACCAAAATGAGACACAGTATTCCAGTAGAAGCCTCACCTCCAAAGTCTTGTGCAACCCCAACATGACTTCCCAACACCTGTACTCAAAGAACTGAGCAATGAAGGCTAGTGTGCCAAACGTCTTTTTAACCACCATGTCTATATCTGATGCAGGCTTCAAAGAATTATATACCTGCATGCCTAGGTCCTTCTATTCTACAACACTACCCAAGGCCCTATACAAAACATTAATTGTATAAACTCTACCCTTGTTTGTTGTACCAAAATGCAATACCTCACATTTATCCAGATTGAACTCCATCTGCCAGTTTTCAACCCTTTGACCCATTTGATCAATATCCTTTTGTAATCTTAGAATACCTTCTTCACTGTCCACTATGCCACCAATATTGGTGTTGTCTGCAACTTTACTAACCATGCCTTCTATATCCTCATCCAAATCATTTATACAAATGACAAACAAAAGAGGACCCAGAACTGATTCCTGTGGAACAGCGCTGGTAACAGGCTTCCAGTCCGAAAAGCAACCCTCCACCACCATTCTCTGCTTATACCCTGAGACCATATGCCATTATAAAGTGATGATATTATGACCATGTCTGTTAAAGGTATACACACACTGTCAGACATAGAGCAACATCCTTCTTTTTCCAAATGATCCCAAACAGATGTACAAGATTGCACATAGACACTTGTTTTCAATTTGATAACTTTACAAGCAGGTAAGAATTGAGTTTACAAGATTAACAATTCAACTTTCATTGTAATGATTTGGAGACTTGACGACTTGTCCTAATCAGATGATCATATACTCATGTGGAGAAATATGCATTACTCATTTTTGCAATTGTTTGAAAACTTCGTTTTCTTGTAGTTGGTTGCTGTCACTAACAGTAAAGCACAATCATAATTAGTGTGTTCTTCCTCACTGTCTATTGACATGATTAGCATGCCATACTTTGGTCTGAGCTAGCTTCTGTTCCTTCACAACGCAATACCATAAGCAGTAATGATTTCGTATGATCTGAGCTGGTTGAATATTTCAGAATGCCCTGCTGGTGTTCAAGTATTTGTACTCAAATTTTAAACTCAGACTTTTTTTTCCAGTGCTTGGCTTTAGAAGTTTTTTATATTTTCACTGATCATATATCTTGTTAATTCTCATCTTTAAGAAGAATGTCGCATGTCTTACAATGGTTATGGAATTCGTTGCTGAGTAAAATTATTCACACTGACCTTCCAAGTATAAAGTGAGTTGGAGTTAATTCTTTCTCCATCAGAGTTGAACAAAAATGTAGCAATATACTTAAAAATCTTATTTGTTACTTAACCCTTGATGACCATTGATATAATAATGAGCAACATATAATCTGCTAGGCTGTTTGAGTGTGCATAGAGGGGTGAAAATATTATATACATCACTCCTCCACACTTAGTACATATGTTTTCCAGTTAACTGTCATCTTTTATCAAATACAATCCATTCTAAAATACTGAATAAACTGAAAATAACACTCATTGTGTCAGGGATGGTTGCACTCATGTAGCTGATTCATTGAAATATAGAGACTGGGGTAGAAAACCGTCACAAGGACATAATATTCCCCGTGCACTGTGAATTGCACTGTTGTTACTTTCATACAAGAAGTGAATAGAATGGCATTCTCTCTAGATCCCTCTGTTGCTGAGTTTGGTATATCTGACATGACACACAAGCATTCTCAAGTTGTTGAATATTCCAATTCAGCCCTGACCACAGATGCATGCAATCTTGTGTGCTTGTTACACATACATTTCTGGTGAAACATGGACATGATATCTTGGCATAATGTTTTTAGTATTAAGACTTACATTCTCTTGAAATGACTAGTTGTGAAATATCAAGCTAATCTCTGTCTGACCAAAATGAACATAACTTCTCAGGTGATAGTAGGAACTGCCGATGCTGGAGAATCTGAGATATCAAGTTGTAGAGCTGGATGAACACAGCAGGCTAAGCAGCACCAGAGGAACAGGAAAGCTGACGTTTCGGGCCTGGACCCTTCTTCAGAAAAGGGTCTGAAGAAGGGTCTAGGGTCGAAACGTCAGCTCTCCTGCTCCTCTGATGCTGCTTGGCCTGCTGTGTTCATCCAGCTCTACACCTTGTTATCTCATAACTTTTCAGGTACCTCTTTAATGCTGCCAGGCCATCCTTGAAAAATTATTTAATTGAAACACTTGTCGTTTCTCCTCTTCAGCAGTTGCTGGTTTCAACTATTCACAATGGCTCTGGGTCAATTGTAACAGATCTACTTTAAGAATATCTTTAAGTTCAACTGATTCAATTTTCTCTTATGTGCTTTGCTCCACCATTGTGGATGTGGTTTGAATCTAACGAACAGCAGCTACGCCAAAATCTGTGCATAGTGTGCATACTGATAGTCCTAACACTGCTGGACCATTGGTGTTGATCAGATAGCAGGTTTCAGCAATCCAAGATGAGCTTGAGTATTTTCACTGCAATGTGATTGTGCCAAAACTCAGAACTGTGATTCATTGTACACTATGACATGATCTTGCATATAATGTACCACAGGTAACAGTAACTTTTCAGTCATTCAAGTCCACAAACAGGAATGTTGAAAAATACAAAAGTACAGTCTCTACAGAGCGTAACTAGAATGCTGTGAACAGTTTTCAGCCTCCTATCTAAGGAAAGATATGTGGCATTGGAGGCAGTCCAGAAACAGTACATTAGGTTGAAGAAGCAGGGCCCCTGGACCTGAAATGTTGAGTCTGCTTTCTTTTCACAGATGCTACCACATTTGCTGGGGTTCTTCGGAAATGCCTGTTTTGTTTTACATGAGGTTAACCTCAAGGCATGGAGAGATTATCTTATCAGGAGAGTTTGAGTAGGTTGGGTATGCACTTATTAGAATTTAGAAGAAGGAGAGGTGACTTGCAAGAATTTTAGGCACTTAACAGGATAGATGCAGAAAGGTAGTTTCCCCTTGCGAGAGTTTAGGACCAGACAATATCTCAGAATAAGAATTCATCCAGTTAAGTCAAAAATTAGGAAGAATTTTCTCTTGGAAGATAATGAATCTGTGGAATTTCTTATTGAAGAGGATTGTTGAAGCTGAATTGTTGAGTATATTCAAAGCTGAGACAGATGGATTTTTAATCAGTAAGGGAATCAAGGATTCTGAATAAAAGGGTATGTGCTTAAAAATTAACAGATCAGCCTTGATCTCATTGGTTGGCAGAGCACACTCAATGAGCTATATGACATATTTCTGCTCTTATGTATTATGGTCTTATGTATAACTGTGTGTATGTTGTTGGGATAGCTTTTCTATCTTTGTGAAATAGGAGATACTGCGTTGTGTCTCACAGTTCGTATGCTTTTAAGAGTCATGCTCATGACATCATTACTGCACCAAAGCATATAATCTGTGGATATAAATGTCTCAGATTCCGTCACATCTGGGGCCACTTAAAGTATGACACTTTAGTGAAAGCAAGCTACTCTTTGTAACTGAATAGCTGAACATTAGCTGAATCAGGAAATGCTTATGACTGTAATATATGTATATGTCAGGAGATGTTGAATCTTTCCTTACACATTGCCACATATATCTAGTTCTTACATTTTAAAAGCTATCATAAGCATTGCTGTATCAGGTGAAACACCTTGCTGAAGGCAAAAGCCACACCACAATGTAGGTTCAAATGTTAGTAAAATATAGTATTAGTTGTTCCTTAATGCTGAGAACACTTTTCTTGTGCAATTTGAGACCAGAGGTAAATTCAGCCCTACCGTGTATGTTTCAGAGATGGGGAAGCAAATTAATTCTGAGTGAGAAAAAAAATCAGGATTTGAGGTGGGAATACTTCAGGTAGAGTAGTGAAGTAAGAAAGACTGGTAAGCTCAATTCCATCCACGCAAGTACTCATTATAATTCAAAGGATTACACTGATTTGCCAAGACAGGATAAAATGAAGTGCTGGATCAATTTTACTGAGCCATATCTAAGTAAATTAATGTGTTAATTCTTTTGAGTTTGAGTTTAACACAATTGAATTAATTCACTGAGTTCCATTCTGGCAGACATAAGTGACACAACTAATTTTTTGATTAGTTTGTACTATTTTAATGACACATTTTTGAGCAAATTCACTGGATTCTATTTGTCTCACCGAAATAAAGCATAATAGTTGGCTTCATAAAGACAGAGACAGGCTGATGAAATGACAAGTGTATCATAGATGAAATATAAAGCAGGGAAGTGTGAAGTATACATTTTTCTAGTTGGAATTTTGAGGGTAATATAACCTTTGTGGTCCAGTCATGAATGGGGCCCACCTGGGATGCCTAGATAGTCTGAACTTAGTTTAGACCAATACTGGTGGCAGGCCACATTGTGAAACCTGTTTAAAAATAACGTATTAATGTCTTTATTAATGAGAACAGTGAGAGTGAAGACATTGGCAGTGGACCTGTTGTCAGAAGCTGATCCTCCTGGGACACAGTTGCTTTACATGTCAGAACAGCAGCTTCATAGACTTTAGATCCATTGTTGGGGGTCTGGCCTCTTTCCATCTGCATCCTGGTGCCCATTTACTCTTCCTAGGGATGAGCCATGTGTTGCACAGTGGACAATCAGTGTTGTTGTTGCTGCTGCTGCCTGTGCTGGTACATGTTTATACGAGAAAGTCCCTCATCCTGGAGTGTTTGTGGATGCGGACAGTGTAATGCCGTGATTTGCTACCATGCCACTTTTCAGGCTATCAGCAGTGAAGATCTTTTTGGGGTTAGAGGAAATGGTGGTTTGGTTGAATGGCTATTAGAGTGGCCGCCTACCTGCCCAGTTGTCATCACACTCCTTGGTAGAAGGAGTACTTTGCAAGGAAGCTTTGTTGCCTGGCATTTCTGCAACTTTTCAGTGTAACTGATCACAGCCAGTTGTCAATTACATTGAGGCAAAGTCTCCCACTCACCTTCTCTTCACTGCCAGGACAGGATACAGTGTATGACACCTCCACTGGTGGGAAAGAGAATATTCATTGGAAAAATTCCTGTTTGGCTCCTTTGTAGCTTCAGTTGGCTCGCCACCATACTGGGTAATTGGGTATCAGCAATCACACTCTGCAACCTACTTTTGAGATACTGGGGTGAGACCGGAACCTGTCTGGTTATCTTCTTCACCTTCTTTTGAATTTTGAATTTTCTCATTCATCTCCCATTTCTAAACCACATCCACGAGCCTAGCATCAAGGTCTTGTGGAAAAGTACGTAATGTTTCTATCTCTGATAAGGCAGTTCGGTCTTCAACTCCCTCCTCAGGACTTGACTGCTATAGAACGTATGTCCTGTCATCACCAAACAAGCGGATTATCTATCATTAAATCCATAGAATATACCAGCATCAAGTATTAAGAGATGTTCAATTTCCTGCTGAACCAGAATTATGTGGTAGCTGCAGAGAAATAACTTCCCTGTTTTACAAGATGCGATATTCAGGCTCTTGCCATGAACCAGCGTGATCCCCTTGTTCCCTTTATTAATCAAGAAACTCTGTGTCTGTCTTAATACCCTCAATGATTCAGCAGCAGCAAGCTTCATATGTTCATCACCCTTTGGTAGAAGATATGCCTCCTTATCTCACTTCTAAAGGGTCATCTCTTCACTCTGAGTATGTGCCCTTGGATCCTCGTCTCTGCTACTAGTAGAAACATTTTCTCCATGTCCATTCCAACCAAGCCTTTCAGTACTCTTGAGTTTCAAACGGATAACCCTCATACTTCTAAACTCTATCCAGTACAGACCCAGAGTCCTCAACTTTTCCTCATATGAAAAGCCCTTCATTCCTAGAATCATTCTTATAAATCTACCCCACCCCAACACCAGCACATCCTTCCTGAGAGACGGAGTCCAAAACTGCTTACAGTATTCCAAGTGCAGTCTGACCGAAGAATTATAAAACCTCAGTAGTACGTCTCTGTTTTTGTATTCTAGCCCTCTTGAAATGGATACTAACATTGCATTTGTCTTCCTAACGGCCAACTGAATCTGTGTATTAACCTTAAAACAATCCAGAACTCGGACTCCCAGGTCCCTTTGTGCTTCAGATATCCAAAGCTTTTCCCCGTTTAGAAAATAGTCTATACCTCGATTCTTCTAACCAAAGTCCATAACCTTACGCTTCCCCTCCTTGTATTCCATCTGCCACTTCATTTCCTACACTCCTCACCTATCCAAATCATCTGCAGTCTCCCCACTTCCTCAACACTATCTGTCTTTCCACATAGCTTTGTACTCAAAAATATCAACAATGCCTTCAGTTTCTTTGTCCAGATTGTTAAGGGATAACATGAATAGTTGTGGTCCCAAAACTGACCCCTGCAGAACTCCACTAGCTACTGACTACCATCCTGAAGAAAATCTCTTTATGCCCACTTTCTGCCTTCTAGCAGTCAGCCAATCCACTATCCATGCAAATACCTTGCCCCTAACACCATGGATTCTTAACTTATATAGCAACTTTCTGTGCGACACCTTGTCAAAGGTCTTCTGGAAATACAAATAGGTTGCGTCCACTGGCTATCCTTTGTCTGACTTGCTCATAACCTCCTTGAAGAATTTTAACAGATTTGTCGGACGTGGCCTTCCCGTGACAAAGCCATTTTGATTTAGCCCCATTTTGCCATGCATTTCTAAGTACTCTGCAATCTTATCCTTAATAATGGGCTCTAAAATCTTACTAACAACCAAGGTCAGACAAACTGGCCTAGAGTTTCCTGTCTTTTTCCTGCCTCCCTCGTTAAACAGGGGTATTACATTAATTATTTAGAGGTTGGGGTGAAGTCTTAAGATCAATGCATAAAATAATTTTCATGAGTAAGTGAGTTTGAATCAAGTGTCACTAATGTAACATAATGGTAAGCAAAAGATCTGCTTTGCTCAAATGACTAGCCTGTACATCAGATTAACCATGGAAAGATATTTTGACATATTTCATTTATTGAGTTAATCCAGCATCCAGCAATGCACAGTATTCTGTTCAATGTCAGAAGTACAGCATAATTTAGGGTGGTGCAGTGGTTAGCACTACTGCCTCACAGTGCCAAGGACACAGGCTCAATTCCAGCCTTGGGTGACTGTGTGGAGTTTGCAGATTTCTCCCTTTGTCTGTGTGGATTTCCTTCAAAAGTCCAAAGATGTGTAGGTTAGGTGGACTGGCCAGGCTAAAAATTGCCTGGGAGTGTCCAAGGATGTGCAAGTTAGGTGCGCTATCCATGGTAAAAGCCCCATATGGAGTGGGGCTGGGTGGGAAGCTCTTCAGAGTGTCAGTGCAGACTTGATGAGCCACATGGCCTCTTTCTGCACGTTAGGAATTCTATCATTTATCTGAACTCATCACTCAAATTACCAAGGGTAGTAGATTCTTAGGCTTATGAATGCTAACACATCTGGTTACTGTTCATTTTCCTTGAGTTCTGTAACCAGAAGACGGTCTGAAGCATAAAGCACTGCTTTCTTTCTTATTGGGTAGGTTGAGGGAGAAAAACCCAACTCTACAGCAGCCAAAATGGTGATCATGCCATGTGCTGTTGATATTAATCTGATCCACGGGCTAGCCATTACAGCTAAGCAGCCCTTCTGGTTACCATTGTGTTAGTTTGGTGACACTTGATTCGAACTCATTGGTCATAAGACCTTTATCAGCATTCAAATCCCTGATATATCAGCCAGTGTATGAACATGAAAAGGTTTAATGACACTTGCCTCACTTTACCTAGATAGGATTGTCACTATAAATGGAATGTACCTTAAAAATGTAGCTTAAAATTATTGCATCAGACAGTGATGAAATGCACAAAGCCTCAACTTTGTTTTGTGAAGAGAGCTTCAGCAGTTTAGGTCTCTGCTGTATGGAGTTTAGACGAATGAGAGGAGATCTAATTGAAGAGTGCAAATTGTGAAAGGGGATTGACAAAGCAGGCATTGAAAGGATGTTACGTCATGTGGGACAATCTTGAATGAGAGGTCATAGTTTCAGGATCAGAGGTAGCAGATTTAAAACAGAGCTGAAGAGAAATTATTTCTCTCAAAGGGCCATGAATCTGTGGAATTCACTACTCAAGACTGCTGTGGATGCTGGGACATTGAGTAAATTTAAGGATAAAATAGACAGATTTTTAATCAGTAATAGGTTGAAGGGTTATGGAAAGCAGGAAGGAAAACGGGGTTGAGGCCAAGATGAGATCAGTCATGAACATATCAAATGGTGGAGCAGGCTGGAGCTGAAATGCCTACTCCTGCTCCTAGTTCTTATATTCTTGTGTTCTTAATAGGAATCAATCTTTAAACAAAATGGCTATTTTTTATAATTTGTTAAAAGGATAGGTTGGCAGAGATCTAGGCTTAGATTTATATCTTTGAGGTACACATTGCAAGTTGTGCCACTTGCCCATATTTTGATCCCACCTCCTGAGTGGTCAATCCTGCCCACTATATTTTCATGCTGCAAAGTTGGGGGAAGGCTTGAGTCAGAGAGTCAGCCTCTTGGAGCATGGAGCATGGTACAGGCAGAGATGGATGGCAGGCCAGAAAGCTCATCTCCATTCATTGGGACATTGGCTCAGTTATGTGGACGAATGTGAGACCCCCTCAGCCCTTACTCCATAATCACAAATCCATCCCTCCATTCCAACTACAGATGTAAGTTGGAACAGACCAACATTTTATTGAGCTTGGAGTTATGATTTACTCTTGGTTATATACTGTACAATGGATTCATGAAGAAATGTGAAGGTAACCATGAGAATCTACTGGGAGGATTGTTTCAACTATCTGTTTCTTTCACATAATTTAATCATGTGCAGGATAGCATCCCAATAGGAAAATGTTTATTTCTTGGGCATCCCATAAAATGATAAGGTGGTGCATGATGTGGCCGACATCTTCCTGCTGTCTTACTACTTTGTCAGTGTTGAGGTCATGGACAAACAGACCTCTTGCCCAGAGTATGTTAGAGCTGACAGATCCTCTTTCTACCTGTCCTAGCATTTAATGTCTATCACATGGGGAGCTTTTAGAGTCTCGTGGATGGTTTCTCTCTGTATGTCATGCAATTTTCTTCAACATACCTCATTATCTATGCAAGTACCTCTGTAGTGTCCTCTTCCCCCTATTCTTTTTTTTAAACAGAATCCCAACAGTGTTGAAACAGGCCACGCGGCCCAACAAGTCCACATCGACTCTCCAAAGAGCATCTCACCCAGAACCATCCCCTACCCTATCCCTGTAACCCTGCATTTCGCACGGCTAATGCACCCAACCTGCACATCCACGAATACTATGGGTAATTTAGCGCGGCTGTAACACCTAACGTCACATCTTTGGACTGTGGGAAGAAACCGGAGCACCTAACGGAAACTCACGCAGACACAGGTAGAATGTGCAAATTCAACACAGACAGTCGCCTAAGGCAGGGATCAAACCCAAGTGCCTGGCACTGTGAGGCAGCAGTGCTAACCACTGAATCACTGTGCCATCTTATTGTGTACTCTGCAATGCTGAAAATTGCAAAAAGCATGTTGGCTTTCATCGGAAGAGGATTCAAGTACAGGAGTGAGGATGTCTTGCTGCTATTGTATGGCCTGGTGAGACTGCACGCAGAGTATTGTGTGCAATTTCGGTCTCCTTATTTGAGGTAGGATATTCTGGCTGTGAAGGGAGTGTAATGAAGGTTTACCAAACTGGGATGACAGGACTGATATCTGAAGAAAGATTGGAATATTTAGGACTATATTCAGCAGAGTTTAGAACAATGAGAGGGGATCTAATAAAAACCTCTAAGAGTCTAACAGGACAAACACAGGAACGATGTTCCCAATGACCGCAGAGTCTAGAACTAAGAGTCACAGTTTAAGAATATGGGTAGGCCATTTAGGTCTGAGATAAGGAGAAATTTCTTTACCCAGAGAGTGGTGAGCCTGTGGAATTCTCTGCCACAATAGGCAGTTGAGGCCAAGGCATTGAATGTTTTCAAGAAGAAACTAGATATCATTCCAAGGATGAAGGGGATCAAAGGGCATGGGAGAAAATAGGAAGCTTACGGAGATGGATGTTCAGCCACTATCATATGATTAACACAGCAGGCTTGAAGGGCTGAATGGCCTACTCCTGCTCCTATTTTCTATGTGTCTGTATTACTTTGATTCAAGCATCAGAACCACCTTTTCATGAAGGCTATCATCTGTCCACCATAGTCCTGGTTGAAAAATAGGCTGCATTGTATTTATGCTTGATCTCAGTCAGGGAATTGTACAATGGCGTCATCAGCCATGGTCACAGAGGAAGGCCTTTGTTACCCTATAAATTACTTTATAAGGCATCTGGCCCTTGGAATCCACATTATGGGAGGAATGCAATTGCACTGCAGAGGGTTGCCTGGGCTGGAGTTTTCTATTAATGAAGAGAGATTGGATAGGCTGGGGTTGTTTGCCTTGGACCAGCAGAGATTGAGGGGGGCGCATGATTGAGATTTATGAGGGTATTTACAGAGTCATAGATATATACAACATAGAAACAGACCCTTTGGGGCAGCATGGTGGCTCAGCATTTAGCACTGCTGCCTCACAGCACCAGGGACCTGGGTTCAATTCCATCTTAATGCGATTGTTTGTCTTGAGTTGGCACATTCTCCCTATGCATATATGGGTTTCCTCAGGGTGCTCTCATTTTCTCCCACAGTCCAAAGATGGAAGCAGATACAATAGCAGCATTCAAGAAACACCTGGACAAGTACATGAATAGGAAGGGAACAGAGGGATACAGATCCTGTAAGTGAAGACAGTATTAGTATGGAAGGGCAAAACATGTCAGCGCAGGCCAAAGTGCCTATTGCTGTGCTGTATTGTTGTTTGTGTAGGTTAGGCAGATTGGCCATGTTAAATTGCCTATGGAGTCCAGGCCTGTGCACAGGCTAGATGGATTAGCCATGCTAAATGCAGGTTTATAGTGATAGGGTAGTGGGGTTGGTCTGATTGGGATGCTGTTTTGAAGGTCAGTGTGAACTGGCTGGGCTGAATGGCCTACTTCCACACCATAGGGGTTCTTTGATTTGATGATTTGGCCAAACTCATCCACAATGACTAGATTTCCTAAACTGAACTAGGCCCATTTACCTGCATTTAGCCCATATCCCTCCAAACATTTCCTATCCATGTACCTGCCCAAATGTACCTTAAATGTTGTAAATGAACCTGCCTCTACCACTTCCTCTGGCAGCTCATTCCATTCATGCTCCACCCTCTGTTTGAAAAAGTTGTTCCTCAGGTTCCTTTTAAATCTTTCCCTTCTCACCTTAAAAAATGCCCTCTAGTTTTGGACTCCTCTACCTGGGAAAAGACCTTTTGCTATTCACCTTATTTACTTTCCTCATGATTTCATAAAACTCCATAAGGACACCCTCAGCCACCTATACTCTAGTGAAAAAAAGTCCCAGCCTATCCTGTTTCTCCGTACAACTCAAGACTTCCAGTGTGGATAACATGCTTGTAAATCTCTTTTGCATCCTTTCCAGTTTAATAACATGTTTCCTATAGCAGGACAACCAGAATTGCACGTAGTTCTCCTAATGTGGCCTTATCAATATCTTGTGTAACCATAACATGATGTCCTAATTTAATGTTTTGACTGGTGAAGGTAAGCATGCCAAATATATTCTTCACTAGCCTGTCTACCTGTGACACCACTTTTAAGGAACTATGAACCTGCACCCCTAGGTCTCTGATCAACAACACTCCTCAGGGCCCTGCCATTAACTGTTGAAGTCCTACCCTAGGTTGTTTTATCAAAATATAAACCTTTGCGTTTACCTAAATTAAATTCCATTCTATCATTCTTTGGTCCACTGGTACTGTTGATCAAGATCCTATTGTACTCTTAGATAACCTTCTTCACTGTCGGCAATGTCACCAATTTTGGTGTCATCCACAAACTTACTAACCGTGCTTCCTATATTCTCATCCAAATCAGAAATGACAAACAACAGTGGACCCAACGTTGTGGCAGGCTACGGGACAGAGGTCTCCAGTCTGAACAAGAATAATCTAACACCACCATCTGTCTCCCACTGTCAAGAAAAATCTGTACTCATTTTGCTAACTTGCCCTGGATTCCCTGTGATCTAACCTTACTAACCAATGTACCTGAACCTTGTCAAAGGATCTTGTTAAAGTCCATATAGACAACCTCTACTGCTCTGCCTTTATACATCTTCTTGGTCATCTCTTCAAAAAACTCTACTAAATTTAGAAGTCACATGACATCAGTTCATTTGAAATCACATGCTTTCATAGCTTTCAGGTGTAGTCTCAAAGGTAAAGACTTTATGGTCGAGGATGAAGTGGATGAGTTGTAGGATGGCATCTGGGAATTGGCAGTTGTCAGTGTTGAGTGCTGAGGCTGTTGCAGTGATGCTGTCATCATGGGGGTCACTGGTGTAGAGTGCCAAAATGTCCTTTGTGATGAGATATGTTCCTGGTTCGACTAGTCTATCGGTGCTGAGTTTCCGTAAGAAGTCTGTAGTGCTGTTACACTTCACCTGATGATGGAGTTGCACTCTGAAAGCTCATGATTTCAAATAAACCTGTTGGAATATAACCTGGTGTTATGTAACTTCTGACTTAGTCCACCCCAGTCCAACACCAGCACCTCCACATCATGGCTCAATCAAATTTGTGAGACACGATTTCCCATACACAAAGCCATGCTGACTATTACTGATCAGTCCTTGCCTTTCCAAATGCATGTAGATGCTGTCTCTCAGAATCCTCTCAACAACTTACCAACCACTGACATTAGTTTCAGTGGTCTATAGCTGCTTGGCTTTTCCTTTCTTAAATAAATAATGGCACAACATCAGCCATCCTCCAGTCTTCTGGCCCCTCACCCATCGCTGTTGATGATACAAATATTTCTGTTAGGGGCCCACAATTTCTTCCCAAGCTTCTCACAATGTCCTGGGGTACACTTGATCAGGTACAGGGATTTATCGACCTTTACGCATCTCCTCTTCTGTAATGTGAACTCTTTTCAAGACATCACTATTTACTACTCCAAGTTCTCAGCTCCCATGTCTTTCTCTATGGTAAATACTGACAAGAAATGTTAATTTAGGAACTCATCCATCTCCTGTGGCTCCACACGTAGGCCACCTTGTTAATCTTTAAAGGGCCCTATTCCCTCCCTAGTTACTTTTTTGCCCTTAATATACTTGAAGAATCTCTTTGGATTCTCCTTTACTTTATCTGGCAAAGCTATCGCATGTCCCCTTTTAGTCCTCCTCATTTCCCTCTTAAGTATACTCTTACACCTTCTATGCTCCTCAAGGGATTCACTTGATCTCAGCTGCCTATACCTGACATATGCTTTCTTCTTTTTCTTAATCAGAGGTCAATATTTCTAGACATCCAGAGTTCCTTACTCCTGCCAGCCTTGCCCTTCTCACTAACAGGAACATGCTGACCCTGAACTCTCGTTATCTCGCTTTTCAAAACCTCCCACTTGCCAGACATCCCTCTACCTGCGAATGGCCTCAAATCAACTTTTGAAAGTTTCTAACACCATCATAATTGGCCTTGCCCCAATTTAGAACTTTAACTTGTGGACCAGACCCATTCTTTTCCATAACTATTTTACGACTGATAGAATTATATCCCAAAGTGCTTCCCCACTAACAGTTCAATCGCTCGCCCTCCCTTATTTCCCAAGAAGTTGTTGCGTTTTGCCCCTTCTCTACTGGAGCCATCTACATATTGATTGAGGACATTTTCCTGAACACACTTAACAAATGGCTCCTCATCCAAACCCTTAACACTATGGCAGTCCCAACCTATATTTGGAAAGTTAAAATGCCCTAGTACTACAACGCTCGTATCTTTCTAGCTATTTGCAATCTCTCTACATATTTGCACCTCAATTTCCTGCTGATGGGTTGGGGGGTAGGTCTATGGTACAATCCCATCAAAGTGATCACCCCTTTCTTTATTTCTCAGTTCCATCCATATAGCTTCACTGGGTGATCCTTCAGGAATGTCCTCTCTAAATACTGTTGATCAAAAACACTACTCCCCCTCCTCTCTTGCCTCCCCTTCTATCCTTCCTATAGCATCTGGGTTGACAGGAGGGAACTTGCCCCCTTTGTGGAGGGATCAATTACCAGGAGGCATAGATTTAAGGTAAGGGGCAGAAGGTTTAGAGAGGATTTAAGGAATAAATATTTTTACCTACAGATTTGTGGAAATCTGGAACTCTCTGCTGGTAAGAGTGGTAGAGGCAGAAACTCTCATGTCATTTAAGAAGTATTTTTTATGTGTACTTGTGAAGCAAAGGCATAGAAGACAAAGGGCCAAATGCTGAAAAATGGGATTAGAATGGTTAGGTGCATTTTCAATGCCAATGAACATTTTTTTGTGTGTGTAGACCTCTATGACTCTATCATTTTGACCTGTAGACCTCTATGACTTTGAATGGACCTCTCAAATTTCAAAATCAATGTTGACCTTACTCTTTGTACACTTTCTCTGTAGCTGTAACATTGTATTTCTCCTCTGATCGATTTACGTTTATGTACTTCGTATGGTATATTTAGCCTTTCTTGCATGCAAAACAAAACCTTTCACTGCATTTAGACACATGTGACAATAACAAATCAAATCAAATCAGATTACTCTGTGACTAACATGAGACTTCTCAAAGAAATTGGCATTGTGGCAGTTCCAAGGTACCTGGCGCAGACTAAGATCACCGATGACTTGTATATGATGGAATGGATGCCTTTTCTGTTGATCAAATCAGATATGTTACAATATGGAAATATCAATGTGACATGAATACTGTTCCATCCTACACCTGGGGGAAGCCAATGATATTGGCAAAACCTGCTGCCCAAACTGCAGCACTGACTTCAGCACAAGTAAATGAGATAAACTGATGTGACCTGGCTCAAATTGTTTCACTAACAGCCTTGATACATCTGTGGGTGAACGACAGAGAAATCCTAGACAGGTCACCAGTGAATCTTAGGAAGCAGCCAGTCACATAAATATTTAGTGCGGCTGTCATCTTGACAGTCTGCTGCAATAGGATGGACACCAAACCCTTAAGATGGCAAGACTTACTGCAGCAATTGGTATGGTTCCATGTGAATGTCTTGGCATCTTTAGTCTATGAACACAATACACCTTGCTTATCTGTAAGAAATGGCATCAATGCAATTGACTCTGGACGTTTTGTGTTTCCAGCACATTCTGAAGACACGTTCAGCTGTGACTTCTTCCTATAGCAGCTGTTCATTATTGACTGTGGGTTGCTACTGGTCCTGGGCTTATTGATGCAACTGCTTCTCCTCATTTCTCTGCATTTTCATAGCACCATGGTCACACAGATGTTGATTATAAGTCCAATGGCCGTGTGGGAAATATCAAAAACAGATCAGGTCCTTAGTAACGTGAACAGTCAGCATTCATATCGCATACAAATGACGGTTTATCATTGTCCACCATTCAGTGGTTTATGGAAGAGTCCAACAAGGAGGGCCATGGAATGCTTCCACATGGACATTTCACAGAGGACTCCTTGTTGCAATGAATGCAGCACAAGCAATTTCACACTAATGCAGTTGGAGTTTATAAGTGCTGTATGATTTCTGCTATCTATTCTCCCAATCCCACCCTCTCTCCCACATCACCAAAGGAAGATGAAAGGAAATCAGCTCTGTGTCCTTGTGTTGATCTTGGATTGTATTAGTGAATTGTGGTCCACACATGAGGCTATTAAGGTCACCTGTGTTAATTTCTGCTTCACAGAGCTGATTATGATCAATCTGTAATGACCAATGACATAGTGAAGAGTGTTTGTGACCAGTGTTTGTTTCCCACATAGTTGAGCTCTGCATGTATTTCACATGCAGGATACTACGATTAGAGGTGTCTTCTATCTGTATTGTTAAAGTGTGTGATTAATGCAATTATCCCTTGAAAAGCCTTACATTGCTCACAACAAGAGCCTGTGAGCTCAGACGGGAATAAAAGACTGACTCTGTTCACACCGTACATGATTGTCCAGTTTCCATTTTTATTGTGCATTTACAGTTCAGATGAGAATGGAAGGCAATGCATGTTACACTTGGCAAAGTAAGTTACAGATTCAGCTTGGTGATCAAGGGCTCTCCATCTCCAAATCTTCATGTTCCTTTCTTCTGGCACTCCCTGTCAACATGATCAGTCCTGCCCTTCCACAAATTCCTACCCAGCACTTTCATTTATGTCTTCATCTCCTAAAATTACCTTTATGTAAATTGTACTAACATAATTGAAATTAGGATGCAAATGATTAATTTTCAGCTCTATATCATGACCAGGATTTTATATCTATTATGCAAAGAAATTTTACAGAAGGGAATGACATATAAATGACATGAATTTGTGGCTTGGTCTTTGTGAGAACACAAGGGTTAAGACAGCGTAAAGAATAGTAAAGGGCAATTCATTCATATTAACAAGCATTTAACAAGAAGTGAGTATCAAATATTTTGTGTGCTGCTTTGTTGAACTGTGATATAGTTTAAGTAACCTGTAATTATAAAGGGTCAGGCAGCATCTCAATACCGATACTGCTGACTGAAGACTCTCAGAGAAAGAAACACTGTAAAGGAACCTTGAAACTTCTGATTTCATTGTGATCAGCAGAAAGTGGACCTTAACAATATTAAGGGTCTATCTCCTGATGATGATGCACAGCAACATATTGAACATTTTTGGGGATCCAGTAATGGTCAAAAGGGCACTTGAAAACAGTTCACAGAAAGACTGTCTGTGAGGGGTGATGTCATCTTTGAATATTCAAAGAGCTGACCATGTAGGGAGTAACTGGGGTTGGCAAAGGTACAGAGATGTATAAGAAACATAGGTTTCTCCTTTCTTGTTTGCTGTACAGCTCAATATGCCAGAAGTTAAATTTCTTTTTATCTTGTACATCTGATCAGCACTCTTGGTGTGAGCAGGAACTCTAAGGAATCTTAGGATATCATTCAGGGAATGAATAACAATTGTAGTCTCCTGATGGAGTTAAGGGAGAGAGCTGAAGGGCAAGTGCTAGTATTTCCATGAATTAAAGTAAAAAGATTGTAGGGCAATATAGAGCATGGACTGTGCACAAATCAGCTTTGCTGACCATTCAGGAAAATGGATGTGTAAACCTTTGGCCTCATGGTTTAAAGGAAGACAGGGAGCTGGCTGAAAAAGACCAATTGTCCTGTCATTTAAAAACATGAACTGGATTGAGAGGATTCAGGACCTGTGGAGTATTTATTGCAAAAAGAATTGAGTATAAATGTAGGGAAGTATCGCTGTAACTGTATAAGGCATTAGTGAGACTGCAGCTGGAATATTGCGTACAATTTTTGGTCCCTTGCTTGTGGAAGGAAATAGTTGCATTAGAGGAAGGTTAGAAGAGGTTCAATAATTTGATTCCAGATTTGAAGGGCTTGTCTAAAGAAGAGGCATTGAACAGTTTGGGCTTTACGCTCAGGTGTTTAGAAGAATGAGAGGAGATCTAATTGAGGTTTAAAAGATGCAAAGGAGATTGACAAAATAGATAAGAAAAGATGTTTCCTCTGTTGAGCGACCTAGAATGTGAGGTCATAGTTTTATGATAAGGTGTATCAGCTCTAAAACAGAGATGAGGAGAAATTGCTACCATCAAATCTATGGCAGTCTCAACCCCAGTGTGCAACAGATGCTGGGATATCGAGCAAATTTAAGGAAGAAATAAACAGATTTTTAATTAGTAATGGATTGAAGGGTTATGGACAGTGGGCAGGAAAGTAGACTTGAGGCCAAGATGAAATCAGTCATGATCATATCAAATGGTGGAGCAAGTTTGAGGGGCTGAATTGCTTACGGTTGCTCCTACTTCTTATGTTCTCATTAAATAAGAACACAACTGAATTGTAAGAAATCAATTTGTAACTTTTTTTCACCATCGATGCATCCTGCATGGGCTTATTTACCTGTTTATTAGTTATAAGTCACATTCTTGTGATTCTAGAATAAAGTTCTTCAAACATAATTCAAGAATGTTAAAATTCTGTTCCTTTGTCAGTGTCATGTTTTGGTCTATTCACAACTATATCCTTGTAACAGTTCAAATGTCACAGAACTCAGTGAGGATCCATTTTATAACATATTTAGTTATTATAAAGTGGAAAATGTATAATTTTGCTTAGTGCAACATTTAAAGTTCCTATGCATAATTCTTCACCAACATTGAGAAAGTAACAAATTTGCAGATTCTACTGTTTAGTTTGGCTGTAGAACTTGCCAGAAAAATTCAACATCATTGTGTGCTCAACAGAATTTGATCACTCATTTGCAAAGAACTGTGTTCAAGAATGTTCAATAAGCAATCCATAGTGTTAATTCAGTCATCAGTAGAAATATCTGAGTGAATTACTGAAATCAAAGATGACAAAACAAAATCCCAGTGCTCCAACATGTCAATTGCAAACACTTAAACTCCTTTAAAGCACTCGGTGCTTAAATGACATCATTAAAACTAAACTTAGTAGAAAGTAAACTGAAACAAAAGCTAGTTCAGTCAAACAAAAGGATCAGGGAAAACAAAGATCAGAGATTAGAATGTTTTGAAATTCTAGTTGCAAATGATTGTTTAACATAGACCAATCACTACAGTGACCATCATAGTCTTACTAGTATTAGTTGCATTGTTTTTTTATAATTGCTATACATAGTTATCATCATGTGAGATAGTACTTATGTCATTATCTATTATAACCTTCACACTCCGCTCCTCTCATTTCTCCCATTCTGTGGTTTCCCCACTTCCTCTCTTCTCCCCGTTTTCCCCCTTTACACTCATGCCACTCTTCCCCCTGTTTCATCCCCACTCTCATCTCTCTCCCATCTTATATCCTCCAGTCCCCTGCTATTCTTTATCACCAGTCTCCCTATTCTACTCTTCCCCCAACTTCCCTCTCTCAATCCTCACTGCCCTGTATCCCAAAGCCTTCCTCTTCTCCCCTCCTACCCTTTCCCCTAGCCTCTCACTATATTCTTCGCTTCTCCCACTCTTCCCTGAGTGGGTGTATGAGGCCCAAGTATGGGGAGTGGAGGGCTGACCCAAAATCCTGGGGAGAAGAGGATGAATTGAGCCCTGAACCGAAGGGACAGAGGTGACCACACCCCTCCCCTGTTCTCTTTCTGAGCCTTTGGAGGGAAAAGGGAGTTTGAGGACCAAGCCGTGGAGGAGGAGAGGAAAGAGGGGACCCTAACCCTGGGGAGGGGAAAAGACACAAGGCTCAGAGAGGGACATTATAGCCCTACACCTTGGGGGAGGTTGAGACAATGTGGGTTCAGCCATACAGATACAATCCATTTTGTTTTTGACTGGCCTGAGGGCTTAGTTTAAATTTTGGATGATTTTGACTCTCAACCCACTCTTGGGGAATTGGGGAGGGTTTACTGGGGAATTGGAAGGGTGGAAGAACCACTATGCTGTTATTCTGAAACATTAATTGAGTGGTAGAGCTTTTCTGGAAGCATTTTTATTCACAATAATTTTGGGACCTTGGTCCATTAGACATAAACCTTGCTGGAATCTCTGGTTGTCTTGTGCACTACTATAGCCTGGATGTTGGACAAGACCTCACCCTGGATTCCTGCCACCTACTGAGTTTGACATAATTGAGGAAGGCAAGATACAGGCGCTAAGTTAATGTGAGTCTTATTTGTTATCCTGGGTCAAGTTAATCACCCAACTCCAGGCTCACAATAGGCTGGATAGAAGACAAGTATCATAGAATTACAGAATTGTCATGGCACAGAGAGACCACTGGGCCTATTGTGCATCCACTGGCTTTTTTAAGTGAGCGGCTTAACCTTGTGCCAATCTCCTGCTTTATCCTCATTCCCTTGCACATTATTTTTATCCAAAAATCATTCAATGCCCTCTTGAAAGGGCCCAGTACACTGAACCTGGCTCAACTCATTTTGAAATTGTGCATTCCACACCCTAACTAGTCACTGTGTGGAAAAGCTTTTTCCTCACTTTATCCTTGTTTCTTTTGCACATTGCTTTAAATCCATGCCCTCTTGTTCTCACTCCTTTCGCAAGCAGGAAGAGCTTCTCCATTGCTACTGTATTCAGCCTGCTCAGGATTTTAAAAAACTTCAAGCAAATCTCCTCTCAGCCTTCTTCTCTCCAAGGAGAACAATTCCAACTTCTTCAATAAACCAAAGAATTGCCAACGCTGGAAGTCTCAACAAAATCTAAAATTGCTGGAGAAACCGTGTGGGTCTGGTAGCATCTGTGGAGAGAAAATAGGGTTAATGTTTCAATTCTAGTGATCCTTGTGTTCTGAAGAAGCATCATTGGACTTGAAAAGTTAACCTAACTTCTCCAATCTAATCTTATAACTGAAGTTTCTCATTCCTGGAACCATTCTTGTAAATAGCTACTGCACTCTCTCCAATAAATTCATACTTTATTTTCCTATAATGTGGTACCCAGAAATGTACACAGTACTCTAGCTGAAGTCTAAAACATATCATATTCAAGTTCAACATTACCTCCTTACCTTTGTACTCTGTTGCTATTGATAAAGTCAGTGACACTACATGCTTTATTACATGCTCTCTCCACTTGCCATGCCACTTTCAATGATCTGTGCACATTTACACCCAGCTCCCTAGGTGCTGCACCCCTTGAGAATTCTAGCTCCTATTTTACATTGTCTTTCGATTCTTTTCTTAAAGTGAACTGCCTCACATTTCTCTACATTGAAACCTCATCAGCCACATATCGACTCATTCCACCAACTTGTCATTGTCTTTTTTTGTGTTCCACACTATATTCCTCAGTTTACAATTACTTCAAATTTAGTGTCATATGCAATTGTCCTGTACACCAAAATCCAGATCATTAACATATATCTGTAATAGTCTTACTACAAGCCCTGGAGAACTCCACCACAAACCTTTCTCAAGCCTGAAACATATCCATTGACGATTACTCGCGTTTCCTATCACTCAGCCAATTTTCTATCCACATGGCTGCTATCCCTTTGAGACCATGACCTACAACTTTCCTCACAAGGGCATTATGAGGCACTGTATCAAATGCTTTCTGGAAATCCATGTATACCATGTTATATGAATCACCCTCGTCCACCCTATCCATTTCCTTGTCAAAAAACTCCAAACAGTGCTACACAATGAGTAGGGAGTTGCACTAGGTTTACATTACATTGAGTTTGGATCTTACGGCATCAGATCAAACATGATCAAAGTGACGTCCTGTTGTTTACCTCATGCCACAACCACCACCACTAATCCCCTCCCCATAACTCTCTAACCTTGGCTGATGGATTTGTGCTCTACCATGTTGAACACCACTTTGAGGAAGCGCTGATGGTAGCAGAGTACAGAATGTACTCTGTGAAGGAGAATTCAATGGTCATCCTCAAGAGTTGTTCAATATTGTCTCAACTGAGCTGGTTGAGTTCTAATGGATATGTTCTAGCAGTGTAGCTGCTATACTGGGTCTTCATTATTAGGCAGGGTCTTCAGTAGTATAGAGGAATCTGTGTTCTTTTTTCATGAATTACAAAAATGTTAGCATGCAGATATAGCGAGTAATTCAGAAGACAAATGAATATTGGCCTTTATTGCTCCAAGGATGGAACATACATATAACAGATTTTTTTTTTTGCTTTAGGTAATGGCTTTTGAGACCTCACCTGGATTACTTTGCATAGTTTAGGGAAGGATCAAAATGTTCATCAACTTACTCAAGCTATGGTACAACTCTAAAGCAGATGGCTCTAAACTCAAGCCTTCTAGCTGAAAGGTAAGGACACTACTTTTACACCACAACAGCACCATAGAGCAGTGGCTAGTTTCAATCTAGTGACCTCTGGGCTATGGGTCCAGTACGCTGCACCTGTACCTTTCTGTTGCTGGTTCAGAGAAGTTTTCTGCAGAGAATGGTGTTGTTTTATGAAGAAGTGATATGAGTTTTGGCCTGAATTCATTGGAGTTTAGCACAATGAGAAATGATCTTACTGAACCATAAACCTTCTGAGGAGGATGATAGGGTGAATGCTGAGATAATGATGTCCCTTGGAGTGAAAATCTAAAATAATAGGGTATAGTTTTAAATAGGGGTCTCTAATTTAAGATGGAGATTAGACTTTCTTCTGAAGAGGGCTCTTCTAAAAAGCATTTTGTTAACGGGATGCAGGTGGTGGAATTCTCCTCCATACAGATGTAGAGGTTGGGACCGGAGTACATTTAGTGCTGAGTTACACTTCTAATCAATGAGTGAGTCAAGAGTTATGGGACACAAACAGTTTTGATCTTTTTGAATAGCAGAGCAGGTTTGATGGACTGAATGGCCTACTCTGCTCTTGTTTTCCATGATCTAATATTTAGCTACAAAAGAAAAAATATTACTACATCAGAAATTTTATTGTTTGTGAAAAGTAACAAGATATGCACTTGATGAATTTAGAACAAATAGTGTTTTTTTTTACTGGCTGCCCTTTCAAGCTTTTGACATCCCGGCAATTTTTCCAGCTGCACTGTAATGTCCTGAATGCCGATTACTTTGTAACTTATGCCGAATCAATTATGTGACTGAGCCCTGAAATTTCCTAATTAAGACCATTGATACACGAATTAATCACATGCGTAGAAATCACTGCTGCATAGACAATTAAACAGAAGATGTTTAATTAAATGATTGGATTCTACCAAGTCTCATTCAATCATTACTCTGTCCTTGCTGACCTATGTCATTCCTTAGCCTTCAGTGCCTCCAATTTAAAATTCTCATCTGCATGGTTAAATCCCCTGATGGTTTTTCCCCCTCTCTTATTTTTACACTTACCTCCACAAAAACTATAAGACAAACACCCAAATTCTCCTTTCCTTCAGTTGCTGTTCTTGGTTATTTGGAATTCACTACGTATGCCTGTTCCAGCCTCTTTAGAATCATAGTTATGTAGCATGGTTACAGACCTCTTGGTCCAACCAGTCCGTGCTGAATATAATCCCAAACTAAACTAGTCCCACCTGTCTGCTCACGACGCATATCCCTCCAAACATTTCCTATTCATACACTCATCCAAATGTCTTTTAAATGTTGTAATTGTACCCATATCCAACGCTTCCTCAGAAGTTTGTTCCACATGTGAACCAACCAGTGTGTAAAAAATTTGATTCTCCTATTTTTTTAAAATCTCTCTCCTCTCACTTTAAAATGTGCCCCCTCATCTTGAAATCCCCTTTCCTTGGGAAAAGACAACTACCATTAATTCTATCGATACCCCTCATTATATGATAAACTTCTATCAGGTCACCTATCAATCTCCTACACTCCAGTGAAACAAATCCCAGCCTATCAAGCCTCTCTTTATAACACATATCTTCCATATTGGCAACACCCTGGTAAATCTCTCTTCTGAACCCTCTCCAGCTTGATAATATCTTTCTTATAACAGGACGACCAGAACTGGACACAGTATTCCAGAAGAGGCCTCACTAATGTCATGTACAACCTCAACATGAGTTCCCAACTTCTATATCAAACTTAGTTAGAGGCAAACAAAAAACTTCAGATGCTAGAATCCAAGATAGTCAAACAGGAAGCTGGAAGAAAACAGCAAGCCAGACAGCATCTAGAGGAAAGGAAAAGTCAAAGTTTCAGATATTACCCTTCTTCTGACTTGCTGACTTGCCTGGCTTGCTGTGTTTTTCCAGCCTCCTATTTGTCTATCCTACATCAAACAACTGAGGAACAAAGGCAAGCTTGCCAAACACCTTTTCAACCGCCCTGTCTGTATGCAATGCAAACTTTAAAGAATTATGTAGTTGAAACCTTAGGTCCATTTGTTCTACAACAGTACCCCAAGGCCCTAATTGATTGCATTTGCCCTACACTTGTTTACTGTACCAAAATGCAATACCTCACATTTATCTAGATTAAACTTTTAAGTCCATTGACCAATTTGATCAAGATCCCTTTGTAATCTTAGAAAACCTTCTTCACTGTCTACTATGCCATCAGTTTTGGTTCCGTCTGTAAACTTACTAACCATGCCTTCTATAATCTACCCCAAATCGTTTATATAAATGACAAACAAAAGAGGACCCAGAACCGATACCTGTGGAACACCGTTGGTGACAGACTTCCAGTCCAAAAAGCAAACCTCCACCACCACTCTGTCTCCTGCCTTTAAGCCAACTATGTATCCAATTGGCAAGCTGACCTTGAACCCATGTGACCTGACTTTACTAATTAGTCTACCTGGCAGAACCTCGTCGAAGTCTTTACTAAATTCCAAGTAAACAATATCCATTGTTGTGCCCTCATCAAATTTTTATTAACTTCCTCAAAAAACTCGATCAAGTTTGTGAGACACGATTTTCCTCGCAAAAAATAAAGCTGACTATCCCTAATCAATTTTTGCCTACCTTTTATAATCACCTCCAACAATTACCCACAACTGAAGTCAAACTCTCAGGTTTATAGTCCCCCGGTTTCTCCTTACAATCTTTCTTAAACAAAGATACAACATTATCCATCCTACAGTCATCAGGCACCTGACCCATTGTTATAGATGATGCAAATATTTGTGCAAGGGGTCTTGCAATTTCCTCCTCACTTCCCACAATGTTCTGGCATATGTTAGATCGGGCCCCAGCGATTTATCCACCTCTATATTCTCTAAGATCTTTCAACTTCCTCTTTTGTAATGTGAACTGTTTTTAAAACATCAAAATTCATTTCTCTGTATTCTCTAGACTCCATTTCTTTCTCCACAGTAAAATCTGATGCAAAATATTCAATTAGTATCTCCCATCTCCTGGGCTTCAACCTTACTCTTTCTTATTACAAGGTTTTTTATTTAAATAATATCACTTTAACTCAGCTTTTGTCCATCCAGTTCCTTTTTTTGCTTCAGTGTATATCTTCAGGATTTTTTTCTTTTTCATTGGTAGTATATAAATACAAACTATTGTTGATTTTGGATCAATAACTTTAATTAGTTAGATTAATTTGATAACCAAGTATATAAGCAATAGTGAGGACTCTTGTAGTGCAGTGGTAGTGTTCCTACCTTAGTTAATACAAGCCTGACTTCAAGTCCGACCTGCTTCAGAGATCTGTCATAATACCCTTCAACAGGTTAATTAGAATAAAGTCTATAATTAATCAATTTAATCAGAACAATCGTTGATATTTGTCCAGTTACCTTTAACGGTGTCAAATTTCATAGGGCTCTCAAATGTCACTGGTAATTGTCATTTAAGTTACTTTTCAAAAATCACTAAAATGACAATACGTTTACTCAAAATGGAAATAGTCTTTGTTTTTTTCAAATTTTGCTTCACTATAATAAATCTACATCTTGTGAATGAGGCGGGTGTGAAGCAGATTGATACTTCACAGTAAAGTAGTAATTTAGAAAACTGATGTTCAATAGAACTTTGCACAAATTAGAACTTACTGCCTCACTGCTAACTGTTTCTACATCGCAATTACCTCCTTAAAGCATTGATATGTTTCAAAAGTCTCCGCAGCTAATGTAAGAAATCATTAATTGCCAAGAGTGACATGTTAGTGAGATGTCACACAGCAGCAGAAAATATCCGATCAAAAACATCCTTGATGCAATGTCATCTGCTGGTTGAGTCCATCATTAAAATGATAGTTTGTAGCTTGAATCCCATGTTGTATTAACAGACTTGCATTTTCTGCTATCAGTTGATAACTTCTACTCCTATCTCCCACTGCTGTAGAAACTGCTCTATTTGCTTCTTACAGCAATTGGACCTGTTATATAGTCATGAATAGCCACAAAATTTCAACTGCATTAGTACTTTCTGGAGTGGCTGGAGAATGTCCATACAAGTGCTGGCTTGGATGAGACCAGCAGGAAGCTCTGGGCCATACAGGGTTATGCAGCAGTTTAAAATTCAAAATGTGAGCTTGCCATGTTAAAGTAGACCTCAATAGCATTACTTAATCGGAGGGTCACTGCATTCGGCCAGTCTGTCAACCACAGAACCTCACCAATCAGATATGCACATAGGGTACACATGATGAACCACAAGCACAAATAACCTGATATAAAAAGAACTTACCATTCAGGTTTGGAAATATATCACTGTTTCTTTATTGTCAATGGATCAAAATCCTGACATGCTCTCCTGATGGCACTGTGGGTCTACCTAGATCGAATGGCAGCATGGTAGCTCAGTATTTAGCACTGCGCATCACAGTGCCAGGGACCGGGATTCGATTCCAAACTTGGGTAACTGTGTGGCGTTTCTCCATTCCTGTTTCTGCATGAGTTTCTGCAAGGGTGCTCTGGTTTCCTTACTCATTCCAACGATGCGCAGGCTTGGTGGATTCACTGTGGTAAATGTGGGGTAACAAGGACAGGATAAGGGGCTGGGTCTGGGTGGAGGTTTGGTGCAGACTTGACGGGCTGAATGGCCTCTTTCTGCACTATAGGGATTCTATGAATGGACAGCAGTGGTTCAAATGGCAAGTCACCACCTTCACAAGGCCAAGTAGGGATGGGCAATGAAATCCACATCCCTTAAATGAACCGGAAACACATAAGATGCAGAGGAAATAATCAGAACATGGCTGATATATAATACTGAACATCAAATTTTCAGTGATACATGTGTTCAGAAAAGAAGCAGGACACCACGTACAAACATATATACATAGGAAATAGGAACAGGAATAGATTACTCAGCCCCTCAAGCCTCCTCTGCCATTGAATAAGGTAATGTTTCAAATCCCACATTTCCATATGTGCTGATAATCTTGGATTCCGTTACCTGGCAAAAATCAATCTGACTGCCCCTTGAAATATTCAATGGTTCTACAGCTTTCCGTGGCATAGGTTTGGAAAGTGTCACAACACTCTATGAGGAAAAAATTCTCATTTTAGGATTAAAAGGGTGAGCCCAAATGACAGCAACACTTAGGGATGTTGGTGTCAGTTTTAATCAGAGGAATCATTGCAGTCCTGTCAAGAGAGGATGTCCTTGAGGAGACAAAGGGACACTCTATTTTGTTTGAGTTTAGGAGCAAAAAGGAGGATGACCACACCTACTCTGTTAATCTCCAAATATTGAGAGTGATCATGGACCAAATTCTTTGCAGGAAAGTAATGAGATGTGCTTGAACTACAAAATGATGTTATTGGGCTTTTATTATTGAAATATTGATTCAAGTAATGTTACAATCAAAATTAAAGAAGGAGGGTAATTTCTGAAATATCTTGAGAACATCTTTAATCAGTATATTTTCAGCTCATTTAGAAAGGAGGAATATTTGGATCTGGTGCTGGGGAATGAGGTAGATGAAGGGGAAAAAGTCTCCCCATTGTTCACTCTTTTCAGCATTTTCCTGCCAACTTTTGCTCCTCTGTTTTCCTCTGTTTAGATATTTGCTGTACCCTCCCAAGAGTGTGATGCCATTTTTTGTTTCCCCCTGTTGATTACTTCATTTGAAAATCCTTCAAGCAGATTATCCCTCTTCACAGCTGTAATGTGTTCTATATCTAATACTGTGATTATTGTATATTGTATCTATTGCACATTTGAGAGATTATACCAGTTTCTATGTATGTAGCTAAGGTTTTATTTTCAGCAGTCTTAAGATATGTACAACATGCTACAGCTCTGGTTTTCAGCTCTGAGTCTGCAGTTAGGCTTAATCAATCAAGCACAGTAAGCATCAATTGTAAATAAATTGCAAGGTGTGGTGGCATTGTGGTAATGTGACTTGACTGGTGATTTATAGCTCCTGATGTAGACAGACCAGCCTACGGCCACTGCTTGCCCCATTGGAAGAAAGTTTTGCCTTGTGGATATGTTGGAGAGCATCACATGGCATTCTAACCACCATATCAGGACAGAATATGGCACCAAAACCCCTCTCTCATTTGTATTCTATGGAAATCAAGTGACTGCAATTCTCCTGCATCTTCACCACAGCATGAGTGCACTGAGAGTTGGTTGCTTCACAATAAGAAGTGGCTCCACATAGAGGCATAGAGTTATAGAGATGTACAGCACGGAAAAGACTTTTCAGTTCAACTCATCCGTAATGACCAAATATCCTAAATTACCCTGGTCTCATTTGCCAGCATTTGGTTCATATTACTCTAAACCTTTCCTATTCATATACCCTTTGGGATGACTTTTAAATGTTCTAATTGTACTAGCCGCCAACACCTCCTTTGCTCATTCTGCTAGAAGTTGATATTTGTCCTGGGATTTCAGACTCCTGTTTCTTTTATCTGGATATTCTGAGTGCAGTGGTCACAGAGATGGCAGCAGTTTCTGTACCTTGGTCCACTTGGGATGACTCCAATGACCTTATTTGAGTAATATCAGAGACAAAGCTGCTCCTCAGTGATGTAAATATTCAGCAGTGGCATTCATATAAATAATTTTGGAAGAGTATCATCCAAACATTCAAGCTGGTGGATGACTCTATGCGGACTCCACATTGTTGTCCTGATCCAGGCGTCTGTTGTTCAAGCCTTTTGGTGGACTGACTGCGGAGAATTGTGCATGTGGCAGCAACAATGAGTATCTTTACCTTCACCCCTAACCACCAACCCAAAACCCCGACAGTAGTCAAGAAATGTAGCATTACATATTGGATAAAGATATCGATATTTTATAGTTAAGAATCTTATTTGTCCATTCTAGCCATAGTTTTCCAACTGACTCACCATTGCCCATGTCCTTCAGGGGCTAGAAAAATTTATCCCATTATGTTGCTATTCTTGTCTTTCAATAATAACTGGAATTGCATACTTGTAAATGTCTATCTGTGCCCCTCATCTCATTCGCCTTCTTCATTAGACTCCTTGCATTGACAAATATATCGCGAATCACTGTTGACATCTTCACTGTCTATTTTCTTCCCATTGACTAATTCCCTGCCTTTAATTTCCAGCTTTGCTTCTCTGCAGCCTGAAGCTATGCATGTGTTACTTCTCCACTTACCAACTAAAATGCCAATCCACTGAGAGAGTTATAATATCTCTAAGCCAGTATACGTTTCGATTCTGCCACAACGTATCTCAATACTGCAAGAATCTATTTTTTTACAAGTTTGTGCCTATAAATGACATTCATGTCAAAAATAAGCAATGATAACACCATACATGCAGTGTTATTATTTTAATACTATTTCTGGAAAAGAAACCACAAATCAACAGACATAATTAGAATCCCTACAGTGTGGAAACAGGTCCTTCGGTCCAACAAGTCCATGCCAACTCTCAGAGCATCCCACCCAGACCCATGCCCCTATGACCCACCTAATCCACACATCCTTGAACACTATGGGCAATTTAGCATGGCCAATCCACCTAGCCTGCACATCTTTGGACTGTGGGAGGAAACCAGAGCACCTGGAAGAAACCCCACACAGACAATGTACAAACTCCACACAGCCAGTCGCCTGAGGGTGGAATTGAACCTGGGTCCCTGGAGCTGTGAGGCAGCAGTGCTAACCAATGAGCCACCCCTAGACATCCAGACAGGTAAGGACTGTCTAGGAGAGAAACTATTTTTTCTGTGTTTGTCTTCCATCATTTGTTACAAGATCACTTTCTTATTTTGATTCTCTCCTTCAGCACTTTTAAACTTTCTTTTAAATTTATAGCTGCCCTTGCCCTCTTGTAAGTTTTTCTTTTTTAAAGAGAGAGTATGAGATAGAAGACTCATTATGATTCAGTATAGAATTGCAGTCTTTAGTTTTGGTCGTTGCGCTTTTCTGTTGTTTGTAGTTGTAACTTCAGCTCTGAAGTCAGACTGATTACTGGATGGCTGTTAGGAAAATGACTTTTCACAATTGCTATGCTGTTGCAAATGTCTATCTTCTCAGCCTTGCTTTTAATCTCCACATGCTGCCACCGGGATGCAGCTCATGTTACTCTGGATAACATATATCAGAGAGAGTCACATTCTTGTTCAGACAAGCTTTCTGAATTTTATTTGCAATGCTAACTATTTACAAGGCTACCATTTCACAGATTTGCACAAATAGTCTGGGTTCTGTGCTTACTGATATTACTGCATATTGCAGAGATTTGCTGAATGACTGAAAGACAATACACTGACCACATTATACAGACAGAGTAACTGAAGGTGAGGCAGGCATATGTACATCAGAGCATCGCTCAACATGATGTCATGTAACTGTCTTAAAGGACTACTCTTTAGAATCAGTCTCATTCTTGGACACATGCATCTCCAAGAAGGATTGACACCTCAGTTTTTCACTCTGGCGCAAGCCCTCATAACCTCATGATGCTGCACTTCTCTAGCTTCCACCCTAAATATATTTTTAAAAAGCCATCCCCTACGGACAAGCTCTACACATACACAGGATCTGCTGAGATGATGGGGAATGCGACGGACACCTGAAGGTGTTTAAGGATGCCCTAATAAGAACAGGATACGAAGCACAAGTCATCAATTGCCAATTCCGTTGCGCCATAGTGAAAAACCATAATGACCTCCTCAGAAGACAGACACGAGATATGGCCAATAGGGTAGCCTTCATCATCTAGTACTTTCCACAGAGTGTAGAAAATACACCATGTCCTTCGTGGCCTTCAACACATTATTAACGGTGATGAGTACCTCATCATGATCTTCCCTCCGCCTCCACTTCTCACCTTCAAACAACCACCAAACCTTAAATAGACTATTGTTCGCAGCAAACTACCCAGCCTTCAGGACAACATTGACCATGACACCACACAACTCTGCCATGGCAACCTGTGTAAGACATTTCAGATCATTGACATGAATACTACCGTTACACGTGGGAACACCACTCACCACATACACAGTAGATACTCCTGTGACTTGGCTAATGTTGTCTATCTCATATGATACAGGCAAGGATGCCCCAAGGCATGGTATATTGGCGAAATCATGCAGACGCTACAACAACGGATGAATGGACACCGCACAATGATTACCAGACAGGGTTGTTCCCTCCCAGTGGGGGATCACTTCAGGGGTCAAGGACATTAAGCCTCTGATCTTTGGGAAAGCGTCCTCCAAGGTAGACTTTAAGACATACAACAATGCAAAATCATTGAGCAGAGGCTGATAGCCAAGTTCCATAGCGTGATCTTGGGGTTATGTCGCAATAACTATGACCCCACTACGCTATATACTCAAATACAAACACACACACATGCACACATACACTCCCTCACTCTCACATTCTCTCAAGCACACACACATGCACACTCTCTCTGTCTTTTTCTCTCTCTCTTTCTTACACACATATGCGCGCACACGCGCACACACATATGCACATACACAGACACACACGTGAATTATTTCATCCAAGATGTTTGTGTAGTTATTGATACATTCTGT
Source organism: Rhincodon typus (assembly GCF_021869965.1). Lineage (NCBI taxonomy): Eukaryota > Metazoa > Chordata > Chondrichthyes > Orectolobiformes > Rhincodontidae > Rhincodon > Rhincodon typus. The sequence continues at coordinate 70,158,479 of NC_063337.1, forward strand.
TTTACTCAAAAAGATAAAAACTGACCCCAGTTTAAAACATAGACAGATCCTAAGCAAGACCTCACACTTAAAAAGCATTGTCTGACCTGAGATGGTCACCTCTTGTATACATTTAATTATCTTGGGACAATGACTTAAGAGGAATCTGGATTTTGCATTTTAATTAGTAGTCTCCTTCCTAACTGATTAAAGATTCAACAAGAGGCAGCCAGTTTTAGGGTTGTTACCTTTCTGCTTATAAATTCTGTGTCTTATATCCTCTCTCTCACACTACGCCTGAGGAAGGAGCTGAGCTCCAAAAGCTTGCCTTTTCAATAAACCTATTGGACGATAACCTGGTGTCATGTGATTTTTGACCTTGTCCACCCCCAGTTCAAAACTGACATCTCTACATCATGGCCTGGAGTCAGTCTGGAATGCAGTTTTTGGATGGAGTGGACAGTCCGACCAGCTGAATATGGACTGCAATCCAGGGGAAGCAGATAAACTTGGCTAGTCCAAAGGCAAGCATTCATTTTACAAACTCTTAAGTACTGTGTCATTTTGAAAGCTACATTTGATCCAAAGATATCCTCAAATCTATCAAGCTATCAGCATTCCTGTGGCTGGGAAACCTGGCTTTACAGCATTAAACCTGGAAAGTTAAGTTATAATATTTAGCTGTTCCACTTTTCTCTTGGGTTAGTTTTGAAACTGTGACGTCCCATCAGGTCCCAACCCACCCACTTTTGTGGAATTTAGATTTCAAACCTGTTACTTATATTGACCTTCAAAAAACTGCAGAACCTAGGAGTATAAGAAGAAGTGGTTTAAGCTTCAGACTCTTTTGTACTTTGTCTCCCAATTGTCTTTGTAGCTGTGCTCTTCAGTTAATCGTTCCTCTACTTTTCCTCAGCTGCAGCCATGGCAACAAATGAGTGGGCTCTAACCAGCTAAGAAATGAATGTGAGCTGCCTGACAATAATTTTATGTCCAATTTTCTCTTCACTGCAGTGAAGCAGTTGTTTGCAGCATCCTCAAAACAACACAGATGGGGTCAAGAACTTAGCAACATGAAAAATCAACCCAGGGCAACATTACCATGACATTTCTTGTTAGTAATCCAGAATGGAGTACTCTGTCATCTGAAATAACTAAGACAAATACACACAGGTGATAATACATTAAAGATGGCAAGATCCAAGCTTTCTGCTTCCTGCTTGTGAAGAACAATGTATACATGTGGCATTGTACTTTATTTGTCACTTATACCTTTCACCAACTGAGGGCAGAGGTATAACATTAAAGCAATCCGCTAAATGTTCAAAAATTAAAACATATTGGAAACTGTACTAATTTGCTCGTTAACCCACTGTTTACCTGAAAGTAGCTAAGTTTGACTGTCTCATTCCAGTTCAGATTAAATCTAGATTGCAATTAATACAGCTCAGAAGGAAAGGGCAATGGTACAGTTTGTGCACGCTCAGAGAAGTGGAGCATTAGCCAATTTTAGTGCTTATGCCTTACTTATGTTCCTACAGATTCACAGTTTAAATTGGCCAGATTTTAGATGGCTGATAGCTTGTGGAATGAATTCCAGGTTGCCAATTGAAAGAGAGACAGGGAGGCTGTTATAGCCATAATTTTGGAAGGTAATAATCACAGTCAGGGGTTGGTGAGGTGTTTGGTTATGAGGGGAGGTGGTTGGTTGTAGAAGAGGGAGCCCAGGGTCAAGGAAGACTCACATTTCTAAGTAGACTGCTACGTCTGCTCTTCTTGGCTCCCCATGAAAAAAGGAAACTGACTTTGTGGTTCACAGACTGCATCCCAAAAGTGCTGGCCTGATGGAAAGTTAGAACTGCAGCCCTTTCAGATTACAGTTTATATGGCTATTGAGGTCCGATGGTGTCCTTAGGATCAAATCTACATGTCCCACTTTCTTCCTGCAGGTTCTAACAACATGACAAGATCAAAGGGGTTAAAATTCACCTAATGTATGTTTTTGATTGACTTTTGGAAAGTTTAGAAATGTTTTACTTGCCTTTTGCAACTAATAAACAAGTGCTCTGGCAATTTCTTCAGCAGAAATCTTTCGCCATATTTCTTATTAAAGTGGAATGCTTCAACTGAACAATCCACAAGAAAGGGAACAAGAAAACGTTGTTTAAAGTTCAGTTTATGTTTTAACGTGGCAATTAAATCAGTAACTACATTGTATCTCAACTCAAATAGATTTGCTTTACTGATGATGATCTTGTAGTAACTAGCCTAGAAATATCAGAAGTCAAAAAGACTGAAGTCAATAAAAAATGCAAAAAGAAATTCCTTGAAAATGCAAATTACCCTTAAATCTGAGTTATACTAAACTTAAAAAACAGGAAGCACATTGAAGTTGCATTTAATTCCACTTAAATAGTGCAATATTAATTATTTCTGCAAGGCACAAATGTTAAATGTCTCTTCTGCTTTTTCATTCAGCAAAGACGTATAGCTGACTGTGGTTTTCTCTTCAAGTACAAGATGCTTTGGCCAGTCTCAAGTTGAGCATTGTGCACTGGTGTTCGTACGTCAGAGAAGTTATTTTTAGAAACCTTGTCGATATGTCGCCTTCATTCTGGTGTCTTTTATTATATTTATTCACTGCTTTAGTTGGCACAGGAAAGAAACCATTTTCTTTTTAAAGAAATATTAGAAATTTCTTAGATTAACTCTGCAATTGGTCAGTAGATAGTTTTCCTTTTAAAACTGTCAGTTGCAAGAATGGGGTAATGGTAAGTTGACAGACTCAAATAGCGCCATCTCACATACCAGAATTGTTGTATTCTTTTCTTTCCTCATTAATCTGACACTCACTTTGTTGCACTTTCCCAGTCAGTGCAGCAAAATTAAAAACAAACGTTTGATGTAACTTGACCAGTTCTGTTCAATTTCCCTAAGATTGGCAAATACTGCTCTGGCCGGTATAAACTTGCATGTGAACATTTTCTCTGCTTGGCATTTCTACAGTAATCATAGAAAGATTCTACCTATGCTTAAAACTGATTGTGTTTGATTGTTATTCTGCAATTTTCCACTGTACACAAATTTCTTTACACATAAATAAAGAGCTACATTGAATATTGTTGCCAACCTTTCTCAGTATTTGATTTTCAAACAGTATGACTAATTATCGTGTTAGTCTCCAGACGAAGCAAAATACATTATCTAAAATGAAAATAAAAATACTGGAAAATTCACTCAGCAGGTCTAGAAGAATCTACGGAGAAAGAAACAGAGTTAATTGGACAGATTTTCAGCTAATGCGGTAGAATGCTTGAGTCAGGAGATTTCTCTAATGCTTAGCTTAGTATTGAAGTGCTGTGATCTTTCTTCCATTAATCTTCTATGTTCAGCCTCCACTGAAAAGATCAGTTTTAAGATTGACTATGGAAAACTTTTAAGACCATTCTGTAATGTGCATGGCAGGCAGAATGTGAGCTGATTTGAAATGTTTTTTAGGAAATATCCCAAATTTTGGACTTGCATCTTAGCTTAAGCATCCAGGAACTTGGATCACCTTCATTTTTGTGTCTTTGTTAATTATTCCTACACCGGCAATAGGCACATTAGATATGTTGCGTGCATTTGGACAGTTTACTGGTATACACAGCTAAATTTGAATACTCATGGCTGTAAGATAAGTTAAAGGGGTAAATCCAGAAAAATTGACAGTGCATTTGGAAGACAGCTTCACCCTGCTAAAATCCAGGTTTTGTTCAGTGTGGTGCACTGCATACCATTCCTTCAGAAGAGTAAAGTGACAATCAACATATGCTATTTGCTTAAATAGAGTGATATTAACACTCATTAATGGGTTTCCATGGCTTCCTGAAACTCGTTATTTGTGTAAGTTCCGTCAAATCCAAGGTGACCTAGTATCGATTAGAATATCTATGTTTCTGATCTAACGAGAAGGATCTTGCTGAGCAAATAATTTGAATTTTACTACATTATGGCAACTGTTTATGACTACACGAATATGATCTGTATAATCACAGAGCATATTTGGGACAGATTCGCTCCATCTCCTTCACCGACAAGTTACTTCTTTCCTCTGATTAAGTCCCCTTCACAAAATCACAGTGAGTAGAGAATTCAAAACTCAATCAACAATTAACCCTTTCAGACCTATATAACAACATCTTCACCCAAGTCCTTCCGTTATGGACTATACTGTTAGATATTTGATTGTATATTTACATTTGCCAATACCCATTTTTCCCTCTAATTCAGATGATCCAAATATTTCACTATTCTCCTGAATGTGCTGTCTTTAGGCTTGGAAGAATGATAGTTTATTGGGTTGAAAGTATCTGATTCCTGATGGTCTGAGGTTTTCAGTTCTCAATTGAATTGGAAGTCTTTAACCTCCCATAATTCTTTTGAGGAGAATTTTGGTGATGTTTCTCTATTCTCTATAGATGTCAGTATGGTCTAGGCAGCATTTTTTTTTCTTTCTTAAGTGTCATCGATCTTTGCATGTTGTTTGTCCCCTCTTAGTGATGTCTTCTGCAGAGTCATGTACATCACATCTTTAATTTGTATCAGTGGAATTTAAATCTCATCTTCCATCTTTTGAATAAGATTGCAATGAGTACAGGCCCTTGTACTCAGGAGTGAAAATTTTTCATTGTGAGGTACATACAGGTTTTCTAGTATTTGGTGTTGCATATGTTGAAGATTCAATTGTAACCTACCTTTAACATTAAGTGCAACACCACTTGGACTATGTACTTAAACTCCTCTCCAGTGTAAAAAGTGTTTTGTCAACCAAGGTTCACTATTTGATAACGTTGTGTCACTTGCCCTCATGTCCAACTCGAAATTCATGACATGTTCATTGAAATAATAGCGGATAGTCAAAATTGTTTCATCTGGGTTATTTATTTCCCTTGGAAAGGCTTTGGGTTTATTATCTATTGGAAGTGGTTCTTTTCTTTGGCATGTTCTTGCTTTTGCATATTTTCTGAAAGTGACGTACATTTTCTGCAATGAAAGTATTCAGTTCTATAGGCTCAACACGATTTATTACTATGAGGTTTCTTTGCTCCACAGTGTCAGGAAGGACTTTTAGGTTCTGGTGTCTGTCTGGTCCAGTGCATTTTGTGCATATTTTGTGGTTTGTACCTTAAAGTATGAATAAGCTCCAGAATATCCTGTGTCAAATTTGATCTTCTCCCCTTTGGATTGAGCTGTGTTACTCTAAACCTTCACATCCCTCACGATCTAAATAGTCTAGAATTAGAGGCTTTCTCTAGAGCTAGGACTGGAATAAATTTGACAAAAAGGCCTCAGAAATGCCTTCACTAATCTGGTCTGTTATGAATTCTGACCTTAATTTACCATTGCTGCATCTCTCTCTCCTACACTTAAGAAGTCATCGATGAATGATTGGAATCTCGATGTTTCAAAAATGATCGTAGCAAGTATGGCCTGGACATCTACACGCTTTTGGTGGGTGTGTGTGTGGGTAAAGTTGTGGTGCCAAACTTCTAATCAAAATTAGAAAGCCTACTTCTGACCATAATTGGACAATAAAAGGTGCACATGCCTCAGAGCAAATACTCAGACCTTTCCACCTGAAGTAGTCAATTCCAGGTTGAGAAATGACCCAGGCTGTAGTGAAGTGGACTGGCATTGAAACTAGCCTCTTCCTTTTCATGACAATTTCTGCCGTATTCCCTGAAGATCTCAAATCCACTTTCAGAATTACCAAAGGAAACAAAGTGAGTGATTAGGGTACCAGGTGGGGGTGCATCGTAGGGTGGGAGCTGGGTAAATGGATGGGGTGGCATGTGTGTGAAGGGATTGGGTGACAGTTGATTGCGGCATAGGGTGAAAGCTCAATGAGTGGCTGGTGTGGCTGTTGAAGTCTGAGACAATGTGGTTTCTGCTGTCAATGGAGGGTCCAGGATAGAGGCTCAGGCCTGTGGGGGATTTGATGGTCAGTTCTTGTCCGGTGGTGGGAGGGTTAGAGTCGAGTTTTGGAGCATGAGGTATTCGCATTCTGTCTGATTTTGAGTGTTAGATTCCTCAAAAATAAGAAAAAAGGAACAAGTCCACGATCCTTTGAAATATCCAACTTTATTTCTTATTAGATGTCGGTCAGATAGTTACAAGTTGAGACCTCTCTATAGCAACAGCTCGCTCTGTGTTTTTTAAACATTTCTTTTATTTGATCCTCCCCAAAACCGCAAACTGTTCATCATACTCGAAACACGAAGTCTAGGAGAACGTAGTTATCACTAACCACAAGGTCTAGGTGAACATCTGTTTATCACTATCCACTCATAAGGGGACCTCCATATCCTAACCACATGTCTAGGGTAATGTTTATTTTTGATATATGCTTACGTATGCTTCAAACCAATTTCATCCGCACCTGCAAGCTCCCTTTTTGTCTTAGCATTTACAAATTTAACCCTTATTATGCGGTGCCTTAATCACATAATTTTCAAAATACTCCATAGTAGTGGTGATGTCAGGTGTTGGGTAAGGGGAGTGGCTGGTCAGGGGAGTGTAACTGGTGTCTTCTGGGGATTACAGGGTATACTAGAGGTGAATGAGAGGGCTCAGTTCCACAGTTACCCTGGCGTTAAACCAGTTTCTCAATTCTTTAATTCTTGAATTTGATTCAGACTTGTCAACTTTTCTGCAAGGTTATAGAGGCAAGGTAATTATCCATGGGAGGCTTAAACTATTCAGGAAATCAGCTTCCTCATGGTCTGGACATACAGCTTCAGTCTATGTTGCTGCTGCAACTCTCCTGCCATCAATCTATTTTTTCCATGGCTTACTGCTGGAGCTGACAGTGAACAATAATAGAACCCATCCATATCTTGGCAACAAAAAGCAGAATTTGGCAGCGATGATGGAACAACGTTTTCCACGGTGACACTTCAGTTGTCTCCTGGGGTTAGAGATGCCAGCATAAAATTAGCAGAGCTGTTTATTAAACCAAAGAGATGCAATTTGTCACAGCTACTGAATTCACAATGTGCTGAAAATTAATTTAAAAATAGCTATTGAACTCTTTTCCTTAGAATTTGTGGATGGTTTTGGAGTCTCCTGAAGCTGAACATTTTAAAATTAAGGTTCTAGACCAGATCAGTTGGAGATCAGATACAGTATGTTACTGTTGAACTGTCTCTGTAATGTCTTTGCAGCCAGCAGACAGCCAGAAGAAATGTGTAAGAACTGCTTTCTCTCCTCTCAGTTCTGAGACAAACTGCTACTTAGAATTAATCCAAAAGCTGGTGCTGGGCAGCTTCTTGTTTCTTTCAACTGTAAAGCACCTAATGCCAGTTAGCCCCACAACAATATCAAATCCAGCTTCTTCAAAAACTTCATGTAACTAATAAGTGGCCATGCAGTTCCACTTTTCCTTCGAGTTATAACAAATAAAAAGGTTCATTCTCTTCAACAAAGCAGTCTAAATCTCTATTTTCCAGTTTATTTGTAATTCTAACATTGCACAAGTTTACAGGCCATGTGGTTTCAATTGTTATATGTCTCAAGATTTGTGGTTTGACCCAGTGAGACGCCCCTGAACCAACAGTTAGAGAAGAATTCATTTCTAGCTTTACCATTCTTTAATCTGTTACTAGTGATAACAGCACTCAACTTTTCCACTATGACTGCACTGGATCCTACATCACTCAGTCCAACTACAAATGTTTAATTGGCGCACATCGATTAATTGAATAATTCATTTTGTTGACCTACGTTCCCAAGATGCTTGGTTATGGGTGGAAAAGATTGTAAGATGCAATGAAAGGGCAGGATTCCCAAGAATCTGAGGGATTGTCAACATGACCATTGAACCTGCTTTACATGCTATTATTATTTAAACAGTTGGTGACTCCATTCAATTAATGTGCATCCAGTCTGTGACTCTCATTGCCACTTCTTTCATATCAAAGCTCACTTTCCTGGCAAGGTTCCTCCTGAGTTCAGTGTCCTCTTCTCAAGCCCAGCACAAGTCATCAGATGACTATTGGGAAGGATGCAATATGTCCACTTCTATCTTAGCTGGTACATCCAGAGCATTTTCCAACGTCAGGTACATGAAAGATTTACATCCTATATCCTATATACTAATTGAGCAGAGACTCAATTTAGCACTTTGAAGACTGCCTTGACCCGGAATGCTTTTACAATTCAGTCTAGTAAAAATCTCACATTAAGAATCTACTAATGACCAGGAAATCATTGTCGATTGCCAGAAAAATCCATCTGTTCACTAATCTCCTTCAGGAAGAAAATCTGCCATCCTTGCCTGGTCTAGCCTACCTGTGATTCCAGACCCACAGCAATATGGTTAGACTTTCAATTGCCCTCTGAAATGGCCTAGCAAGCCATTCAGTTGTACCAATCATTACAAAATTTCAAAGAAATGAAACCGGACCTAGGCACCAGAAAAGACAACGGCAAATACAGCCCTGTCAACCCTGCAAAATCCTCCTCACTAACATCTGGAAGCTAGTGCCAAAATTGGGAGAGCTGTCTCACAGTCTAGTCAAGCAATGACCTGACATTGTCATACTCATGGAATCATACCTTATAGACAATGTCTCAGACACAACAATCACCATCCTTGAGTATGCCCTGTCCCACTGGCAGGACAGACCCAGCAGAGAGGGTGGCATAGTGGTATACAGTCAGGACGGAGTTGCCTTGGGAATCCTCAACATTGACTCCGGACCCTATGAAGACTTGTGGCTTCAGGTTAAACATGACAAGGAAACCTCCTGCTGATTACCACGCTCCATCCTCCCTCAGCTTATGAATTGGTACTCCTCCACATTGAACAACACTTGGAGGAAGCACTGAGGATCAGAAAGGCGCACAATGTACTCTGGTTGGGGGACTTCAATGTCCACCACGAAGGGTGGCTCAACAGCAGTACTACTGATCGAGTTGGTCAGGCCCTAAAGAGTATAACTGCCAGAGTGTATCAGTGGCAGGTATTGATGGAACCAACAAGAGGGAAAAACATACTTGACCTCATCCTTACCAGTCTGCCAGCCGCAAATGCATCTGTCCATGACAGTATTGGTAAGAGCAACCTCCACACAGTCCTTGTGGAGACGAAAACCCACCTTCACATTGTGAGTAACCTCCATTGTGTTTTGTGCCACTATCACCATGCTAAATGGGACAGGCTTCAAACAGATCTAGCAACTCAAGACTGAGCATCCATGAGGTCCTGTGGACCCTCAACACCAGCAGAATTTACTCCAGCACAATCTGTAATCCCAAGGTTGTGGCTTATCCCCCTCTCAATCATTACCATCAAGCCGAGGGATCAAAAACAAAAATAGAAATTGCTGGAAAAACTCTAGAACATGCTTCTCCCCTAGCCAAGCTCTTCCAGCACAGTTACAACACTGGTTACTACCCAACAATGTGAAAAATTGCCCTGGTATGTCCTTTACATAAAAAACAGGACAAATCCAACCCGGACAATTACCACCCCATCAGTCTACTCTCCGTCATCAGTAAAGTGATAGAAGATATCATCAACAGTGCTCTTAAGCAGCACCTGCGCAGTAATGAACAGTTCAATGACACCCAGTTTGGGTTCTGCTAGGGCCGTTCAGCTCCTGACCTCATTACAACTTTGGTTCAAACATAGACAAAAGAGCTGAATTCCAGATGTGAGGTGAGAGTGACAACCCTTGACATCAAGGCTGCACTGGACCGAGTGTGGCATTAATTAGCCCTAGCAAAATGGAACCAATGGGTATCAGGGGGGGCAAACTCTGACACATAGGAAGATGGCTGTGATTGTTGGAGGTCAATCATCACAGCTCCAGGACATCTCAGCAGGAGTTCCTCTGGGTAGTGTCCTAGGCCCAAACATTTTCAGCTGTTTCATCAATGATGTTCCATCTATCATAAAGTCATAGATCATAGAATCCCTACAGCATGGAAACAGGCCCTTCAGCCCAACAAGTCCACACTGAACCTCAGAACATCCCACCCAGCTATAACCCACCTAATATACACGTCCTTAAACACTACAGGCAATTTAGCACAGCCAATCCGCCTAGCATGCACATCTTTGGACTGTGGGAGGAAACCGGAGCACCCGGAGCAAACCCACGCAAACACAGGGAGAATGTGCAAACTCCACACAGACAGTTGCCCGAGGGTGGAATTGAACCTGCGTCCCTGGTGCTGTGAGGCAGCAGTGCTATTCACTGAGCCACCATGCCACCCAGCCAGAACTGGGAATGTTCGCTGATGATTGCACAATGTTCAGCACCATTCGCAACTGATCAGAAATGAAACAGTCCATGTTCAAATGCAACAAGGTTTGGAGATGATCCAGCCTTGGGCTAAGTCAAAAGTCACATGACACCAGGTTATAGTCAAACAGTTTTATTTGAAATCACAAGCTTTCAGAGAGCTGCTTCTTCATCAGGTGAAATGCACCTGAAGTAATGAAGGAGCAATGCTCTGAAAGCTTTTGATTTTAAATAAACCTGTTGAACCATAAGCTGGTGTTGTGTGACTTCTGACTTGTCCAGCCCAGTCCAACACTAGCATCTTCATGTCAGGCTTGGGCTAACAAGTGGCAAGTAACATTTGAGCCACACAAATGCAAGGCTATGTCCATCATCAATAAGAGACAATCTAACCATCACTCGTTGACATTCAATGATGTTATCTTCACTGAATATCCCACTATCAACATCCTGGGTGTTATCCTAGACCAGATATTCAACTGGACTCACTACATAACCATAGTGACTACAAGAACAGGTCAGAGATGGGAATACTGCAGCGAATAACTCATTTCCTGACTCCAGAAAGCCTATCCACCATCAACAGGGCACAAGTCAGGAGTGTGATGGAATACTCCCCACTTGCATTGGATGAGTACAGCACCAAAACACTCAAGAAGGTTGACACCATCCAAGACAAAGCAGCCTGCTTGATTGGCACTACATCCAGAAGTATCCGCTCTCTCTAAAACCGATGCTCAGTAGCTGCAGTGTGTACTATCTACAAGATGCACTCCAGAAATTCACCAAAGATCCTCAGACAGCACCTTCCAAACGCACAACCACTTCCATCTAAAAGAACAAGGAAAGCAGATATATGGGAACATCACTATCTTCAAGTTCCCCTCCAATCCACTCGCGATCCTGACTTGAAATATATTGTCGCTCCTTCACTGTCGCTGGGTCAAGGTCCTGGAATTCCCTCCTTAATGGCTTTGCTGGTCAACCCGCAGCAGATGGACTGCAACAGTTCAAGAAGGCAGCTTACCATCACCTTCTCAAGGACAACTACAGACAGGCAATGCTGGCCAGCCAGCGATGTCCACATCTCACATATGAATAAATTTTTTATAAAGTGTTCTGCACTCTGCTGGTACACAATATGCAACACAATTTCATTCTATAGAGGAGAATCAAGCTGTGAGAGCACCAGGAGAAAGGCAATAAGCAATATAGAACAGGTGATACATGTATGCAAGAAGATAACCAGGGAGAGGGGAGGACCACTCAAGGATAAAGGATGGCACATGTGCTTGGCAGCAGAGGATATGGATGAGATTCTCACTGACTACTTTGCATCAGTGTTCTCAAAGGAGAAGGATATGGAGGATTGTGAGATTAGTGTGGGGCATGCTATTATGCTGGGGAATTTTGAGATCCAAAAATAAGTGGTATTGGGTTTCTTGAAGAGCATTAAGGTGAACATGTCCCCAGGGCTCAGTGAGATCTATTCCAGGTTATTGAGAGAGGCAAGAGAGGTGATTTCTGGAGCCTTGACCGAGATCTGTATATCTTCTCGAGCCACTGGAGTGGTCTCTGAGGATTAGCGAGTAGCTAATGTTGTTCCTCTGTTGAAGAAAGGAAATAGGGATAATCCAGAAATTTATAGACCAGTGAGTCTCATATTGGTGGTTGCGAAGCTATTGGAGAGAATTCTTTGGGATAGGATTTACGCACATCTCAAGAAGCATGGTCTAATTATGGACTTTGGGTGGGGCAGATCATGTCTTACTAACTTGATTAGTTCTTTTGAAGAGGTGGAAGGTGATCAATGAGGGTAGAGCAGTGGATGTTGTTTACATGGATTTTAGTCAGGCTTTTGACAAGGTACCTCATGATATGCTCATCGAGAAGATTAGGATGCATGAGACCCACAGTGATGTAGACATTTGGATTCAGAATTGGCTTGCCCATAGAAGACAGAATATCTATTTTTTGGAGGAATAGCCACCGGAGACTTCTGAACTAATTTCTAACCCTTCCTGATAGTCACCCATCTATCAGATTGATTCTGCTGTGTAACGACTTTTCTAAATCTACTCGCCATCTTACTCTGTATTTTATTTATGGCCTTAATAACATTAAGCCTAAAAAAGGGATGTTTCAATAACACCTTATATATAAAATAAACTACCCTTCTTTACTTACAGAAAATAATGTCAATGGAAAGGAATATATATAAATTAAATAAATATATATTTGCTCATATATAAATATATATATATACATATATATATAAGATATAATTTTTAAATGTTTGATATCAAACATAAAAATTAAATAAAACTACAATTAACCGAACCTGAAAAGAACTGTTTGGATACATCTTGTGATCCCAACGAGGATAGGATTCGGGGAAAGTGTTCAAGAGAAGGAAAAAGCAACTTGATGCTCTGGAGACCTTTTGTATTCCAGGGTGGAATGCAGCAGACTCTGGATTCGGGTCTGTATGTCAGCACAATCAAGACCCCCAAGAAAATGGGGACGGTTATAGTCGGGAAAGAGAGAACTGGAAGCCAGGTTTGTGCGCTGTGCAAGTGCACCAAACCTTGTAGAAGTATTCACCTGCACATCTGCTAATGTGGTATACTGTATCTGCTGTTCCCGATGTGGCATCCTCTACATCGGGGAAACCAAGCGGAGGCTTGGAGACCGCTTTGTGGAACACCTATGCTCAGTTCGCGACAAACGACTGCACCTCCCAGTCGCAAACCATTTCAACTCCCCCTCCTACTCCTTGGGCGACATGTTCATCCTGGGCCTCCTCCAATGCCACAACAATACCACCCGAAGGTTGCAGGAACAGCGCCTCATATTTCGCTTGGGAACCTTAAAGCCCTATGTGGACTTCACAAGCTTCAAAATCTCCCCTCCCCCGACCGCATCCCAAAACCAGCCCAGCTCATCCCCGCCTCCCTAACCTGTCCGTCCACTCCTTCCACCTCAAGGCCCACCCCCATCTCCTACCTATCAGCCTCATCCCGCCTCCTTGACCTGTTCATTCTCCCTGGACTGACCTATCTCCTCCCTACCTCCCCACCTACACTCACCTTTACTGGCTCCATCCCCACCTCCTTGACCTGTCTGTCTCCTCTCCACCTATCTGCTCCTTTATCCATCTTCGATCCGCCTCCCCCTCTCTCTCTATTTATTTCAGAATCCCCTTCCCCTACCCCATTTCTGAAGAAGGGTCTAGGACCGAAACGTCAGCTTTCCTGTTCCTCTGATGCTGCTTGGCCTGCTGTGTTCATCCAGCTCTACACCTTGTTATCTTGTATGATTTGTGTGTTTTTCTTCCCTGGAGATCGAGATCTGTGGATACTTTGAAGTTAGTTTGCATTTTGGGAATGTGCGGTGATTTGAAAGTGTGTTGTGTGTCTGTATCAGTGGTTGTGCAAAGCATAAATCTGCAAAATGTTGATTTAAAAATTTAGTTCATAAAGCTTGTTAAAAATTTACCTTTTGGAATTGGCTCTGTGTTTTGTTCAGACTTGGGTAAAATTTCATTCCAGAAATTACCATGTTTGGATTTTCATTTTCTGACCAGAATGAACTTCCAAATACTGTTTTAACTCATAAGATTGATTCATTGTTAATATTCAAGTGAAAGGGACATTGGAATATTGAAAATGCAACTTCCGTTGGTGAGAAATTTAGGAAAGGCAAATTTAACCAAGGGTGGGCTTTTCCTTCCTTCAAGGAGGAGGAAAAACCATTGATGTAATTGCATGCAGGAGTTTACACCCCATCCCCTTTTTGAATCCGTAGTATATTAATACTAATTGACTCATTCTACTTGACATGGAATGAATGGAGCTTGTTTGTTGTTTTTCTTAAAAATTGGACACACTGAAAGCTGAACCCATTTGCAGAATTCCAATGCCTCAACACAGTGATGGATGAGTCACCCTCAAACCATTCATCAATAATACATTTTTCAGTGTTTGGAAAGTACTGTGGAAATATTAATTGTAGTAAGTGCCAGGAATCTCAAAACCATTTAGCCTGGTTACACCTAAGCATATTGTGAGAAAATTATATTAAAGCTCACATGGCCTGGTATGCTGAAACATGTAAATAGAATAGTTATCTGAAAATTTTAAAGGGATTTTCGGAAATGATAAAGTGCATGCACAGAGTCTCAGTGGTTTCAATACATAAAAATTGTTAGTGACTTTAAGGAAGTAAACACAATATTGAATTTGGACAAATTTACATAGAGGTATATTAAATATTTAGAATGAGTTATCGAGTACAATAACTTTTTAAAAAAGTGGGTCATCTTTGAGAAAGAACAAAGTATGTTGTGCCTGATTCAATCAGAAATGTTTGGCTTCTGTTTTAAAATATTATCAGATTATGTTCCATGGACTATAAATCTCTACAGATCTCTAGAATTAGATAGGATAGTAACAGTTAAATAGCAAAATTGAATAAGACAAAATAATTAGGGGTGGACACTGGTAACAGAAGAAAAATGAATGAGAATAATGGGTTGAAACAGCAATTGAGGTTAAGATGCATTTTAGTGAAAAGGAAGTTTAGATGAGAGCACCAAACTAACAGCTTTCTCTTGGTGATGTTTGTGTCCTTGTCTTTCTTTTTAAGAAAGACTGAAATAATGATCAATCTACTGCCCAAGGCATCAGGACCATGTATGGAGAGATAAGTAAAGCTTTATACATCATTTAACAAGACCATGTGGGAGTCAAAATGCGTGACATGGTCTTGGGACACTGATATAAGTGTGCAAAAGTGAATATTACCTCAGAGGTAACAAACATGAGACTGTAAAAGAAAAGCATGCACTGAAGAACAGGTCTCAGACATGTACACATACTTGACAAAATGATTAGTGGCTTGGAAGAGGACAAAAACATAGTTCAAATGATAAGGCACTGACACAAAATTCATATGGAAACTGACTTTAAAACAATGTAAGTAGTATTAGTGAAGGGGATGTAAAAAGAATTACAATCAAAATAAATGGTGTGATTGGTTGTTATGTCAAAATGTTACAGAAATGAAAGAATATGGAGTCTGGGAGGAGTAATGGTGGACTGAGTGAAAGGGCCCATCAGATGGCATACCGATACCCTATCATGACTAAACCAATAGGTGGAATTGTAACGTGTTAGGGCAGTTAGTGCACGTGAAAGAAGGCTGAGCTAATATTCAGGTGGTGTAGGACACTGTGATAAGGGAACGCTGGGAAAAATAAAAGGCAGGAATCATAAGTTGCAGGTAAAGCCTGATGAAAGTTAGAGCGGCACTGTTTGATGCCATGTATATTGTGGCTCAAAGGGGATATCTGCACATGGAGGTGGTTATCACTCAAT
Organism: Rhincodon typus; assembly: GCF_021869965.1. Classification (NCBI taxonomy): domain Eukaryota; kingdom Metazoa; phylum Chordata; class Chondrichthyes; order Orectolobiformes; family Rhincodontidae; genus Rhincodon; species Rhincodon typus. Next base: position 70,174,128 of record NC_063337.1, read on the forward strand.
GATACAATCATTCATAAAATTGGCAAGGGAGGAAACATATTGAAGGAGTATCCTCAAGACAGATACAGATGAAGAAAGCTGGAGAAATTTTGAGTCCATGTATGGTGTTATTTTACTGTTTTTGGGTGAAGTTATCTGTGCATAGGGAACTGGAAGATTTAAAAAAACACAAATTAAGGAACCTGAATCTTAAATATACTGAATTTTAGAGCAAATTATGTGAATAGTTTAACTGAAAAAGTGTAAGATTAACTAACAGCCAGCTAATCTGGCACATTCTTTTATTTCCCCTTTCTTCCTCTTGCAGGTTTTGAGGGCTCTCAGCAGAACAGTATCCTCGACCCCAGGACAGAAGCTGGAATAGATTAAGTTGCGTGTACGTATGCGACACGGTTGCAGGGCATCTGCAATTAAGAATATTACAGTTGTTGGCATAAGCATGAAAATGCTAATCCTCTATGGGCTCCTCTCAATTTTGATCCCATCGGAGGCAGATTAGGCACATGGCACGACTTGCTGGTTTGATCACAGCCTTGACCACTTCAGGGGTGGGATATATTTAAGGGTTGGTCCCCAACGGCCACTGCGACCATTAATTTGATGATACATCCTATTGTTATATTATTCATATTGAAGTTTGTTATTTTCATTGTAATTTTAATTTTCTAGTGTAGGTTACATACTCATATATTCTCGCGTGGTTATCGCTGATTTGTGTCTGCATTTGCAATTGTCATTGTCACATGCGCTTTAATTATCATCAGAGTGGATTGTATAGAATGGGCTGATGGGCTAAAATTGTTGATGATATTCGACAGCTGCATGACTTTGAATGAGTCCTGTGAACATGCCTGTACATGCCAAAAATGACATAATCAAAGTTGCTTTTCCGTACTCGCTGTTTGTTACACGTATAAGACAGAAAGATTCATTCCAAGTTTTCGGACTTCGCCTCAGATTGGGATTGTGAACAGTGCCAGGGACAAACTGAAGCTTCCAGATCAACCATTGATCAAGGGGTCCTTCACACACAGGAGGGAATGAGGCTTTTCCTTCCTTTTTCATCTTCATTTATTACTTAATAAATTTTCATAGTCCAGTCTTTCATTTTTCCTCCTTTTTCCATCTTTTATTATTACTCAATAAATGTTCACATTTAAGCAAGTTGCTGTTATTGAGTCTTCTCTTAACTACATTTAATTGTATCCGAAAAGAACCTCTAGGATACACCTTGTGATACAAAATAGTAGGGGACTCTAAAACCAGACGGCATGAGTTTGAGATAAGAGCGGAAAGATTTAAAAGGGACCTGAGGGGCTTTTCACACAGAGAGTGGTGCATGTATGGAGCAAGCTGCCAGACAAGGTGGTAGAGGTGGGTACAATTACAACATTTAAAAGGCATCTGGACAGGTACATGAATAGGAAGGATTTAGAGGGATACAAGCCAAATGCTAGCAAATGGAACTAGACCATGTTAGGATATCTGGTCAGCACGGAAAAGTTGGACTGAAGGGACTGTTTCTCTGCTGTATAATACTCTGACTCTAAGAGGAAGCATTTGTTGACCACAAACTGTAACTACTTGAGCACATGGACTGCAATAGTTCAGAAAGCAGCACACCACTACTTTCACAAGGGCAACCAGGACTGGCAATAATGGGCTTAGCCACTGATGCCCCAATCCCACAGGTGAATTAGAAAAGGGCATTGATCCTTCTGCAGATGCAAATAATATCCTAACATCTACCTCAGGTGCATGCTACAAGACTGGTTTATCCTGAGGCAGGCAAAGTTTTTATCTCCTCATTGTTAATTATTGCCAGATATGAAATCTCACAGTTTGCTGGCAGTAATTCTAAAAGAATATCATTCATCTTCATTAATTCCGAAAACTTATAACATCAACGGCAGCAAGCATTTTTATCTCTAGTTTTCTGAGTTGAAATTTTCATAAATAATTTTTAATGCTTTGAATTAATTTCTTACGTATGTATAAGCCTGGTTATTTTTCAGGGGAGATGAACACGGCTTGAAATTGGTTGGCAACAATTGGCACAAGGCCTTTTTGATTGTAAGTGACCGTAAATCTTATTATGTGGTAAACTATTGAACAACATAATTCTCCAAGGATGAAGGAGTTTGTTAACTCTGCCACTGCAGATAACACGATTGCCCTTGTCAATCTTTTGTCTGTAAACAGTGTAACTCATAAACTAATAGATGGATATAAAAGAAAACTGGCACATTGATCAAAGAAGAATTGATTAGTTTCGGAGAAGTTGCATATTCTGACTGTGGAATCTTTTAAAAGGTGGTCATTAAAATTTGAAGATAGGATGATAGACTTTTTTTTAGAATGTTCTTGAATGTTCTTGATTTTGAATGCTATTGATTGTCTTAGTTGCAGGTTGTTGAATATGGATTGCCTGAAACCTCCTCTAGAAAAGAAATGTTCTTTAATATATTCAAGGCTGGTAATCTGATATAGCTTCAATAACAGAGCTGAAGTTGCAAATATTTCCAAATATACACACATTAATTGGGACATCGAGCTTGTATCTGTGAGTGAAATCTTTCAAGCTAATTTTTTTTATCTATTATTTCATGGGATGTGTGCATCTTTGGCAAGACCAGCAACAGCCATCTATCCTTAATTGGTTCAACTGTTTATAAGGTTTACAAGGGCATTACAGAGGGCAATTAAGAACCAACCACATTGCTGATGGATCTGGAGTCACATGTAGGGCAGACTTGTAAGGAGGGCAGATTTCTTTCCCACAAAATCATTAATAAACTAGATTGATTTTTACAGCAATTAATGATAGTTGTTATATTACAATTACTAAGACTAGTTCATACAAATTCCAGATATTTGTTTTACAAATTAAATCTAAATCAGCTGTTGTGGTGGAATTTGAACCCATGTCTCCAGAACTTTGGCCAGAACCTTTGGATTAACTCACCCAGAGATGTGCACTCACATTACTGTCTCACCGTAAAATTGAACAGAAAACTTCAAATCCAAAATGACAATTGAAAAGTACCCATGTTAAATATTTAATGGTTTCCTTGGGGTACACTTATCATTTTCTTAGCAAATGAAACTTTTTTTTATGATGTGGTAGGTGTAGTGAAATAGAGACAGATTGCTGAACCAAGTCAGCCTTCCTATCTCTGTATTTACATCACAGTAAGATTAAAACTTTTAAAGACCCTCAAAATTGAACCACAATGCCAATAACCAGACACTTATGAATCAGCGATCCCAGACTCTGAAACTAAAATTCTTGACATCATCTTGTAGCTTAAAAAAAAGCAATTTATTAACAATGCAGAACAATGCAAGAGCATGATTAAACAACAAAGTAAATCTGACTGATGTCTATGTTTGAACCCAATAACATTTATTCTCAGCACCAGTCACAGAAAAGGCAGACAAACAAACAAACAAACAGAAAATACAATCTAAAACCCAGTTCCTATGCTGCAGCTGTATAGGGTCCTGGTGAGGCCACACCTGGAGCACTATGTGCAGTTTTGGTCTCCTTACTTGAGAAGACATATATTAGCACTGGAGGGGGTGCAGAGGAGATTCACTCAGTTGATTCCAGAGTTGAGAGGGTTGGATTATGACGAGAGACTGAGTAGACTGGGATTATACTCATTGGAATTCAGAAGAATGAGGGGAGATCTTATAGAAACATATAAGATTATGAAGGGAATAGATAAAGTGGAGGCAGGGAGGTTGTTTCCGCTAGCAGGTGAAACTAGGTCTAGAGGGCATCGCCTCAAAATAAAGGGAAGCAGATGTAGGACTGAGGTCAGGAGGAACTTCTTCACCCAAAGGGTTGTGAATCTGTGGAATTCCCTGCCCAGTGAAGCGGTTGAAGCTACATCGCTGAATGTTTTTAAGGCAAGGCTAGATAAATTTTTGAACAGTAAAGGAATTAAGGGTTATGGTGAGTGGGCGGGTAAGTGGAGCTGAGTCTCAAAAAGATCAGCCATGATCTTATTAAATGGCGGGGCAGGCTCGAGGGGCCAGATGGCCTACTCCTGCTCCTAGTTCTTATGTTCTTATGTTCAAAATGCTGGCCTCTACCTGTCAGACTGAGTGTCTGCCCACAAGGTCCCAGACTTGTTGGAACAAATTCTAAGGTATTGACCTCATTTATGACCAAACATCTGCTATCTGTTTAAACATATTGCTTCCCCCCCCCCGGGTTGAAGCACCTATAGAACGTTTTAATCATGAAGCAACCTACAATTAACTTGAAGACCTGAACTCAGCTTGAGCCAAACAATTAACTTCAAAGCTAAAGAACAGCTTGCCAGAACTGAGGAAGGGTCACTGGATCTGAAATGTTGACTCTGATTTCTCTCCACAGATGCTACCAGACCTGCTGAGCTTTTCCAGCAATTTCTGTTTTTGTTTCTGATTTACAGCATCCTCAGTTCTTTCTCTTTTACTTCTCATTTTAACACAAGTTGCTGCCCGCAGTCTAAAGACCATCTTCAGCTCACAGCTCTCAGTCACAGTTCCAAACCAAAACTAGTAAAAGAATAAAATAAGAATGATGAAAATTCAGTGAAGATTCTAAGACAACAAGGTGTGGAGTTGGATGAACACAGCAGGTCAGGCAGCATCAG
>NC_063337.1:70179176-70222332 GCF_021869965.1 Rhincodon typus
CCTCTGATGCTGCTTGGCCTGCTGTGTTCATCCAGCTCTACACCTTGATTACAGTCACATTTTATTGCCATGTTAATTTAAGTAGGAAGCTCCAATCAACAAATAATTTTTCATGCCATGAGGAATGTATGCATATCATTGATGAGGTATTTCTATTCAGTATTGATGTATTAAATATCAATAAGCTCACTTGTATACATCCATTATTCAATTAATATGTCATGTATTATAAAAGCTCAAGAGAAAGTCATCACTTGTCAACAGATGCCCAGAAAATCTGTTTGCTTCTTGACAGCCTTAAATAACTTAAAGACACAACAGCCAGTTGTGGGGCAGCACAGTGGCTCAGTGGTTAGCACTGCTACCTCACAGCGCCAGCAATCTGGGTTCGATTCCACCCTCAGGTGACTGTCTGTGTGGAGTTTGCACATTCTCCTCATGTCTGTGCGGGTTTATTCTGGTTTCCTCCCACAGTCCAAAGATGTGCAGGACAGGTGGATTGGCCATGTTAAATTATTCTTAGTGTTCAGGAATGTGTAGATTAGGTGGGTTACAGGGGGATGGGTCTGCGTGATGCCCAAAGGTTCAGTGTGGACTTGTTGGACCGAAGGGCCTGTTTCCACATGGTAGGGTTTCTATGATCTATGAAATACAAAAGGCATTTGCAAATAATCTTCAACAGATCAATCTCTATTTCCTTGCTGCATTCAAAACTATAAAGCACAAGTCAGGTATCACAGATTAACATTGCATTTGTCTTTAATGTTCAAAGAACTGTACCCGAGTCGGATGACCATCTGAGGCCACTAGCTGTCCCTGAAATTTGCACGTGCTGGCCAACTGCCTTTTGGCACTTCCTCCATGCAGTTATGCACCTTGATGGCAGTCTGGTCGTTCAGCAAAAAGACAATGACACACAGGCTGGGAAATGTTGCAAGGAGCTCCCTCTGCAATGTTCTCCCACAGCTGAAATTGGCAGGAAGGAAACATATTGTCAGTCAGTTGAAATCAGACCAGGAAAGACACTGCCTGTTAGGAGAGGTTGAAGAGAGGAGGCAGTGCCTGTCAGGTGAGGTTGGAGAGAAGAGGCAGTGCCCATCATAGAGGAAGGCAGGGGATTAAAAAAAGTGTAAATTCAAAACCAGTGAGAAAAATGATGAAGCTGCAGAGCAGGGTAGCACTTTGAGTAAAAATCAGCAGAGTTAGTCACGAAGGGTTGTTATCAAATAAAAGTAGAGAAAATTAAAATAAAGTTTTGAAATAAAGCACTATGTTTGAATGTACAAAATACTCAGAATAACCAGAGGGTGCTGAGACATCACTCATTTGCATTCTGGGAGTGGACTTCGCAGTCGGTGTGGGGGTGAAGAGCACCATGGATGAACCTGGTGTGCAGGGAAGGTCAGCCCTAAATATTACATTTCTGCAGTGTTTCCATCCGTCCTTCCTCCTCTAATCAAAAACAAAAGAGAGACAAGGTTCAGAGGAGAGGAAGGTTGGCAGCAATAGTTCCAACAGTAAAGAGTCTAAAGAGCTTCTGGAAACTGTTGTTGCTGAGTTTTGAGATATTGTTAACGGAGTAGAGAGCAACAGCAGCTTCAATTTAGCATAAGAAGTATTTGACATTGTAAGGATTAATTAAGTTAAAGAGGTAAGACATGGCAGGAGAGCTCCAAGTCGTAGTGTGCTTCTCTTGCTCAATGTGGGAAGCTGGGCACATTTCCAGTGCCTGGGATCTGCATGTGTGGAAGAACTGTCTCCAGCTGCAGCTTCTGGAATCCCGAGTTTCAGAGTTGAAGCGGTGTCTAGGCACACTGTGGAGCATTTGCAAGGTGGAGAATATTGTGGATAGCACGTATAGAGAGGTGGTCACACCACAGACTCAGACTCGACGGGCAGGAAGGGTGACTACCAGGCAAAACAGGAGTGCTAAGCAGGCAGTGCAGAAATCTCCTGTGGCTACTCCCCTGCAAAACAGATATAACGTTTTAGATACTCTTGAGGGGAATGGTCTCTCGGGGATAACAACAGCAGCCAAATTCATGGCACCGTGGCGGCTCTGCTGCAGAAGGAGGGAGAAACAGGCATAGAAATGCTATTGTTATAGGGGAATCATAAGGGGAATAGATAAGCCTTTGTATGGGCGCAAATGAGAGTCCAGGATGGTGTGTTGCCTCTCTGGTGGTAAGGTCCTGGATGTCTCAGAGCATTTGGAGGACATTCTGGAGGGAATGGGTGAACAGCCAGTGTTCATGGTACATGTTGGTACTAATGACATCGGTAAAAATGAATGATGTCTTAAAAGCAGAATATAGAGAATTAGGAAGAAAGTTGAATTGTAAGCCCTCAAAGGTAGTTATGTCAGAATTACTACTGATGCCACGAGCTAGTCAGATTTGAAACAGCAGGATATATAGGATGAACACATGGCTGAAAAGATGGCGTGGAGGTAGGGTTTGAGATTCATGGGGCGTTGAGATTGGTTCCGGGATAAGTGGGACCTGTACAAACTGGACAGGTCATACCTGGACAGGACTGGGACAGATGTCCTTGGGGAGGGGGGGACGTTGTGGTGGTTACTTGGTAGAATGGTTTGGGAGGGTTTAAAATAGTGTGGCAGGGTGTTGGGAACCAGAGGAGGAAGGCAGTAGATGCAGAAATTGACGGAGAGGTAGAAACCAAGGCAAATATGACTAAGAACAGGCAGGGAAATACTGCTGAAAACAACAGGAGAGGTGGACTGAAATACATGTGTTTCAATGTGACGAGTATAATAGGCAAGGTAGATTAACTTAGAGCTTTGGTTAGTACTTGGAACTATGACATTATTGCGATTACGGAGATTTGGCTGAAGGAAGAACAGGACTGGCAGCTGAATGCCCCGGGATTTAGATGTTTCAGGTGTGATAGAAAGGGGTGCAGGGGTTGCATTACTGGCAATGGAGTATCTCACAGCTGTACTGAGGGGGGATACATCAGAGGACCTGTGCAGCGAGACAACTTGGGTCGAACTTAGGAATAAAAAAGGTGAAATCACAATGCTGGAGGTATACTACAGGCCTCCCAATAGATAGCAGGAGATAAAGGAGAGAAAATGTAGACAGATTTCAGAAAGATGTAAAAACAACAGGGTTGCTGTGGTGGGTGATTTTAACTTCCCCTAGATTGACTGGGACTCACTTCATGCTAGTGGTTTGGATGGTGCAGAATTTGTAAGGACCATTCAGGAGGATTTCTTTACACAGTGTGCAAACAGTCCAACCAGGGAAGGGGTTATACTAGACCTGGTTTTGGGAAATGATCCCAGCCAGGTGAGTGAAGTTTCAATGGGGGAGCATTTCAGGAGTAATGGCCATAATACCATGAGTTTTAAGAAACTCATGGATAGGGATAACAGCAGTCCTCGGGTGAATGTGTTAAATTGAGGGAAGGTGAACTACAATATTAGGCAGGAACTGGAGAATTTTGTTTGGAGGCAACTGTTTGAGGGGAAATCCACATCAGACATGTGGGAGAATTTCAAAAGGCAGTTGGTGAGAGTTCAGGAGTGGCACATTTCTGCGAGAATGAAGGATAGGCATGTAAAGTTACATGAACCTTGGATGACCTGGATGTTACAACCTTGGTCAAAAAGAAAAAGGAAGCATACGTATGGTCTAGGAGGAAGGGAATTGATGAAGCAATGGAAGTAGAGTCTTTGAATATTTTTATGATTATAAGTTTTAAGAGGTGGATAAGAGGTGAAAGATTATCACAGGTAGGCAACAATGTTGATTTGATGTTACAAATGATTTTATTAAATGATGGAGCAGGCTCAAGGTACGGAATGGCCTACTCCTGCCCCCCACCGTTCATATATTTGTATGCAAGCTCATAATCTGAATAAATGGGTTATGTTGGGCTAACATACTGCAACTAATGGCTTTAAATAAGGAACAGCATGTGTGCATATTCCTGCGCTGACTGAGGTTACCATGAAGAACTATCCTTCTCAACCTCTCCCCTCATCTGAGGCATGAAAACCCTCAGCTTAAACTGCCACCAGTCATCTCTCTCTAACAAGAGAGCAATCCTGTGATCCTATGGGACTGTGGCAACTGTACAGACTCTGTCCCTGGCAGCTGAGAGCCTGTTACCTTCTCAGGAATTTCCCAACATTTCTACCAATGTAATTTGAAGAAAGATGTGTAACTGATCTCTGAGGTTTGAATTCCTTGCCAGTGCAATTGTCGCAATTCAGCTAATTCACACTGAGCCTTATGACAGCTGATTATTATTTTTCTGTCATATATAAGTACAATGATCAGGAAAATGTCCTTCAAAGCAGAATAAACCTTTTATTTAATGGACTTATCAATTGTTTGACAAACAGATCAAGAGCAATTTGGTCTATCTGCTGCGATTATTACAGAATGACACCATTATACTCAGTTCTTAAAGTTCATTAAACATTCAAGTCTTTGTAATTTTAAATCAACATGGGCTAGGCATCCAAAAACTGCTCATTCTCCAAGGAACAGTGCAGTGTTCAGTGTCTTCAGGAAAGGTCATGATCAAAAAGTTAGCAATTGAAAACAGTATTCCCTGTGAGCTATCAATCTGGGGTCCAGGATTATGGTTATGATAAAGGGAAAAGTTATCGATATCTTTCTTAATGCAAGTGCTTAGATAACCAGATATGGCAATAGGTGTTGCAGTGAACATCTCCAGCAATCAGACTACTCAGAACAGAAATAGTTAGAAACTTGTTAGTGTTGTACTAACAAGATCCAGTTTTGAATACCTCTCTGAGTACATTTTATTCTTGACCCTGAGCCCCCTCATCTGGTTGATATCCAAGATTTCCAGTTCCCTACATTTGCTGTCCCTATTCATCAGCCGAGGAAGGTGACGGGGGTCACTGATTCTATGAGCCATTTGAATGGAGGTGTACATCCATTTCACCTCCATGTACCCTGCCTAAAACTACACTCATGCAAGGAACGTTTTGAAGATGAGGATATGACTGCAAAATAAAGGCCACTAACAGCAGTCTATTAAGCGATGGTAGTTTAAAGACTTTGCTGTCTCAGTTGTTTGTTAAATTTACTATAGTTTAATTAATTGGTGTTCTTGCAAACCCTTCCCAATTCTTCAGAGTGTGATCCTTGAGAGATTTCTGCAACCCATCCCTTTGGCAATATGTTTCCATTTGCCTCCATGACTAAGCCCTCCAGAGTCACATCTGTGAACCTACATGCTCTTTTGAATAAAGACTGATGCTAGCATGTTTTATGCTGCTTAATTGTATTCATGGACTGTGTTACTTCCATCGACTGAAGTTTCCATCAGCGTCCCTTTATGGATTCAGCTTACCATGGGTCTCTGCATGTTGGGTGTCTGTACTGTAATTCTGTACCTGCTTTATATTGCTTGAATGCTCTTACTCTAAATCTGCTACATCTCTATCTTCACCTTATCTTAGAGCAATTCTCCATTCCATTCAGTAAGGCTTATAAAATCATACATATTTAATATACAGAATACTGATGACAGCTTTCTAGTACAATGCTTCTATGCCTTTGTCTTCAAGTCCTCATAGCACGTTCATGTCAGAGTAACATCGTCATGAATATCATCATTATCTATTCATTTCCCACTATATCAAAGAAAGGGAACAATTTCCAAATATTTCTGTAAATAGCAATAGTTTTCAAAACCAGGTTATGGGCATTAATCATTAGGATGTAACTAGCTGATGAAAAAAAAACTCACATTGCATCTTGACCTCTTTTCAAAAAAGTCACAATGTCTGTGTGGTCCATTAGCTACATAGTTTAGAATATTTGATTGATCAAGAGCAACTAAATGGCAATTCGGTCCATCAAAATTTCTCCTTCCAATATTACAATTGTTCCAACTCAGTCTTCAAAGACTTTTTGAAAGGTTTCAAAACCTTTCACTGCATTGCCTTCTTGGAAAATCATTCTGAATTTGTATTGACAATTTTAACAACTCTCAAATGTTCTTCTCACAAATTTACATTAGATCCTTCGATCTTACAAACACAACCTGCTCTGAAGTAATATTTTGCATTCACTTTTTCTATGCTGTTTAATATTTCATGTACCCAAACATGGTTCCTTTCACCTTTATCACCGTGGAATTTAAATATGTAGTCACTGCTCATCTTGTTTAATCTTTTTGCTCTGCTCCATTGTGTGCATGCCCTATTTAAAGCATATAAACTGTAATGGATCATATAGATGAGGTTTTCTATCAGGGTCTATCAGGTCTACTGTTATATACTTGTACTGGAAATGAGCTTGAGATTCAGAGAATGCTAGCATTGGATATGCCTGACTTAAGCACTCAGGAGTTGTATTAAATATTAGTTTGGAGACAAAGGATTTTTTTCCAAATATTGTAGCCATTAACAGGTACACAGTCCCTTGGGTGGCTTGTCACGTTGGAATCTTAACCAAATTCTTGCTACCTCTAATTTCGGACAAATTCAAATACAGTTTGGATTTAATGCTCAATTTGTATTGAATTTTTTTTTCACCAGCTCCACACCTTGCCTGCCCCAAATTGAGTCTTGATTTTCCAAGGAATGGAATTCTCATGCAGATTGCAATTCGGGCCCTACATTTTTGATGAAAGGAGGAAGCTCTGCATGTGTAAGAAGGGATTCCATTTGGGTTCCCTCAGAGATGAAGAACTGTGCTTCCTTCCTATCAGTTGTGCAGTCAAATACTCTACCACTGGGCTACACCCTTCTTTTGGAGCACAGAACTGTAAGAGGAAGGTAAAGCTCCTATCCCTTTCCTAGTAGTCAGTTCCTGTATTCTGAAGTGTAAAAGTCCAGACAGCCACTTTGCAAGCTGCTGTCAAACAGTAAGTTAATGAGTTAAGTGTGAGGTTAGGATGCTGGGAGTGTGGGATGCCAGATGGCTATTGGGGAAAGGGTTCCAGGTATAATGCCAGGTGATAAGATGACAGATAAGAAGGGTGCCAGCTTGGGAGGGATAGGATGTCAGGGTAGGATTCCAAATGTTTAGGGGCCAAGGCGCCCACTAAGTAGGGTGTCAGATGGTTTGGGTGCTTGTTGGGGAAGATGTCAACTGGGTAGTGGGTAACATGCCAAATGGATATGGTTCCCGGGCATAGCAAGATGAGTGATCAAGTGCTTAGGGTAGGACAAATGGGTGAGAGAAATCAAGCAAGGGGTGCATGGCATGAGTTAGGTTGGTCCAGTCGGTTATAGGTGCCAGCTTAGGATTGTTGGATCAGCTCAGGTCCATTAGAATTGGGAGAATGGGAGGGTGCCGGGTTAGGTCTGGCTGTGGGTGGGAGTCAGATCAAGTCCAAAGATGTCGAGTCAGGATCCAATGGTGTAGGGAGAATGTCAGTGCAGGTCAGGCATGTTGGTGGGTGGGGGCTATGGTAAGGTTTGGTGGAGAAAGGGAGAGAAAAGGGTTGGCCCCCAGACTAATGTCATGGTGGAGGGTGGTGGAAGGGATCTAGCACATAAGTAGTTGGTTTTGTGTGAGTTAAGTACCCAATCTGTTTAGTCGTCACTCAGGAGTTAGACTTTGTAGTAATAGTCTAACATCTCCTAAGTAAATATTTTACTAAATTTTATTGGAACTTTAGAAGAAGGAGCAAGGCAGAGAGTACTCAATGAATGGCAGGACATTAGGAAGGAACAGAGGGACTTTATGGTGCTTGTCCAAAGATCCCTGAGGTGCCAGGACATGGTAATAGGGTAGTTAAGAAGGCATTCAGGATGCTTGCCTTTGTCAGTCATAGCATAGATTATAAAAGCAGAAAGGTCAAGTTGGAGCTGTGCAGAACTTTGGTTATGGTACAGCTGGTGTATTGTGTGCAGTCTGGTTGAAGAATATGATTGCACAGGAGGGCGTGCAAAGGAGATTCACCACAATGTAACATGTGCTGCAGTGTTCCAGCTGTGAAAACAGGCTGTACAAGCTTGAGTTGTCTTCTTTAGAGTGGAGAAGTTTGAGGGAGGACCAAATAGAGATGTACAGGGTTATAAGGTGCATGGACAGGGTGAATAGAAAACAGCTTAGTCGTAGGGTCAGTACAAGGAGGCATAATTTTAAAGTGAAAAACTGGAAGTTTAGAGCAGATTTGAGGAAAACCTGTAATCCAGAGGGTGATAGGGGTCCGGAATGCACTTCCTGGAAGGTTAGTTGATGCGGGAAACTTCAAACCTGTAAAAAGTACTTGGATGAATGCTTAAAGTTTCATAACATTTAAAGTTGTAGGCCTAGTGTGGGAAAGTGGGACTAGTGTAGATTTATTGTATTTCTGTTGATACAGACTCAGTGGTGGGAAGGGCTTCTTCTGCGCTCTATGATTCTATGTATCAATGAACTAATTCAGGTATTTGATTTTTGCGGAGATTTTTAGAAGGTTCCAAGCATAGGAGACTTGCCCAGCCGAATCTCCAATTTCCTGAGCAATTCCTTTAGAGTCTGCTATCTTTGCAATTCCACAGGGTCCCCATGCACAGCTCCTATCTAAGCTGTAATAACGACTGCCTGGTCGGCGGAAAATCTGGGCTCATATATTTGTTCCCACTAAGATTGCTGCCACTGCTTCTTAAGAAATGTATCTTGAGATACTGACAATTATCCAGACATCAACCTATGTAGTCAAAAGGCTACGTACTTTTCTTTGGGAGGCAATGATTACACATGGAGTTCTATTTCCCAGACCAAGATCAGTTGACTTCAGGCCTTATTCCTGTGCAACAGCTGATTACAGATTAGGAATCCTCACATGTCTCCAATGTACAAGCCCCAAAGTGGGAGGACCCGACACAAGTGTACAAGATTATGAGAAGTATGCACAGGATACATGAATATAAAACAGCTGTTCCCCTTCATTGAAGGGTCAGTAACAAGGAGGCATAATTTTGAAGTGAAAGACAGAAAGTTTAGAGCAGATTTGAGGAACACCTCTGTCACCCAGAGGGTGGTAGTGGTCTGGATTGCACTGCCTGGGAGGTTAGTTGAATAGGAAACCTTGGCCCAAATATGGCAGACGGTGGAAGTTGAATCAATAAAATTCTGGAATTAAGAGTTCAGTGATGACATGAAACCATTGTCAACTGTCGGAACAACCTTTCTGGTTCACTAATGTCCTAATAACCCGATCTGGCCTACATGTGACTCCAGACCCACAGCAATGTGGTTGACTCTTAACTACCAGAGGTAAATTAGGCATGGACAATAAATGCTGGCCAGACAGTGATGCCAACATCCCATGAAAGAATAAAAAAATCCTACAGTGAGTAACTCACTTCCTAACACACCATAGCTTGGCTACCATGCATAAGTGAAGAATAGCTGGATGACTGCAACTCCAACAACACTCAGTAGGCTTGACACAATCCAACACCTCACCCGGAAACTCTCAGTAGCAGCAGTGTGTACCATCTACAAGATGCACTTCTGCAACTTCCAAACTAGGAAAAGGTCAATAGATTCATGGAAGCACCAAGAGGTAAAAATCCCTCTCCAAATTATACACCATGCTGACTTCTTTTGCTGTTCCCTCACCGTTATTGGATTAAAAAAAATACCTTCATAACAGCATTATGGGTGAGTTAAACTCCAAGGCCTGCAGTAGTTCATGAAGGCAATTCAACACCATCTTCTCCAGGGCAATTAACGATGGGCAATTAATGCTTAGTTTGCCTATGACACTAACATTCAATGAACGCTGGGACAGCAAACTGAATAACATCAGTAAAAATTATGAACATTGATAATTAACAATGTGAAATAATAAGATTTGATTGTTTCTAATGAACACCTCAGTTGTAATTATCAAAGATCCCATTTTACTACCATGACCACTTTGGCTACACTGCAAACATACCTGCTGGTTTTATTAAACTAGCTTGGTGATGGCCATAAAGAACTGCCTTCACAGAGCAATAGAAAATAAAAAATTCAGAGGTGTCATATTTAGAGTTCAGATATCTGCAACTGCCAAGCAAAACAGATGTAATACCCAGTGGGCAAGAAGAAAAAGAACTACTTTTTAAAAACTGTATTATCATGTTTTCTTTGTTTTTTTCTAAACAGGCTTTTGATGGATTTAAACTGGCTGCCAACAAACATAGAATGGGCCATTTGACTGCTTCTTTAAATTTCCAAGAATTATGAGAACAAAAGTAAACTCAACATCTATCTGGAATGTCATACCTCCCACTTATGTGAACATTCCAGTCAAACCAACATAAAGGAAATCCAGACAATGCATCTCCACAGCTGGCTTACTTTGAAAGAAAACAATTGAAAAACTATTGATTTGGTACTAACAGCTCCTCAGTTATTGTCAATGGCAAACGATGGGTTCAGATAAGGTGTCGTCAAAGCAATCCTGTTTACTAAGGTAACTCAATGCAAAATGCCGTTCACATGTTAATTTTGAACAGTTTTAATTATATAGCTTTGAGTTGTTCTTGCCTATCTGCTTGTAACACCAGAAGAGAATCTTGTATAGGCACCTTCAGACTTAGCTATCACCTGTCTCTGTTCTAAAGCTCACTCAAAATGTTGATTTCTGGGAAGAATCCTGTGTTTCTGTGTGGATAATGAACCAATTCCCATTTTACCATGACTGTACCTTGAATTGAAATTGAACTTTTTCTGAACACCTGCAGAAATGACTTCTATTCACAGCCAACTGAAAAGACTTTCACTGGACATTGACTTCCTGAACTGTTAAATTCATGTGAACTGATGACAATATCTTTATGTGATTTGTAATTTGTAGATTAAATCCTTTCTATTCTCTGCGTTTCCCACCTTGTATAAATTTGCACATATGTTTATGTACTTTGTGTGTATTTTTGTCTGTGCTTGTATGTCTGTTTGTATTGAATGCATGTCTGTGTTTGTTTGTATGTGTGTGTGTTTGTGTGTGCATGTGTACATTTGTGTGGGTGTTTAGGAAAATACCATTCCCGTTTTTAAATGGGAAGAGAATAATTAGGAAATAATGGAAACTGCTGTTTCAGACAGAAGTGCAAAACAGTGGGAATAATTCAGCTAACACTGCCTTCTTATATGTGACAATGTGTTTGTTACATCCAGTGCATCAAGGTGTTGTACTCTCCAATCTGTCTCCGCCTTCTGATAGTTTTACATATAATTTGAATAAAGATGCTTGGTGAATCTCCTTGCAATCAATTTCTGCTGTAACACCAAGGGATCAAATGTTAGACTGCAAGATTACTGGTCTATAAAAATGTTTGCTTTCCTTTGGGGTTTACTTCATATTTACCTGTGACTTAATTATATATCCTGTTTAAACACAAACTACACAGATCAGGGTTACAAAAGAAAAGCTGACACAACAATATTTTCATTACACTGGATGAACCAAAGTACTCTGTACCCAATCTTCTGAAGTCTGGTCACTTTTGTCATGTAGGAACCAAGGCAGTCAATTGGTGCACAGCAATTTTCAACAAACAGCAATACAATAAACATCAGATAATCTGTCTTTAATCTGTCTTTCTGAAATTGATTGAGACAGAAGACATAGAAGCAGAAATAGATGAGTCAGCCCATCCACTTAGCTCTGTTGTTCAATGAGGTCATGACGGATGTGATAATCCTCAACTCTATTGTCCTGCGTTTTCCCCATAACCCTCGATCCCTCGTTGATTAAAAATCTATCTCAGCCTTGAATATACTTAATACCCCAGCTCCAATGGCCCTCTATGTTGAAGAATTCCTCAGATTCATGACTTTGTGAGAGAAGAAATTCTTCCTTATCTCTGTCCTAACTGGGTGATTCCTCGCTTTGGGATTATATCCTCTGGCCCTAAACTCTCCCACAAGGCAAAACAACATCTCCACATATACCCTGTCAAGTCCCCTCAATATCTTCACCTGTCAATAATGTCACCTACAATTCTTTTAAACTCCAATGGGTACAGGTCCAATCTACTCAACCTCTCCACATATGACAGCCCCTCCATACCCAGGATCAGCCTATTGAACCTTTATTGGACAATCTCTAATGCCAGTATATTCTACCTTATATAAGCAGTCCCAAAACTGTTTACAGTATTTCATGTATGGTCTAACAAGTGCCTTGCATACTTTAACCAAAAATTCCCTACGTTTAGCTCCATTCCCTTTGAAATAAAAACCAACATTCCACTTGCTTTCCATCTTACCTGCTGAACTGTTATGCCAATCTTTTGTGATTTATTCACGAGGATCCAATTGGCCAGGCCAGCTGGAATATCTGCCCTGCTCTAAGAAATATTGCCATGGATGTCTTATATACAAATAAGCAGGTAGCTAGAACTTTAGTCTAGCACATTCTGTACCGTGCTGCATTGTATTGTGTTACAATCTCTGTAGAGATAGATATTGCTGGGAAAGTGATTTGTACTTCTAGTGTTTTTTATTCATTTATTGTGGGATCATTCGTCAGGCCAGAACTTATTGCCCATTCGTAATTTGCTCAGATAGTAGACAAGAGTTAAACATATTGCTGTGGGTTTGGAGTCACATGTCAGCCAGGAAAGGTAAGGATGGGCAATTTCCCTCCTTAAATACAATAGTGAACCAAATGAGTTTTTCCCAACAATGGAGAATGGTCATTATTACACTCTTAATTCCAAATTTTCATTCAAATTTCACAATCTGCCAAGGTAGGACTCAAACATTGGTCCCCAGAACATTATTTGGGTCTCTGGATCAATAGTCTAGTTCATAATATCACTAGATCATTGCCTCCCCAGACTGCTAGCTGAAAGAATGACATGATTTTGTGCATAAAACTTTGACTGAAACAAATTAATAAAAGTGTGAGACAATTTTTATTTTGTAGGCAACTTATATTTTAAAGCATTCAAAGAAAAATCCCCCCTTCATGCTTAACATATATCAGATGCTTTCAGGAATTAGACATTATAACAAAAATTTTCACTCAGTTTGTAATGGACTCCTGGTAATCATGCTCGAAGGATTGAAAACAACGGAAGATCTTTAAGTATCCTTGTACTTTTCAGATTAAAAGGTTTGGTTCATGCTTGAAACAATTGGTTTAAATTTCCATCTGGAATAACCTAGATGTGCGGCATTGCAGTAAAAGTAGGTAATGCAGAGCGCCAATCTTTCATTTTTGCTTTAACTGTATGTTTTCTCTTAGAAATGGTCAACTCAGCTGTAACAAAGTGTGTGGCTGAAGGAACACAGCAGGCCAGGCAGCATCAGAAATTTGGCGTTTTAGGTTCAGACCCTTCTTTAGAAATGGGGAAGGGAGGGGAGCTCAGAAATAACTAGAGAGAGGAGAAAGGGTGTGGGGCTGGGGAAAGTCAGTGGGTTGGTGATAGATGAGTGCAGGTAGGGTGTGGTGGGGATTGGTCAGTGAGGTGGGAGGGGCAGATAGGTGGGAGAGAAGATGGACAGGTTGTGTCAGGTCAAGGAGGTAGGGATGAGACGGAGAATTGGACATGGGGCGAGACCGGGGGGTGGGGAGATTTTGAAAATGGTAAAATCCACGTTTAGGCCATTGGGCTGTAGGCTCCTGAGGCAGGATAATTGGCCAATCCCCACCACTGCCTACCTGAAATGATTGTTTTCAATCCTTTGAGCATGATTACCAGGACTCCATTACAAATTGAGTGAAAATTTTTATTATAATGTCTAATTCCTCAAAGCATCTGATATACGTTAAGTATGCATGGGGGATTTTTCTTTGTATGCTTTAAAATATAAGTTGCCTACAAAACAAAACGTGTTCCTCCAGCTCCACGCTTTGTTATCTCTGATTCCAGCATCTGTAGTTCTTGCTATTTCAACTCAGCTGTATCAGATTTGAAACAAGTATTTTGCATCTGAAGCTGGCACAACTTGGAAACGGACAGAGAGAGACAAAGCTGACACCAATTGCAGCGGAGACTAGAAGCAGCTTTGGGAAGCAGAGGGAAGGAATGAGAGGGATTAAAGTCCATGTTTGAGTGACAAACTCCATGATCATTAAGGGGTGAAGGAGATTTGTAGGGGTCATCTAGCCACGTGCAAATCGAAGCACTGAACAAAATCAAAGTGAATTTCTGAGAAATGTGGCACATTTTGTTTTGAACCCAGGAGAAGTGAAGGAACTGCAAGATCCTGGAACATATTGTAAACTCTTTTGTGGAAATAAAAATGAAACAGCAATGTTGAAATTTCAAGTGTACATTTTTACAAAATATAGTGCTAAGTTAATGCATTAAGTTAATTATTTAATGCACGCATAATTAAAACTTGTATTTAAGATATTAAACATTGTGGCTCAATTCTTTCAGTTAATAACCAGAATCTCAGTTTTTATTTGAAAAGTTATTGGTATCCCTTAACATGCCGTACTAAATAATTTAATCATAGAGGTCTGTACTTGAATGAAAACTTGGAAGCAGTGGAAGGTGCGGGGTTATAAGGTGAGGAAAATAATGGCATTTATTTGGATCACTCTAGTTATAAACTGCTTTATATGTGGTGAACTTCTTAGGTGTTTAATATCTCTATGGTCTACAAACAGAAGTGGTCCTTCTTCCTTTTATGGAACTCCACTTTATTTGTGTTGGTCTGGCAGAGTAATAAAGCTGCATATTGGTAAGAACCGGAACTATAATGAAAGAGTATACCCACTTGAGATGATCACAAAAGAATGAAGCGAGAAATTGTGCATTTTAATGGCACAGAGCGTAGTTTGATTGCAAAATTATTGAAAAGAAATAAATGCTGAAGTAGAAACACCAAGCAGCATTCTGAGATGCAGTGAGGCCAGGAGCAAAGGTAGAACAGAGCTAAAAGTAGCTCAGTCAGTTGGGAACCAGATCTCCAGCCTATCCTGCATCACAGCTGTTTTCCCAGAGGTTGGTTGGGTGTTTGAGCAGCAGTCATTTAAGCCAATTAAATGAGGCTATGTGGGATTTTCTTGTCAGTCCCCAGGACCCCTATGCTAGAGGAACCAGCGTAAGTAATGGAAGCTGCCTCTTGGTAGCAGATCAGAGGAACAAATCTTGAGACAGCCTAAGAGGTCGAACCCAATTGCCTCCACCACAGTGGGCTCCTTGTATTTAGTAATGCTGGAGAGAAGGGTCCCTCCATCTTGAAGAACCTCTCGCTGACCATGCAGGGCAGGATATGGCACCACTCAAACTGGAGGCTCACTGGTTGACTCTTTCATTTTGGGAGGCCACTCACCAACTCTGCTTGGACAGCAAGCACAATGTCTGGCCAAAAAAAATTGGAAAGTGCACTTTTACTAGATAGTGCAGACTTCAGATACACATTTCATTTGTATAATGGGATTCAACAGCCCAGAAAGGAATCCTGCTCATTGATTCATTCAGAAGAAAGTCAGATAATTGCTTGAAAGAGAGGGACATAAAGGTGTCATGAAAGGAAATGTGGACTGGAATTAGACAAGGAGCCTTATTGAATAAAAGTTGTGGTCAGGATGTCTTCATTTTCAGCCAGACAATATAAAAGTAACATATCTTTTCCACAGATCCAACCACATTCAGAAATTTCAGATCGATTGTTGTTCTCAGTTAATTGTTACAATATGCTGGTGGCAGAATAACTGTGACTCATTATGAAAAAAATAAAATGAACTGTCTGTTGGCAGAACACATGCCAATCGCAAGAGGGTCTTGTAAACAAATAGGTAATTTCAGTAATTGCTCTTCACCAAATGTGAAGCAATTAAAGTTAATTACATGCTTTAGATTTAATTCATCAGATAATAAAGTTAATAATGATCTATGTTAGCTCCCTGTCCCCCAAAAGATTAAATATAAAATCTTTGGCTTCAGTTTTAAAATCAATGCTTGATTCATTACACTCTGTATCAGAAATTAATGTATAATCTTCCCTCCCCCATTCCCAAAACACACATATAGACACACACGCACACACACACACACACGGGCACTAATTTTCAGCCACCATTGATAGCAGAACCTTCAATAAATTGAGACCCAATCTTTGATATGCCCATGCTGAAATTGCCCAACAACTGCCATCTGAAATATAGCCAAATGAAGTTGGGCTTGGGTGGGGTAAAGCACTGCCTGCCACCTCTTCATTCCACCACATTGGAACTTTGGGGAATGGGTGTGAGGGGGATAGTTTTTGATGAGGTGGCGATGATTTGGAAGCTGTAGTGGTCGGAACCAGGTGGATTTTATTGACTATGAGATCCTTGATAGGAGTTGTTAACCTGGGACAATCAAGGAATTCTGGCTGACAGATATAAACAGGGGATTCAGAGTCTCTTGAGTTCAGGGACTGACTCTGAGCTGGTTTTCCACAGCTCATGTACTGTGCACATACAAATAAAGGGTGACTTGGTGATGGGATACCGGCCTCTGTGAAAAAAAAAATAAACAGGGGATTCAGGGTCTCCCTTCTTCAGGGGCTGACTTCAATCTGGCTGGCCACAGCCAGTGTACTGTGCCCTTGCAAATAAAAGGGTGACTTTGTGACAGGATACCAACCTCTGTGCAGTTATTTAGAAGTCTTGTAAATCACTGGTGTTTCGGAGGTTCAAACCATGATTGCAAGCAGAAAAATTATAAAAAGTGAGCAAAAATGGTGTTAACTCTTTTGAGATGCAGTATCCTGAATTTTGCCTATATTTATTAAAGAGAGTGATGGCAGTGCTGTGATTGAGAAATTTAAATGACCATTTGATTAGACTTTTGGGTTTTGTGATCACAGATACCTAGTAAAGGCAATCAAACATCTGTAAGCAATTGTCACATAGTTTTTTTTAAGTTTGTTAAGAAGTAGCAGTTTAGATATGATACATCAGTTAATTAGACAAATAAAGGAATTATATGACCCAGGACAGATGAGACTAATCAAACAATCCCAGAGTTATTCTGTAGAATAAAGAAAGAGGTGCTCAACCCCTATGGTTTGGAATGATGAGGTTTTCAATCCTGATGTTTCATAGTTTATGCTTGCCGTTTTTTCTCTTCCCTCAATGCTTCAGTCTTCTCCCAAAAAAGGTGATGGTTCATTTCGCTTCACTTTATCACATTCTTACTTCCCACTCACCTGTATAGATGCACCTGATTTTGTGATGGCATTCTATGCTCTGTCAATCACCTGTCTGCGCCCTCTTGGTCCCATGACTATTCATGATGCCAGGGTGACTGTTGTCCCCTTACCCACTTCCATTTGAATGATAGTTGTCATTCTTTCTAAGATCAAAACATCCTAACCTCCCACATACCAGACTGATAATAGATTACTTTGGACCTGATAAATATTAGATGTAAGTTCAATATAAGATTTGACCTCATTGATTCTAGTGGTATTTCCATCATTTTCAGATGCAGTGATTTTGTTTTATTTATAGAAGGTTAGTTGTTACTGTATTATAGTTTAATAGGTCTCTTACGCCTATGCTGGAAATGATAAAAATGGAATCTTAAAAGAATTCAGTTTTAGAAGAGATCTGAATTTCCAACATATGGTGGGTTATCAGCTGGATAAACAGCATTGTAAATGCAGAAATGGCTTCAGATACATTAATATAGACTGTATGGATAAGATATCATTCCTAATTGTGCCAGTCTGGATAAAACACTATTCTGTATTGTACAAAATTGAAAGATTACTACACTTGTTTCAGTGTTGATTTTATTCATTCTTTACGTTTCAACAAAGTGGTCTATCTGGATGCTTCAAAGTTTTAGCAGATGTAGACATTTTTGACTGTCTTCAATAGCACTAATGGATTCTGGAGTACAAAGTTTATTTACTCAACTATCTTATGGAATTGGCTTGATGGCTTCATTGCCTTTCAAAGCACTAAACGGAATCTGAAATACTGAGTACATTTATTCCACTTTCCAGAGAAATGTAAGTTTGCAGTTTCTGACAGATTTATGAGCTTACGATGAGGTTTTGTTTTGGTCAAGTGGCTATTCAGCTGATATTTATTTATTTTGATAGCGTTAAGATTTTTGAGATATTCTTATGGTGGATTGGATGCTTAGCCAAGTGATTTTTTTTTCTATTTTGACAGAAGAAAAAGTTTTTCAATGTTTGTGAATATTATAATAGGGCTAGCAAATTCTGCTTCCAACGTATATAATATGATCAATGATTTGGGCAGCTAGATGGTCTGTGGGAAATGGTAGGTGAGAAGCTGAAGGGAGTGAAGATGCATTGAGGTTTTAAGGTGATGCTCAGGCAGGGTTTTGCACTGATCTAAAGGTGCAGTTTTACTTAAGGGAGCTGCTGATGATAATGAAGACCTCGGTCAATATTGATAGTGAAGAAAAAGACTTATTTGGTCCATGGCCTCCCTTGAAATTCACCTGCAGACCAGGTCTGCACAATATCTTACCTGTCACTACAGCAGGGAAAGAGATGAGATCACCACATTGGCATCTCCGACCCCCAAACAGCACCTTCAATGAGAAAATTCTGTCCTCCACCTCTGAAGCTTTGTTTTCTTCCTTAGACCCCTTCTTAAAACTCATCCGATCAACAAGACTTTAGCCAGAGCTCTTAAGCACTCCTTTTCCTGCATCCAATTTACCTTATCCAAATTCAATTTGGAATGTATGCCAATGGCATTATATCAGTTCTGTGTGTCATTTTTGAATTTAGAACTGCCAATTATCTCTACTTCCCTCACCAAACCCACACAACCCTTTTCAAAATTACACATAAAAGGTTTTTTTTTCCCCTGGGAATACCTGATAAGGCTAAGGTTTTAAAAAATACTGTGTTCAAATTCTGGAATTTCTTACTGCAGATTGGAAATGGATAAGTATTACATATGAATTAGATCTCAGTGAGATCGAGAGAGAGTGTGAAAAATTGAAAGTAATGAGATTTAACCCAAGCATGAAATGTTAAAAGTTACTGAGTTAAACACAATCTTTGGATTAAAAAATGGTACCTAGAGAGATTGCAGCATTTTAACTTCTATAGAAAACCTTTAAATTGCAAAGTGTTTGAAAAATAAAGCCATTTGTATTTTTACTCATTAGCATAAATCATGATAGCACATCATGTATGTTCAACAGTGGAATGAGTCAGGCATGCTTATTTTTTTTCAGGCAACAACACCCTTGTGTGCCAAAGCTTGGAGCAATCACCGAGTGTTTGCATCACCCCTGGGTATAACCTGGAGCTGTAACCTTCACCTTGTGGACTGTGTTTCAGGCCAACATCTAAGCCCACAGACTGGAGCCAAGAATCATCTAAAGCACCTGGAAGGTGTAGTGTGTGGCCAGTGCAGGGTTCATGTAGGGGAACTTTGAGATTCAATATTAATATGGAAAACTGTTGTTCCAGAATTGCATTTGAAATCAGCACACTTATCCTGTTTCTTAGAACTCTAGAAGTGGTATCTCTTTGTATAAATTTTTCCATAGCAAGGAGCAAAATAATTGACACAGTTTCTCTCCATTAAATCATATAGCTGTACATATTGCAACTGAGTGAAAATGCATAGTTCATGTATATAGTACATGTAATAAAGCCAAAATTTTGGCTAATTGATTTTATACTTTAGTTAAAACTCTGTACTGTCTGACTGCATCAGCATCCCACAATTCATATGTACACAACTGTTCCAAGTTTTAATTAAATTCATACTTCAGGCTCAATATAAATGATTAAACAACCATGTCATGTTTATGTTCTTGGATAATTTTTACAATTCAACAAATAATATCAAGTTGCTGGAAGAGCTCAGCAGTTCTGTCAGTTCTGACGAAGGGTCACCGGACCCGAAATGTTAACTCTGATTTTTTCTTCACAGATGCTGCCGGACCAGCTGAGCTTTACCAGCAACTTCTGTTTTTGTTCCTGATTTACAGCATCCACAGTTCTTTTGGTTTTTAAATAATACCAAGTATCCACTTTCTGTTCTGAACAAATTGGTATATCATGTAGGGGAAAAGTGCACTCAGGAATTATTTATGAGATTTGATCAGAACATTTTGAGGCATTAACTGTTCATTATTTCTGCCAAAATAATGCTTGCACTGGTGTATATTTTTCTGTTTTTTTTTTCTATTTGTTGGTTAAACAAACATAATCCTCAATGTGAAAATAAGAACTGCCGATGCTGGAGTCTGAGATAACACAGTGTGGAGCTGGAGGAACACAGCAGGCCAGGCAGTATCAAAGGAACAGGAAAGCTGACGTTTCGGGTCAGGACCCTTCTTCAGAAATTCTTCTTTCTGAAGAAGGGTCCCAACCTGAAACGTCACCTTTCCTGCTCCTCTAACGCTGCCTGGCCTGCTGTGTTCTTCCAGCTCCACACTGTGTTATCTCAATGTGAAAGTTGGATTTTGTCACTGTAAGGACAATGCAGTGATCATTCCTCTAAACCTGTAATGGACAGATGCATCTTCAACAGGTACTTTGCTGAGGACAAGGTCAGGTATGTTTCTCTCTCGTAGGTTCCCTCATGGCCTACATAGACTCAATCTTGTAGCTCTGTCTTTTATGATTCAGGTAGGTTGGTCAGTAGTGGTGCGTTTAATCCCCCACCCAAAGTACCTTCTACACCCTCTCCAAGTGATGTTCAATGTGGAGGAGGACTGATTCACCAGATAAGGGACATGGTAAGATGTTTCCTTGCCCATGTTTGACCTGATTCCATAGGAGCATGGGGCCTACAACTAATATTGTGGACTCACAAGGTAACTCCTTGTTGACTGTGCTGCCTCCTACTGGTGGCTCAAAGCATAACCTGGGATGGTGATGGTGATGTCTTGGGCATAGCATGTAAGATACAATCCCATGGATACGTTTATGCCAAGTTGTTATTTGGATCCTCCATGGGACAGCTATCTTGGATGCTAGTAAGGAAGTCTTTGTTGTCTCAACATGCTGAATTTATTCAGTTTCATTCCTTTCTTTAAGCTTTGCTGCTGTTTTGATGTAACTGAGTGGCTTGCTACTCTATTTCAAAGTCAATCGCATCTGGAGTTCCATGTAGGGCAGACCAAGTAAACATGATTTCCTTCCCGAAAGGGCATTTGTGAACCAGGTAGCTTTTTGTTTGTGGCAATTGTTGATGATTGCATGTTTGCTGTTATATTAGCCTTTAATTCAAGATTTGGCAATGGAATTCACATTTTACAATCTCCCATGATTGCATTTGAAACACAGCAAAAGTCGCTGGATTATTTGTTTCATGACATTAAAACTATGCTACCATTATGCAAGATTAACTGTCTTTTGATTATCTTTTGGCAGTCTACTAAGCTATTCTCCCAAAAAGAGTATTGGCTAGATTTCTGCCTAATTATCAGGGTGGCATGGTGACTCAGTGGTTCGCATTGCTGCTTCACAGCACCAGGGACCCAGGTTTGATTCCAACCTTGAGCGACTGTCTGTGTGGAGCCGGCACATTCTCCCCGTGTCTGTGTGGGTTTCCTCTGGGTGCTCCAGTTTCCTCCCACAATCCAAAGATGTGCAAGTTATGTGGATTGGCCATGCTAAATTGTACATTGTGTTCAGGGATGTGTAGGTTAGGTGCCTTAGTTATGGGAAATGCAGGGATTTGGTAGGGGGATGAGTCTAGGTGGGATGCTCATCAGAAGGTCTGTGTGGACTTGTTGGGCCAAATGGCTACACAGTGGGGATTCTATATTAGTCAAATATAAACTAACATGTCTTCAAAAAGTTGCCAACAAAATAATGTGGAATTGTTGACTATAGTGCAGTTCAGTTTACAATGCACACCAAACTTTACAATAGTAAAATGGTTGAATCTTTGCACTTATTAGCTGTGTCTGAACTGGGCTGGGTTTTACAAAGGATTCTCAGTGCTAAGTGAGATTTTTCAACATATTTTGCCACACTCAGCTCATAAACTACCTTCGCCACCACATGGCATCCCTCACATCTGATTCTACCCATTTTAACCTGCGCTCCCACCTCCATCCCATCCCAGTCCCACATTAATGATTCAACATTTCATTGCATTCAGAACTGTCCACTGTCACATTTACTTGACAATATGATGAAGTGATGTTTCCATCCTCCCACAGACTCCCGGAAGTTTCACAAATGTTGGGATCCTTTTGCCCAGCATTCACCTCTTTTTAAGTCATTGCCACTAACTTCTGCATCATTGAGATGACAATGTTACATTTTTAAGGATCAATGGCATGGTGCAAATAGCCTTTGATCAGTATTTGAAGCCGAAGCATGATCACTGTGCAAACACTGCAACTGGATTAAGACATGATTGTGAATGAAATGAATGCATGTTTGCACATGAATGCTTCATGCGTTTTATCCTCTCCTCACGCCCATCATTTTCCAAGTGCAGTTCACATCTACAGAATGGCAGAGAAGGAACACAACTCACAGTGGGCACTGCCAGCACTGGGCTCTGCCCACCCAAAGTCTTCTTGCCCCCGTTTATCTTGCACCACTTCAACAGCCTACTTCTATCCACATACCCCCAAGTCCCCAACATGTGGAGACCCACCACAGTGAACTGCATTCCAACTGTTCTCCCTAGCCCCTGAGCCCTGGCATTACACCTTAATGATGCCCACCCTGGTCCTCCATGCTCCCCCTATGGAGGTCACGGTAAGTGGATATTACTAATAACAACTCTCCATAGCCTACCATATACTCCAGTGCTGTTCTGCATAACCCATACATTTTGAGTTTCTCCGTCACCATCCCTGGCCTCATTTCAACAAATGCTTCTGCTTTTCTCCACCAGTCTAAACTCATCCACCCCTTTGGGCATTGATACTCTGCCTACTGCTACAAGCAAAAGCTGAATATTAATGAGGCGAGTTCTGGCATTAATAAAGTGTTTAACAAGCTTAAATCCCCAATAAGTGGAGCTCTCTACTCCTGAGAGAGAAACTATCCTCACTACTCGACACATACTGAGATGCACCTGATGCTCAGGTCAGTGCTGTGTCCCAGGTTAAAAGAAACACCCAACAGTGTGGAAAGAAAATTAGTGATCATCTCCATTCTGCAAGGGTACATGCCATCCCTTCCTCTCTGCTTCCTCACCCTCACAAGGTCAGGAGTCACCGTAACCCTTCAATTACACACACCTCTCACCAGTGCCCATGTATTTCAGCTCCAACTCAATGGCTCTCACCCACCTCATCATCCCAAACTGCAAACTCTTTCTATCCTCTGTGCTCCCTAATCACTCCCTAGGAGCTCCTCTCCTGCTTCTGCATCACCACTAGCACTTCTCTCTCTCACTTCCAGTTTGTCCAACCTCTCCCTTTGATCTCATTGCAGGAACATTTTTCTCACTTCACTTGGGCTGAGGGGTCCAAGACTGTCAGTGGAGAGGTAGACATTAGACCCCTCACCCCTGTATGAGGAGAAACTGCGAGAGTGGGCTGGAGATGAGGGTGACTACTCATATGGGGTAAGCATAAGCAATGGACCAACTGATCTTCTTCGTTCTCTGCTGGACTGATCTCTTGTTAAGAGCAATGCTCACTCAGTCTTATCTTTAAGGAGCTATTCACAAAAATTTCCCTCTTTTCTCTAATGTAGCCACCAATGAAACCTAGGGAACTGTGATAAGAAAAAAGCCCTCACTGGAGACCCTCAACTCAACCACCAGCACCGTGAACAAAGCCACTTAACGCTGAGTGGATGCACTTGCATAGTTTTCATCTGCATTCTCTCCAGAGACATATGCAACATCCTCAGAGACGTTCACCTCAGTGGGCTCTCTTTCTACATTCGACTTGGGAACACAAGATGGTGAGCACATCACTGACACAAATCCAGTGCTGGCTGAGAAAGAAATTCTCAAAATCTCTGACATTCCACGAACTCCCAGAAACCAGGGACCTGCTGAGCCCCAGGCAGAACATGATCCCATTATTCCAGCCATTAATCACTTTGTCAAAATGTAAAGACAGGGGAAGAGAAGGTAGGATGGTCAGAGACAATCAGTAAACTGAATCAAGTACTGGTAGAGTTCACCAATATTATCGATGTCATGCTGCTTCTGACATGCATTCGTCTGGGTGTCTCCAGATGTTGGTCACCGCCATGGAGACCTACAATACCCAGTGTTTTGTGGATATAGACAGGGACCTGCATTCCATCATTGTGGCCAAAGGTGCCCAGAATCAATAGCAAGGTAAGAATGGTGCGAGAGATCCTAACCTCACGCTGAGTAATCCGTCCTCTCAAGGGGACAGGTTGGTTCAACTAAGCACCCATTGGGAGGAGGAGCTGCATACACAACCCCCAGACTTTTACTCTCAGAACACTCAAGAGGAATCTGAACCCTCTAACTCCCCCAGTCTATTTACCAGTCTTTTTATTTGAAACGTTGAAGGTTAACCAAAGATGGAACAACATAAAGGAGGTGGCTCATACTCCTAACCAGCTGTCCTTCATAAGAAGTTGCATTGATGGTGAAATCTGCAAAAGTCCAAGCTGAGGAGGATGAGCCTGCATCTGGGCAGGACACCCTCAGTAGACTGATGCTGTCTCGATCTAAACACTGCTGAGACTGACCACCCATGTCTTCCAAACTAACAGGGCCAACTACAAAACACACCTCTTATTTCTAAGCTGTGTGAATATGTTTTGATATTTCTTCTCATGTGTAGTAATTAATAAACTTACTCTTTTTTATTAATTCAACAAAGGCTGGTAAAACTGACACCTTTTAAAAGATACATTCATGTAAGTCTGGGAAGTAGATATCAACAAGACAAGTTACCCTTTTTAAACTAACCTTGCAACCGACAGAGGGAGTGGGTAAATAAAGTTGGGGAGCCAGTTCATCACTTCTTGCATGGGAGTTTAACAGCTTTGAGTGAAACCATAATGAGTTGTGGAAATTCACCCAGTTTCTGGCCATAACAAATTAGGGTTTTTTGCCATGGCTTGAACCCACTAACAAAACAGAAAAAAATTACTGTGAGTAAGTTGTCACTTTGAAACCAATGTTAAAGAAAATAATTGCAGTTTTGAGTTTGAATTGAGTTTCTTGAGTTTACATTGTCACTGTATCAAAATACCTACATTTAATAGCAATGCATTCTGAGCAGAAGAATAGCAAGTTACTTTGCAGAATTTAAATGTATCCCTCAGGCAGTTAAAAGAATTCTAACAGCTTTGTTAGACATGACCTTTACGAAACCGTGGTGACTCAGTCCTTCTTTGCCATGCATTTCCAAGTACTCCAGAGTTTCATCCTTAATAATGGATTGATAAACCTCACCTAAGTACAATTCCTTATGGATAAAGTTCATTGACTTGTAAACATCATGACAGGGATCAAGATCACTCACATAGATAACAACACACAGGTAGGTGTGAGAGATGCTAATTAGTGGAATGATGGACTACAAATTTCTAAGGGAAGAAGTCCAACAGATCAAAGAGTGAAGTGTACTACAAAGCTAAGACTCATTTGATCACAATCAT
The DNA here is from genome assembly GCF_021869965.1 of Rhincodon typus. NCBI lineage: Eukaryota > Metazoa > Chordata > Chondrichthyes > Orectolobiformes > Rhincodontidae > Rhincodon > Rhincodon typus. The sequence goes on from NC_063337.1 coordinate 70,204,643, forward strand.
ATCTCAAAGGCTGGCAAAATGAATTCTTTCTGAAAGTTATCTGTGCAGATTTTTATATCCCAGCATTTCTTCTTATATTGAAAGTGTGCTGCATATTTTTCTGGAATTGCCAACAGTAATTGGAGCCTTCAATCTAAAATGCATTCTGTAAAACTCAGTTTGAATGATTTTCTTTTGCTTTGTTCTTGCTCTCTGTCAAGAAGACTCATCAGGAGAAAAATAACCATTTGCATAGCATGCAAGAGACTGACTGCTAAAGGTTATCAAAAATTGCTTGGAGACAGACTGCAACAGAGATAATGTCCCCTGCACAGGACTGATGAGATTAAACAGGTAGTTAGAGGATGCCAATACAACCAAAGTAGATGACCTTTAGATACCTTCTTTCTCAAATTTTAGAGATCTAAATGAAAGCCCCTAATGGCTATAACTTCCAGTTTTAAAATGCCTACATCTCTTTTCTGAAAGAAAAGTAAGGCTGCCCAAAACCGTCAGCTCAGATCACCCTGAATAGATGGATAGCAAAATGGCACCCTGAGGACCATTTCACTCAAAAAGATGACATCTGAGAAAAGCTTTTGAAACCTGATGATTGTTTCTAATGTCCAGAGATATGATGATGGCAGCTAAATGTTTTTAATAAGCAATTATAATTAATAAACAATTCTGAGTATGGAAGGCAGCATGTGAACAAAAATGATCACTACAAATGTACCAATGCTGTGATGGCTTTTGAATGCTTTTGATGACTCCTGAAGTAATTGACAGCAAACAAACTGAATTATAATATTTAAAATGTATCAATTAAGCACTTTTAATATGCAAATATCACCTGAAGAATACATTTAAATTATATCTTTTGACGTCAAATGATGCGGCTGAATGTTTTGAGTGAAGTTGAATGCAACATAAGTTTAAGGTGAGGGGGGAAAGTTATTAAAGGGACCTAAGTGTCAACTTTTTCAGGCAGAGGTTGATGCATGTATGAAATGAGCTGCCAAAGAAGTGGTGGAGGCTGGTAGAATTACAACATTTAAAAAGCATCTGGATAGTTACATCAACAGGAAGTGTTTAGGGGGATATGGGCCAAATGCTGGAAAATAGGACTAGATTAATTTAGGATATCTGGTTTTCATGAACAAGTTGGACTGAAGGGTCTATTTCCGTGCGGTATGACTCTATGACTTTATAACATGATGTTAATCTGTGCCATCTAATTCTGGCAAAGTGATCTCTGATTTTAGCTGTTCCAATCCTTCTCATAAGTACTCCACTGCCTAGGCTCTGAGTGCTGGAATTGCCCCTCTACTGCATTCCAACTTCAACATCCTCCTTTAAAACTTTGCTGAAACAAAAAGCTCTTTAACAAAGCTTTTGGCAATCTAACCTAAAATTCCTAATGTGGTCGGTGTCAGGTTTTATTTTATAATGCTTTTATGGAGCACTTTGTGATATTTTACTGAATTGAAAATGTTATGTAAGAATAAGTTGTTCTGAATGACTATTTAGAATACAAGCAATCCTTTTATAAACCACAGGACATGTAAAGCTAGAGAATAGTTTAAAATATTCAGGAGCATGCGAAAATGCAACAGACTGTCAACAACGTACTTTAACTCAAAGAGAGCAGGAATACATAAATCTTAAATAATAGAAATTGAAAACAATCCCAGCTGGTCGTCAAAAGCAATGTAGAAAATGTTTGACAAAGTATGAAAATGTCACAGCATTTTTCAACAGGCTGGAGAGTGTTGAAAACACAACTACCTCATTTGAGACAAGTTGCTTACATTATGAAAATCATTGAGCTTACAATGCTTTGTTTCATTGTTGTGCTATGATAAATTGATATGCCATTGTGAAATTGAGTAACTCATAAGATAACTTTGATGCCCTACATAAAGAAATACACTCCACATTAAAGCAGATCAGGGAGTCTGTGTTTTACTTGGTGAAACTTACTTGACTCTGAGGAGATGGCTGTGTTTTCATAACACATAAATCTATTAAGAATAACTGTGGTCTTTTCATCTTTGTAAGAGGTTTCCATTAATATACACTGATTCTCTACCTGCAATTTGGAAATTTGAGTTTCTGATAAATGAAATGTGTTAATCAGAAATTCAACTGGATCTGCCCTATAGCTATGAAAACCAGTCAGAGACTAAGTGTTCTGTAATGAATAACTCAGCCCCATGACTCCCCAAAGTCACTCTATTCAATGGGCACTAGTCTGTAATGTGGTGGAATACTTGTCTTCCCTAGATGACCGCAAAGAAACTTGAGATGTTCAAGGTCATCAAGTACATAGGAGTTTGTTGGATCAGCACTTCATTCACTATACTAAACACCTACTCCAGCCTCTGCTACTGTTGCCACCTCTACACAACTACAATCCCCTCCTCCCATAACACACAACACAGACAGCTAGCAATAGTGCATACAGTCTGAAAAATGCACTCACTCACTCGCAAGGACTTCAGCAGCTATCATTTCTCTTTTACTCTGTATCAAATATTAATCACGCAAGTCTCCCCTTAATCTGAAGAATTAAACAAGATAAACATTTTTTGAAGCACGAATACAAGAGACAACATTCTGTAGTCAACTTGTTCAGCAATATTAGACACACCTCTGGAGCAAGTGGACCTGAACTCATGCTGGTGGCTCAGAAGCAGTGACACTAGCAAAATACCTCAAAAGCACTTGAAAACATCTGTATACGTTACAGGGGGTGAGTAAATTGAGTATCCATCCTTCACTTTTTTTACTTCCTTCAATACAAATCTCATCTTCAGGGCTTCCTGAGCACTCCCACACCTATTAGCCTCAATAATTGTAAAAGCTATTTCTCCTCAAAGCAAGATACATCTCAGCAACTATGCCAGGCCAGTGTATGTCTACAAGTCTGAATTATGACCAGTACAGTGTCCCACACCCAGACCTGGTAGTGACTGCATGTACCAACTATCTCATGATTCATCATTCCTTTCTCATGTTACAAATGAAAAAATAGTTTTCAGTAAAAAGAAAATATTGTGGAGACTGGAGGTCTGAAATAAAAACAGAAAGAATGGAGAAATTCAGCAGATCTGGCAGCATCTGTGGAGACAGAAAAACAGAATCAATGTTTCGAGTTCCATGATTTGAAGAATCATACCAAACTCACAACACTAACTCTGTTTCTCTCTCAACACATGCTGCTAGACATGCTGAGTTTCTCTAGCTCTTTCTGTTCTTATTTCAAATAATTGTGACTACTTGATATTGATTAACATCAGAGAGTTGATGCAAGGCCAAGGTTGCCTGAAGACTGTCGGAGCAATCAGAGTGCAATAAGAGTCTACCATTCCACAAAGATCCCCAAAAAAATTATCCTGCTAGTGGTTAACTCTAGGAGCAATGATGTGCTAAAGGAGACTATCTACAAGGATTTCTCCACCACCTCACCATCGTCCAATGGAAAACCTTCAAGGAAATCCTGTCAAAGGTGGTCATTTGTTTTTTTTTAGGTTCTCCTCGCTCTCCTTCCAAAGTTATGGCAATTGAGTTGGAGAAGCATTCCAGAAATACAACTTCTCTGATTGTTTCCATGCTATACTGTAAAATTTGGTTTTCACTCTAATATTTTGACAAACAATTGTTTCCACTTGGTGCAGGGGGTCCCTGATCTACAAACGTCCTAGTTACAAAAGCTTGTGCTGACAAATACAATCCCAGGGGTATAATTTTAAAGACCCAACATACAAATACATCTGTACTTAACGAATGGCTAATTTATATTGTCCTGCATTTTGTTCCAACTAGGATATAAATCGACCATAAATGGACTCAGGAATGGAATTCGTTCACAGCCTGGAGATTTTCTGTACGTTATATGGGGAAAAATATGATGCAAACCTAACAATGTAGCAAACATTTCCTGTTAACTTCCCTTCCTCGAAACTGCAAAAAAGTGATATATTCTAATTCTGTAAATTCAAACAAAGTGGTGATGAGAAGCCGGAAGTGGAAACTCACTGTATCACACCACGGAATAAAATAATAAAAGGAATCAAAGTAATCATAATAAATTGACTCCTCTGTTAACTTCAATCCCATCAAACAGCTGATACTTGGATTAGATGCATTTGTAAAGTTATTTTGTAGTTTTCCCACTGCGAATTCTAATCCCTACCCATTCTGGCAAGCAATTAGAGGCATGAAGGGATTAAAGGAATTACACAGTGCCTCAGCAGTGTCTTGATTTAATAGTCCCTTTGTTGTTTTTCAATCATGAGAAATCTTCTCACAGTAGAAACTAATTTCTTTGGGTTTTATATCCCAGATCATTCATTTCTGCTGCCAAAAATTCAGAAGTTCTGCTTGAGGCCGTTGCTTGCAATGATTTCAGGTGGTCAATTTACTATTGGTAAATGCTGAGACCAATTGACAAGGGATGAGACTGGTGTGCTGTGGCCTAGATTTCATAGTCAAAATTGAAAGAATGGTGCTTGTCGCTGACCTCAAAGAAAGTTGTTCATAAATAGAGTTATAGAATGGTTTCAGTGCCAAAGGATGCTATTTACCAAATCACATCATTGTTACAGTGCTGAAGAATGTGATTCTGCCCATTGTGCCTATGTAAGTTCTATTACCTGGTGAAATTTTCCTGCCTTTCAAATTGTAATGTCCAATGTGAGTTTTGCCTCTTGAGAGATGTAGGATTGAGAAAACATCTCCATCATCTAAAATACTAGACAAGACCCTGACCCTGGACTTTTCAAAACTTTTAAAAGTAAAGGGGACAGCTGGGCTGAGCGCTAGAAAAAATACACAAACTTAGAGATGGCTGCTTGGAATCATTGTTCAGCCTGGAATTCCAATTTACACCTCCACTCCAAGAGAACAATCAACCGAACCTAATATTCTAGACTGAAACTAACTTTTACACTTTGGGCTAACCAGCAGAGCGAACACAGGTGCTGAACATTCAACTTCAATCAAAATCCATTTACACAAACTCTTAACTTTCGGTTAGCCAAGTGACTTCAGAAGGAGACATCAGAAGCACAATGGACAGCACAAATTTGAGGGGAGATAACAGCGTGCACAGTCTGTATAACTGCTAGCCCTGATCTGACCTGAGGACAGAGCCTTTTCAACAATAAGCTTCTGCACAAACATCTCCTCCACAGGCTTCTAGCTCCAACCAGCAGCTTTGGAGCCAAGATCTACAGAGGTCAAACAGAGAAGTTGAATTGTGAGGCCAAACCAAGGGCATCATTGCAACAAAGGATGTCTGAGAGCGGGGAAGCCAACCAAGCACTATCCAAACAAAAGCTTCCAGACACAGGCCTGTTCTGAACTGACATCAAGAACCTCAGCAACTGAATGCACTTTAAAACTGTGTTTGTTCTTAGTGGTGAGCTGAAACTCCTGAGATCCCAAAGTCTCTGACCTAGCTAGCAGAGAGGGAAAGGCAGGTGGTGACCTTGCATGGGGCCCTTTGGGTAGGAAGACTGATTAAAGTCTCTGTGATTAAAACTATTGTTTAGGTTATAATAGTGTTTAATCTGTGTTTTATTTAATAATGTATTTAATTACCATCCCCTGCATAGTTGATTGTGTCAATTTCACTGTTTAGTGCTTTTACCTGTATTTCTTATATTATACTTACCTTTTTGTATTTAAATAAACATGGAGATTCTTTTGCCCTGAAACACCTGTGTACTGCCTTCTTCCTTTCACATTCTCTAAATAAGTCCAGTGTCAGAACCAGGGATCTGGGAGTGATTCAAACCATCTAAAATCAGCAAATTACTGCGTGCAAACCAGAACCCTACAGAGTATTATTATCTCATATGGCAGCACTAGTGCTGTCCCTCATAAAATAAGAAATTAGGTCTCGGGTAATATTGTATTAAAAGATACAACTGACATTATATAGAAATATTGTATTCACGGACCTTCGGTGTCTGGGCCATCGTTAATCTACACAGTTACAAAGAGCAGCATGCTTCCAACAGTGTGTCATGCTTTAAGTGCCCCAAGACAAGATGGAGTTTGAGACCGTTATACTCTCAGGTCACAGACTATGACACAAGGACAATATGAGCATGGCTCTAAAAGGTATACTGCTTACTAATAGTGAGGCAGTCTGACACAACATTGTCTGTACAAGCTCCCTAAATGAGCAACTTTCTTCCCTGTCCCTGAGAAATCTATCTCCTCAGACAGTTCTCTTTGAAAGCTGCAATTGACCCTGCCTCCATCACACTTTGAACCAATAAATTCCAGATCCTAATCGCTTGCTGTATCAAGTGTTTTATCCTCATGTTGTCATTGGTTTTTTCAACAATCACTTTTAATCAGTTTTGTCTAAATGGCTGTCCAAACAGCTGCCAACAGGAGCAATTTCTCCCTATCTACTGTGTCAGACATGTTGTGACTTTGAAAACTTCAATGTAATCTACTCTCAAACTTCTTTCTCTTTTTTGAAGACACAGGTCTAGCCTTTTCAATTTATCATATAACGAAAGTCTCTCATCCATGGAATTATTCTTGTAAGTCTTTTCAGCACCCCTTTGATGCTTTCATATCCTTCCTGAAGTGATGTTCTTACAATTGGGCACAATGTTGTGGTTGAGGCCAAAGATTTTTAAGGTTCACCATAATCTTCTAGTTTTTATACTCAATGCCCGTGTTGATAAAAACCAAGATCCTATATATTCTGTTATCCACTTTCTGCACCTTCCCTGTCACCTTCAACAATTTATTCGCCTATATTCCCAGGTTACTCTGCCCCTGAATCCCCTTTAAAATTGTACTCTTTATTTTCTGACAACTCTCTTGCTCTTCTGGGCAAAGTGTAAAACATCCACATTTCTCTGCATCAAATTCACAAACAATTAAAAGTTAAAGTATCTAGTGATCTCAGTGGTATGCATTTCCCCTTTCCTAACGTCAGTCTGAATCTGATACCAACTGAAAAGGATTGCCAGACACCTGGCAACACAAATATCAACAAGTGGCGCCAGGCAGCCATTGATATGAGCATAGAAGTATTCTCACCAAGAGCACATTAGGAAATTAAATGCACACAATGTTTGGTTTTTACTTAAAAAAATTGTGAGTGTAGTATATTGTGGCATTCAGGTGGGATAAACAAAGAAACTGAAGCATTTCATGTGGACTATTAAAAAAACGTATTTAGAAAAACATATGATTTTTCTAAAATCACAGTTGAGAGAATCAATACCCCACAAGTTAGTTAGTTTTTAAGGGTCAGTGAGATGTATGGTCCTTAACCTGAAAATATAACCCACACCAATATACTGAAAAAGGCCTCTTGATGACAAACATGAAAGGAGAGCTACAAGCAGAGGAGCTTTGAGATTAAAGCACTTGGCACAGAGATATGGACACAAAGAGTAAGCAGACAAAGACAAGGAAAGGAAGACTGAGAATTCTATTAAGGAGAAAATGCAAATTTATTCTCAGTAAGATGTCAATGTTTTTGTTTGGCAGATGCAAAGGCAGAATATTTTCATGCTACTCAGTGAACTGGCTGAAAGGTCTAAAACTTGAAAAGCTGTGTGAACTATTCACAAATATTAAAGAGGTGGGGGTTTCCCCGAAGTGGCCAAAACATAGACTGAATGTTATTGATTGATTATTTGAAAAGGTGCTCTAGAAAGCTACACAATCTGGATGGTTGTGACCCATCAAGACAGGGTTCAAAAAATTTATCTTTGCTGATGACAAGTCAAAAGTAAAAGCTGTGGTCATATAGAACCCTGTGTGAATAAAGAAGAACACTGAGTGTTACCTATGTGCTGGGAGCAATGGGAATGGTGGTAGCTGTGTAAGACATACCCTTGCTGTATTGGCAATTTAAAGTGAAATTTACCATTTCATTTCAAGTATCACTTACCCATTAATTCATGTGTAATTTACATTGGTTTTGATTCACACTTGAGTAAAAGATACAAAGAGTGGAATCTTTTTGATAATCTATTCATTTTGGCAATGTTCAAAAATTTGATTATTTTAGATTATGGATTTCCTGTTAGAATCATGACACAATACAGCAGAAGTCCATAAATAACATGTTACTATTTCTAAAGTAATCAAGTGGAAGCTCATTCAGGCACACTTTACCCATTGAAATGCTTGGTCTAAGTTACTTCCTTTTATTGAGGCCTCATTTGGAATCTACCTGTCAATTGTTGGACTGAAGTCCCTAATTGCCTGGGGTTTGCACTGCTCATGCAGTCCATGAATATAAACTGAGATTTATAAGCAGGAGCTGCCAGTATCTGCTGAACAAGATACAAATAGTATATTACTAGCACAGAAGAGTCAAGGGTTTTGAATGCAGATTTCTGCAACTGGAAAATGCCTTAGTCCTATTGCCAAGTCCCTGGTTTACTATGAGAATCCTGGAAAGAACTGATGAGCCTGACAAGCTTGGGGATTTCCCAAAAGCATTTAAAGAAATCTGGGCAGAATTCCACCTGGCAACCAGCTAGACTGACCTCCTAGCCCCAGAGAGGAGAGGAGGTCAGGGAGTATTGTAAATCAGGCTATAATAAATCTAAACTGGCACCTTTATTGATAATAGAATATCATACAGTCAGGGCCAACGTTTGGAGCAGGGGAAAACGTGTCGGAGCAAAGGGAAAAAAAGATGATTGATGCTATAATCAAAAGAAAGTGGAAAATTCTTTCAAAGTTCAAAAGGAGGCTATCTAAGCAAGGTTCCAAATTTCCTTATAAGGCTTGCAGAAGTGATTTAGTATCTCCTTGCTCTAGAAATCTAGAAATCTCAAGTAGAATTTTCTATGCTTTTTCTGACTTGGATCCTGTCAGATCCGATGCTGCCCCTTTAAACCCCTTCCCTACGCCAATTACCCCTCCCCTCAAACAGCTCCAGACCTTAGGATGAAATTTCAGAATGTGTCCTGATGGCATAACCAGAACTGATTTGCTCATTTAAAGGCAAAGCCCACTTCCATACTGCTGACCTCCTTAAAAGAGCATATTAACATTAGATTTGCAGGAAATCAGCAGGAAGAGCATATTAACATTAGATTTGCAGGAAATCAGCAGGATCAAAGTGGGTGAATTCTGAAATTGCTTTAACCAGAGAATATATTGTGGAACTGTGGGGGTGTTGTCAATGATCTTGTGTTGTGAATGGGTCTTGGGGAGGAACTTGGGTCATTTTTGAGAGGCACTTTAGCTCTTGCTGTCTCAAACGTTATGTTGCATAGAATTTACCTCATCTATGCAGGAATCCTGACCTCCTTTCAACTGTGAGGTCTCTCCAGCCAAGCTGAAATCTGGGAAAATATTGAAATATGAGTCATATGGCTTTATTATATTAATAACTGATCAACCCTGCTCTGTGGAATGAATTAGTTGCTGCCCACCACTTTAGCTCACTTATAGCAGGAAATGAACACGCTTGAGGTTGTTTTGGCTTGTGCTTGAGATTTAACATCAAATTCACATTCCACGTGATCCAAATCCCTGCATTAGTGCTGCAAATGGTTTCATATTCTCCCATCCTGATCTTTCAAGTTCACTGCATACCTTTGTGTACCCAACTTTTCTCATTTGGGAATATTGAGGAAGTTTTGGAAGGATTAGCAGACTTGACTCCCATCATCATGAGTACTCCTTCCATGGACCAAGATGTCTCTGAGTGAATGAAAATACAATCATAACGGTTCTCACTAAACCACAAGACCTTCCAGTCACTGCTGTAATTAAACGTGATGATCATTACTATGCATTTATGACAACTACACATTTTGTGCAATCCTAATTGATTAAATTCACCTAATTCCACTGAAGATTAATTCACTTGTGTATTTATTTATCTTCTGTCAGGCAGTCTTTCATCCCATCTGAAACATTTAATACAATTAGGACTAAGAACTTGTAGGTACACGTTTAATCCAGTTTTTTTGTGATTTCTTTAGTGTCATGAACATGAACAATTCAGAATATCTCATTACAAAAAGGATAATCAGTTGTGGCTATAAGAATAATCTATCTGGACATACTGTAGAGTAACCACCTGTAAATGTCTGACCACCAAGTTCTATTATTGTATTTATCTGAGGTGACTTTTCTTCCAATCTCAAGGGATTGCATTGCTGTTTAAGAAAAATGAAACAAAATGTATGCAGTGTTTTCTGGCAACAATGCTGAATAGCCTTGCACAGTAATATTTTAAACTTGGTATAGCTTATCAGCTCATATTTGAAACCAATTCACCAGAGAAGTAAGCAACCACGTTCATGCATTATAAATGCAATTGGAATAATAATCCGTACTGATGTCTGTGAGATAAAGCTACTGTTTTGGTAATATGAGACTAAGATCTCTGTAGATCTACTTATTTTAGTGATAACTACATATTTGTGAGTTTGTTTTCTGTGTCTGTTAATAACTCCTAATTACATCAATTTTAGCTTAGAAATATTGTTTGTTTAATTAAGTTGTATGCTATTCTTCTGCCCACTGTGCTAATTTAAATAGGTCAAATCACATGTAAATATTGAACTCAATTTTGTCATTCCAATCTGTTAAGCAGTGATATTCCCAATGCTAATTTATAGATGTGGCATTTATGTAACTTTTTTTGTAGAAACTTTTAAATAATTCCATCTCATTTCTTAATCATGATCTTCAAGAAACAATAAGGATCACTATTTATTTTTGCTTGTGTTACAATTACTATATGGCATTTTCACAATCTTTAACCATGGATACCACATAATTTGTTGGCAGTTCTTGATCAAGTAATTTTTCTACTTTTAGTATTTGTATCACAGCAAGGCTGTTTACGCATTTAGCAAAGAGTTTTGTTATTGCTAACGTTACCAATTTCGCTGCAAATATTGCAATCCATGGACCCCAAATGCATCCAGGATTATTCATGGATTATAAGGGCATGTAAGACTCAACGAAGTGGACACGGTACATTTTCCCTTCAACTCAGAAAATCCAAAAGAAATTCAACCAATGAACCCAAACAGTGCTACAGTGAATGCCATCCAGGTGTCTGACTGAACAAATGTTGCCACATGAATATGTATTTCAGGTGGGTGGACGAATCTTGAAATGCAGTATGCATATCTTGTGGCATGGTCATAGTTTATTGACCTCTCCACAAGATTGTGCAGCACTGATGTTTTAACCTGCAAAGCAATGGAGGTGATGAACAATTTAATGGGGATGGAGTTGAAGAAAGGAAAAAGTGACATGGAAGAAGATAATAGAGCAACGCACCAGCACCTCAAATTTCTGCTCAAGATGTCAGTGGTGCTCTTACTAAAAGCTTGCAGGACAGTCCAACAGAAGATGGTGAGAAAGCCAACAAGAGGGATAAACTTACTTGATTAACCTCATCCTCACAAATGAGCCTGTGGCTGTTACAACTGTACGTGATGGTATCAATAACAGTAACCTTTGATTTATTATTGTCACATATACTGAGATACAGAGAAAAGTATTGCTCAGTACTTGCTGAGGCATAGTCTTGTGTTCACATTGAGGATACCCTACATTATGTTATGTGGCAATATCACAATACTAAATTGGATAGACTTTGAGCATCTCAAACATGGGCATCCCTAATACATTATTCACCATCATCAGCAGCAAGATTGTAGACAGCCACAGTAGATGGCCTGACAAATCCTCCACTCTACCATTACCTTTGGTCAAGAGATCAACCCTGGTTCAATGAAGAGTACAGAAGGACACGCCAGGAGCAGCAGCAAGCATTCTACAGTTGTTGATAATGAAATTATGATGTTAAATAGGCAGAACTTTTAGATATTCTTCCAGGTCTTATGCATGATATCACACCGCTGCCATTTTTGCCACTGTCAGCATATTTTAAATAATACTTTTGCTTCCATGATAGGTGCTTGTTGATGACTAAACCATAATTTATTGGCCATTTCTGAACCGGCTTTTGGAAGCACATACAACACAGTGGTCTAGATACTTTTACACATGTTGTTAGGAAGTGAGTTCCAGAATTTTGACCCAGTGCCACTGAAGGAATAGCAAGTATATTTTCATTTCAGATGGTGGGTGACTAGAAGGGAACCTTGCAGGTAGTTGTGTTCCATGTCCGTGCTCCTCTTGTCTTAATAGTGATAGAGGTGATGAGTTTGGAAGGTGCTGTGGACAGAACCTGAACAAATTGCTGCAGTGTATCTTGTATAGGCTACATACTGATATCAGTGTACCTAAGTGTTGGAAGGAATAAATGTTTAAGGTGTTACATGAAATGTAAAGTGCTTTGCTTTGTCACGGATGGTATTAAGTTTTGTGTGTGTTGCTCGAACTGCATTCATCCAGACAAGGTGAAAAATTACTAAAATTAACAAATTAGTTTGTGGGCAAATTAATTCTACATTTAATTCATTTCACTCCTTCCCTCTTCATATCTATAGCAACATAAGTAATCATTTACAAATGTCCTGGAAAGAATTGCCTCCAGGTCCCCTTGCTTCTCACTGGGGATTATTAGTCCTTTGCCTGGCATAACTTTTCAACAGCTATCATGAGATCAGGAACTTCATGTATGAAGAACCATACCTGGATGTGCCAGCAACAAATCGCATTTATAAAGTGTCTTCATGGGGTAAAAATAAACAAAAAATTGGCACCATGCTTCATGTGGAAACATTTGAATAGCTGACCAAAATCTTTATAAAGTTGTAAACCTTATGGAAAATCTTAAGGAGGAGACATAAGTGGCAAGGAGGTAATACTTAAGAAGCATCTGCCATCAATTGTAGAGCAAAGAATATCAGAAATTTGTAAGACACAAGAAATGGAAAAGTGCAGAGATCTTGAGGAGGTGATAATAATAGGGAAGGATCGTAGTGATTGGAGTAGATTACAGATATAGAGAAGGTTGTAGAGTGGAAGATACAACCATGTCAGGCTAGGAAAACTGCAAAACTTTTATTAACTGGCATCTATGCGACCAGGAGTGTGCCAGTTAATCAAATATTCTGATTGAAAGATGCCCACGTAATCAATGCAAAAACAAGTACTGATAGAAACGTAATGCAGGGGATATACATATCACTGTTATACTTTATTCTCAGCAGAGATCTCTTAAATAATCATGCAACTTTGCCTTAAATAAAACCCACCAAAGACAGCCTTCTTATTCGCACCCTCAACTGACTACTCGGATATCGCAGAAATCGCAATGAGACAGGAAACTTTGACCAATTGAGATACATAATTTTTGCCTATTTATCAAAAGTGCCAGTTCATAAGGTGCCAGTTAAAGCAAGGTTTGCTGTATTAATTACAGAGATACAGAGGGTTGTAAGGATGGAGGATGTTGCAGAGACAGGGAGGCTTGAAATTCTGTTGGAGATTACAGACATAGAGATTAAAAGTAAATTGTAGGTACTGGAAGAAATTACAAAGATACAGAGTGTGGTAGGCTTGAAGAGGCTAAAGGGATAGGGAGTATTATCAGGGTTGGAGGAGGTTACAGAGATAGTGAGGTGTGTAGGGCTGTAAAAAATTACAGAAGGGGTTGAAAGGTGCTACCTAAGGAGTCCTGTTGCATTTTCTGTACATGGTATGTGCAGCTGCTGCTGAGTGCTGATGGTGGAGGGAATGGATACTTGAGGACGTTGTGCCAAATAAGCAAGCTGCACTGTCCTGGGATATGTCAAGCTTCTTGAGCGTTGTTGGAGCTACACTCATTTAGGCAACTGGGGAGTATTCCATCACATTCCTGACTTGTAGATGGCAGACAAGGCTTTTGTGAGAAACTTACTGCAGGATTCCAAGCCTCTAACTTGCACTTGTAGCCATAGCATTTATGTGGCAAGTCTAGTTCAGTTTCTGGTCAATGGTAACCCCCAGGAGGTTGGCTGTAGTGGATTCAGTGATGATAACAAAATTGAATGTCCATGGATGATGTTAAATTCTTCCTTGTTGAAGGTGGTCATTGCCTGGCATTTGTATGGCGTAAGTGTTAGTTGCCAATTTTCAGTCCAAGCCTGAATATTGTCAGAGTCTCGATGCATTTGGACCTGGACTGCTTCATTATTTGAGGAGTCACAAATGGTGCTGATCATTGTGCAATCATCAGCAAACTTCTTCACTTCTGACCCTATAATGGAGGGAAGGTCATTGATGAAGCAGCTGAAGATAGTTGGGCCTAGGATAGTACCCTGAGGAACTCCTGCTGAGTTGTCTTGGAGCTGAGATGCCTGACTTTCCCATTGACTCCAATTTTGCTTGGGTTCCTCGAAGACTCTCAGTTAAATGTGGCCTTGGTGTCAAGGGTAATCATCTCTCCTCTGGAATTCATCTCTTTTGTCCATGTTTAAACCAAGGCTGTAATGAGATCAGGAGCTGAGTGGCCCTGGTTGAACTCAAAAAAGGCGCACCTGAGCAAGTTATTGCTGAGCAGGTGCTGTTTGACTGCACTGTTAATGACACATTCCATCACTTCACTGATGATGAAGAGTAGATTGATGGGACAGTAAATGGCCGTGTTGAATTTATTCTGCTTTTTTTATGTACAGATCATACCTGTGCAATTTTCCACATTATCAAGGAGATGCAAATGTTGAAGCTGTACTGCAACAGCTTGGCTAAGAGCACAACAACTTATTCGGCGGAAGTCTTCCGTACTATTGCTGAAATGTTCTCAGGGCACACAGCTTTTATAGTGTCTGGTGCCTTCAACAATAGATATAATGTGGAGTGAATTGAATTGAATTGAACTGAATGAAAACTGCTATCTATGATACTGGAGCCCTCTAGAGGAGGCTGAGATACTTTCGGCTGAAGTTTGTTACAAATGCTACTGCCTTACCTTTTGCACTGATGTGCTGTGCTGCACCCCCAACCAATCTTGAAGGTGGGATATTAGTGGAGCCTGCTCCTACAGTGAGTTTTTAAATTGTACACCACCATTCACCATTGATGTGGCAGGATTGCTCAGCTTAGATCTGATCGGTTAGTTGTGGAATCACTTACTTATATCCATCACTTGCTGTTAAACAGTCCTGTATTATAGATTCACCAGGTTGGCACCTCATTTTTAGGTATGAATGGTACTGCTCCTGGCATGCCCTCCTGTTCTTCATTGAACCAGAGCTGATCCCCTGGCTTAATGGTAAAGGTAGAGTGGAGTACTGCAGCAGTTCTAATAGCTATGCCAACCACTTTCATCCAGCTATTCCCCGCCACCCTTCACTCATTCCAGTGCACAAAAGGGCAGAAAGATCCAACACTTGACCCTGAACCTCCCAAATGAATGATTGTCCATGTCCAAGCCTGGACTGGCATTACAGGCTGCCCTTGACTTAATGTGCCAGCACTCCCTTAGAGAAGGCTAACTCACTTGAGTGAGATCCGCTGACAAGCATGACAAGCTTCTTGCCTTTGTGTCTGCATTGAACAGTATCAAAGACAGAAGCATTGTGCATGTGGCAGATTTAGCTGAGGGGGCAAGATGCAAAATGTGCAAGGTGAGGCAAAGCTAAACATTTCAAGGCAGAGATTCAGTAAACATTCAGATGGGCTCAGAGAGAATGACTGCTAAGAGAACAAGCGAACAGTCCTGAGATGCAGAGAGGTCCAGTCCATGAGCTGGATGCCTGTCCCTGCGCACAAAATGTTTTTGCAGCAGAAGGTGCAGCTTTGAAATGTAGAAACATCTTACAAGTAGATTGGAGGGCTGTCATTAGGGTTCTGAGAGGTTGGCACGTGACAGATGCCAGCATCCATAGATAAGGCACAAATGTGAATAGAGGATGAGAAACAGAGGAGGCGAAACAGAGGGTCTGAAACACTGCTCTTCGGTGTCTAAAATGGTCACCAAGTACTGATCCGGAGTTGCCAGCAGTTCACTTAGACATTCATGTCAGTAATTATCATTGTCTACTTTCTTTGCACTGGATGATAGGATAGGAAGCTGAATCTTAATGAGGTGAGATTTATGTTAATGAGACTATAAGACCAAAAGAAATAAGAGAAGGTGTAGGCCATTTGGCCCCTTAAGTCTGCTTTGTCATTCAATAGGATCATGGCGGATCCAACATTCCTCATGTCCACTTTTCTCCTTATTCCCCAAAATCCTTGATTCTCCTACTGATCAAGAATCTATTTCAGCTTTAAATATACAGAAGGACTCTGCTTCACAGTTCTCTATAGCAAAGTTCCAAAGACTCATAATGCTCTGAGAGAAGCAATTCCTTCTCATCTCGCTCTTAAATTGGTGCCCCTTTATTCTGAGACTGTGCTCTCTGATCCTAGGCTCTCCCATAAGGGGAAATATCTTCTCATCATTTACCCTGTCTAGCTCCTTACATATCTTATATGCGTCAATGAGTTCACTTCTCATTCTTCTAAACTCCAGTGAATAGAATCTCAGCCTGTTAAACCTTTGCTAATGAGACTATCCCCCATACCAGGGATCATCTTGATGAGCCTTTTTTGAACAGCCTCCAATTAAATAAAATTTTTCCTTAAATGATAAAACTGCTCATAATGCTCCAGCTGTGGTCTCAACAGCACCTTATACAGTTAAGGAAGACTTCCCTTCTCTCATACATCAATCCCCTGGAAATAATAGCAACATTCTATTAGCCTTCCCGATTGCCTGCTGTATCTGTGTGTTAGTTTTTTGTTTCATGCACAAGCAACCCCAAATCCATTTGTGTTGCAGCTTTTCTGCAAATGAGGATGTTAACAAGCAATAATCCCCTTCAATCAACATCTCATCGATCCCAAGCAAGATTTTCATCTGGACGTCTGGAAATCCATTGCAAAATGCAACTAGTGACTCCTAACATCAAAATAAGCCTTGCTGGACCCCTAACATGATTCTCAAGATTCTCACCATAGCTCACATTGCACAAGTCCCTATAAGGTTAAGTCCTACATTTCTGATACCAATAACACAGTATAGTATTTGTATGTTGCCACCAGTTCTCTTTCCTTGACTGCGTCTGAGAGCCTATTTGGTTTACAGTGGTCACACTAGTGATTCTCAACAAGAAGATGTTCATGTCTTATTTAACAATTGCATGATAACAATTAGTTGCATGTTAGATTAACTAGTTGGACATTTTTACTATGACCATTGGGAGTGCTATGTTATGGCACAGATTTCAGACCAGATAGTTTTGTACCTTTAAGAAAATTAAATAATAAGGTAACATGTGACATTCCATGTTAAAGGTACCCATCTTTTTGTCAGTCACTTTCTCTGTGTAACGGGGTTAGTGCAGTCAGTAAGTAATGTACGTCATGTACAGTGACACCAACAAGAACAGAACTGAGGCTATATGTGCAAGTCTGTGATATTGTATCTCCATAAATATTAACATGCAAATAAAATGCAAATGTATGACACAAGATACCATGTGTGATCCATGTTATGTAGGAAATATAGAGTAAGTCACTGATAGTAGGAGCTGCAGATGCAGGAGAATCTGAGATAACAAGGTGTAGGGCTGGATGAACACAGCAGACCAAGCAGCATCATAGGAGCAGGAAGGCTGACGTTTCGGGCCTAGACCCTTCATCAAAAATGGGGGAGGGGAAGGGGGTTCTGAAATAAATAGGGAGAGAGAGGGAGGTGGATAGAAGATGGATAGAGGAGAAGATAGGTGGAGAGGAAACAGACA
>NC_063337.1:70222732-70254129 GCF_021869965.1 Rhincodon typus
TGTCTGTTTCCTCTCCACCTATCTTCTCCTCTATCCATCTTCTATCCGCCTCCCCCTCTCTCCCTATTTATTTCAGAACCCCCTTCCCCTCCCCCATTTCTGATGAAGGGTCTAGGCCTGAAACGTCAGCCTTCCTGCTCCTATGATGCTGCTTGGCCTGCTGTGTTCATCCAGCTCTACACCTTGTTATCTTAGTGTAAGTCACTAGCTGCTTTAGGAGACACAAATGACACAGCTGTCCTCTGTGAGATCCGGAGTTATTCTCCCAATTTCCGTGCCTAAGACTGTATGGCACCATCAGATTAGTTGGAACTTAATGCAATTTCTACAATAACCTTTTCAGAGCCATTACCAGACAGTGCTTCCCTTTCAGACTATGTCTATAACAAGGAAGACAATCACAGACTTTAGCTGAAAAAATAGGAAATTAAGCATTTTTGCATGTAGATAACAACTTTCAGGGATGAAGATGTTACAAACTACTGGACAGCTAACGAAGTGTTTTTGAAGTATAGTCACTGATGTAATGTAGAGAATGCAGCAGACAAGTCATGTACAGCAAGCTTTCATAATTCGTAATGAAGTAATTAACAGATAATCTGTTTTAAAATTATATTGGTGAAGGATAATTTTTGGACAGGACAACAGAGAGAACGCCTTCTGATTTTCACCTAAGTAATGCAACAGGCTATTTTTGTCCACCTGAGAGGGCAAGCCATTTAACATCTCATCAACATGTCAAACTATGTACTGAAATTGTCAGCACTGGCTGTGAATTTATATAAATTGCTCCCAGTGGTGTTTTCTTTTCGAAAAGTGAGCACAATATTTAATCTTGACTCGAGCTGATTTAATTAGATGCGGTATGCAGCACCATGATCTATGTTCCAAAGATTGAATTCACTTGAATTTGAATCACACTGCTGGAGAAGGAAAAATGCAGGGGTAGAAATTTTAAATTCAGTGTGTGGGGTGGAATGCACTGCCAACCTCCAGGTAAAAATACATGTAGTAGTGGACTGGCAAACCATGAGAATGATCTCACAAGTTCCCTTTCCATTAGAATCAATAGATGGGAAAACCCACATTTATGTCATGCTCATAGAATGTGCAACATTGAGATTAAAGTCCAGCAGCACTTGTTAAAATATACCCAATATACTTCAATACTAATTTATCCAAAATCTCTGTGTCGCACACACTCAACATTGCATGTTGATTTGTAATAAATAAAGCTGTAAAATAACAATAACATTTGCAATTATATAGTGTTTTTAATAGAATGAAATACTCCAACATTCAAAGTGTGCACTGGTTAAAAAAATGACACAAAGTCTGATAAACAGATATCAAGGTAGATGACGAGAAGCTTGCTAAAAAAAAAAATAAATAGGTCTTAAACACACTAATAAAGGAAGGGTGAGATTTTGAGAGAGGTCAGAAAATGCAAATGCAATGTTGGCATTTATTCTGTGACGGTTAGCATACAAGAGCAATACAAGATGTACTGCTGAGGCTATATAAGACTCTGATCTGACTGCATTTGGAATATGATGAGCTACTTTGAGCCGTGTATCTCAGGAAAGACACGGTGGCCTGGGAGGGACTCAAAAGGATGTTTACAAGAATAATCCCAGGGATGAAGGAGTTGTCATATGAGGAGCAGTTGAGGACTTGGGATCTGTATTTGATGGAGTTTAGAAGGATGAGGGGTATCTCATTGAAATTTACAGAACACTGAGAGGCCTGGATAGAGTGGACATGGAGAGGATGTTTCCACTAGTAGGCACAACCTCAGAGTGAAGAGATGACCCTCTAGAACTAATGTAAGGAGGAATTTCTTCAGCCAGAGGGTGGTGAACCTATGGAATTCTTTGCTACAGAAGGCTGTGGAGACCAAATCATTGAGTATATTTAAGACAGAGATAGATAGATTCTTAATTAATAAGGGGATCAAAGATTATGGGGAAGAGCTAAGAGAATGGGGTTGAGAAACATATGAGTCATGATCGAATGGTAGGGCAAACTTGATCTGTTGAGTAGCCTAATGCTGCTCTTATATCTTATGGGAGTTTTAATGAGTACATTCCAACCTATGGCCTCAAAAGCTGAAAGCATGGCTTTCAGTGGTGCTACATTAGTGGTGCAGGAGGGAAGAACTGGAAGAGCATAATTATCTCAGAAGGTTGTAGAGCTGGAGGAGGTTATAGAGATAATGGAGGGATTTAATAATGAGGATAACAATTTTGAACTGAAGACATGCACAGTCAATGCAGGTCAGTTGTTTCAGGGTGATGGGTCAACTCTACAGTGTCAGTTAATATACAAAAAACAATGTTGGGGTATTGAGGGGAAAGTGTTTCTAGATTATGTTCAGGACAGTTTCCCACAGCAGTCATTGTCCAGTCCAAAATGAAAGGGTGCATTGTTGGACCTGGCCCTTAAAAATGAGGTGGGCCAAGTAGATCAAGTGTGAGTTAGGCAACATTTAGTGTACAGTGATCATTGCATCAAAAGTTTTATGATGATGTTGGAGAATTACATGAGCAAATCCGGAGTAAGAAAATAATCAATGGTGAAGAGCTTACTTCAGTACTGGCAGAAATGAGACTGATGGAAATGGGGGTGATTTTCCTGCACCCATGTACCACCAATTATTTTTAAGGTTATGCTTGCTGACACCAAATAGCATGTGCATTAGCAGACATACTTTTAATAAAAATAGTTACAAGTACCAATTAATAATAATATTTTAATGAACCAGTATATTGAGCTTGCAGAAATAAACTTTTGAACAAAGTACAACTTTTCTCATAATTTTTAAACATATTGTGTGAATATGTGTGACATGATCAGTTGGCAGTAATTAGAATTGGTTTTGTTACAAACACCTATTAATAATACAATTTTAAGAAACCGATATATTATAATAATATTCTTTGAAAGTGGTCACATAAAAATAGTGTGAGAAAAAGAAGAGCCTTTCTTTAGATTTTCCAAGAAGGGAAGATAATGACTTAGTGGTGTTATTACTAAGCTATAGATCATTAAACTCAGGGAATGTTTTGGATCTAATCCTACCAGGGCAGATTGTGGAATTTGAATTCAATAAAAGAAAATTTAGAATTAAGATTCCAATGATGACCATGAAGCCATTGCAGATGATTGGAAAACTCCACCTGGTTCACGAAGGTCTTTTCGGGAATGAAATTGCTGTCCTTGCCTGGTCTGGTCTACATGTGGCTCCAGAGTCACTGCAATATGGTTGGCTCTTAACTACCCTACTGGCAACAAATGCTGGCCTAGCTAAAAAAATCAAAATAATGTTAAGTGCTTGCATGCACAGCAATGCAATAAGCAATAATCAGTGTGTGGGTGTCAACAAACAGACCAAAGTTCTAAAGGCCTTCCGTTCTTTCCCCTTCACTCCACAATAAAACCAATATCATGTCATAGAGTCATAGAGGTGTACAGCACTGAAACAAACCCTTTGGCCCAGCTCATCCATGCCGACCAGATATCCTAAATAAATCTAGTCCCATTTGCCAGCATTTGGCCCATATCCCTCTAAACCCTTCCTCCTCATATACCCATCCAGATGCCTCTTAAATGTTCTAATTGCACCAGCCTCAACCACCTCCTCTGGCAGCTCATTCCAGACATGCACCACCATCTGTGTGAAAAAGTTGCCCCTTAGGTCCCTTTCAAAACTTCCCCTCTCACCTTAAACCTATGCTCTCTAGTTTTGGACTCCCCTACACCAGGGAAAAGGCCTTGTCTATTTACTCTATCCGTGCCCCTCATGATTTTATTAGTCCCTATAAGGTCACCTCTCAGCCTCAAATGCTCCAGGAAAAATAGCTCCAGGAGAAATATCTCCAGCTTATTCAGCCTCTCCCCATAGCCCAAAACCTCCAACCCTGGCAACAGCATTGTAAATCTTTTTTGTACCCTTTCAAGTTTCACAGCATCCTTCCTATAGCAGGGAGACCAGAATTAACCATAGTATTCCAAAACTGGCCTGACCAATGCCCTGTACAGCCACAACATGACCCCCAACTCCTATACTCAATGCACTGACAATAAAGGCATGTATACCAAACAACTTCCTCATTATCCTTCTACCCAGTACTTCACTTTTAAAGAACTATAAACCTCTACTCCAAGGTCTCTTTCTTCAGCAACATTTCCCAGGACCTTACTATTAAGTGTATAAGTCCTGCCTTGATTTGCCTTTCCAAAATGCAGCACCTTACATTTATCTGAATTAAACTCCATCTCCCACTCCTTGCCTATTGGCCCATCGGCTCATCGGATCAAGATACAATTATACTCTCAAGTAATCTTCTTGGCTGTCCACTACGCCACCAATTTTGGTGTCATCAACAAACTTACTAACCATTCCTCCTGTGTTCACACCAAAATCATTTATATAAATGGTGAAAAGCAGTGGACCCAGCACCGATCCTTGTGTGACTCAGCTGGTCACAGGGCTCCAGTCTGAATAGCAACCCTCCACAACCACCCTCTGTCTTCTTCCTTTGAGACAGTTCTTGACCAGATGGCTAGTTCTCCTTTTATTTTGTGTGATCTAACCTTGCTAAACAGTCTACCATGAGGAACCTTGTTGAATGCTTTACTGAAGTCCATACAGATCATGTCCACCACCCTGCCTTCATCAATCCTCTTCGTTATTTCTTCAAAAAACTCAATTGTGTTAGTGAGACATGATTTGTCTTTGGTATTCTCAAATTCAGTTGGAGGAAATTTCTGTACATGTTTGCTTGCAATACAAGCTGTCTGTTTAGCTGTCTGACAGTTTCGCTGCATTGAAACTATTTTGAGAAGTTGTAGCAGGGTAGAACCAAATAAATTTAATCATTTGTTAAAGAAATCAAGTAATCTCATTGTTCTGTAATCCTCTTGGGAACGGATCCTGATGTTGCTCCATTTAAGTGTAAAATGGATGACAGTGAATCATAAGCTGTTTTTACTTGTCCCTCAATTCTTTATTTGAATTGAAGTTAAATCTACCCTCTTGTTTCAATATTACAGACACCAATCATTAGAAAAAAAGTTTGCAGTCAAAATGGACAGTTAGAAAACTCCTTCTAACTCCATTATTAACATGAGGTTTAGATTTGGCATCAATAGCATTGACTCACTCCAGACTATTTTTGGACTTGTTCTCAGTCTCATTTTAGACTTATTACTGTTAAAGAAACATCAAACAGGGTGACCTCAGAATTCATGTTTTGCACATCAAATAGTTATTTTTAAACATACATATACTTATCAGGACATATCCATGATCATATCCCATGGTTATCTCCAAAGTCTATCAGATGTCTATTTTAACATCCATATATATGCACAAATTTTCGCGTCCAAAGCAGTTTGCCTCTGTAATATTTAATGATAGAGCAAGATATTGACACATCATATTTGGAATTAAAATTGCCTTAATCATTTTGGCCCAGACATAGTTTAGGTCGTGAGATAATGTAATATTTCTTGTGCATCATAATTGGTTAATTATCAGATCAAAATAAATATTTTCTCAAGTAATCGTCTGTTTCAATTTAAATTCATACAAAAACCAACATCAAAAAGAAAACTGACTTTGGAAAAGTACTGATTTAAACACATGATAAGACTGCATTTTCCTTCAGCAAACAGAAAACATTCAAGCATATTTTTAAAAGGGCATGAGGTTAGAAAATTCAGGGACGATATGACCTTAACCGTTAGTAACATAATGTAAAATGACCAAAGGCCACTCAGCCAATTAAAACAATTTCTTTCACAAGCCATCTCCAAATTGTCTCACCAGAGATTTACCCTATCTTATCAATCCAAGTACGAAGTTAGAATCC
The DNA here is from genome assembly GCF_021869965.1 of Rhincodon typus. Lineage (NCBI taxonomy): Eukaryota > Metazoa > Chordata > Chondrichthyes > Orectolobiformes > Rhincodontidae > Rhincodon > Rhincodon typus. Next base: position 70,228,609 of record NC_063337.1, read on the forward strand.
ATGAGGTTAGTTGAAATTTGGAACTTGTTACAATGTGACAGAATGGAGGTGAATAGCATAGCTACACTTAAGGGAAAATTTAGAAATACACATGAGAAAATAAAATATTACAATATGTATTGAATTGAAATGCATTGAGAATTATGGGGAACGTATACATTAACAAGAACTTGTGGAATTTAAAGTTTTATTTCTATCCAGTAAATATTATATAGTGCTATAAAATCTGCAAATATACCAAAAAATCTCTTCCTGAGAGCCTAAGCTAGGTCAGAAAGCCTGTGGGCTGTTTATTTACATTGTAATAAAATGTCTAAATGATTTTTTTGAAATTGGGATTGTTTTAAAAATAAAGGTAGATGGATTTTGGTCATTCTGTGAATGGATTTTTTAGACATGTTACAAAGTAATTTTGATAGTGTCTTAAGTGCATCAGTTCCATGAAAATATATGACTTCAGTCGAGTGACTGGGAGGAAGCTCTTGTTATAGAAACAGATAAAATGTTTATACCGTTGGGTGTATGATACGCAGAGCAAGCACATTAAGGCATTTAGTTTTGCTTTGCCTTCAGAGTATTAGAATCTGTTATCCAGCTTAGGTGTGGAAATTTTTCACCCTAGTAGGGAAGGAAACATTACTTTTTTTCCAGTTCAGTTCAAGGGAAACAGTCAATTCACAAGAACTAGTTTCCATCTGTGGAATTTCCAGACCAGCAGAGTTTGGAAAACTTAGAAACCTCAACATGGAAATCAGAGCAAGAACTTGGTGGATTCAACTTGCTGCTTGCTCTGAATGAATTTATTAATGAATATTAAGCACCAATATCTCATAGTATGCACTGTGGGCATCAACCACATGCACCCTACATTCATGCATTTTGGCATCTGACGTGTTCCAGCTTCTAGCAAGCTTCACGCGTGTCACTTATATGATACTTCCACTCTTCAATACTCATTCCAGGCCATACCAGCAACTATCATTGTAATGCTACAGCAAGAACACTGTCCACTCAGGGACACACACCCAGATCGTGAACTGGACCAGGCGGCATCTCCAGACTCTTGACTTGTTGTCATAATGCTCACTCACTCTGGGCCTACCTGGATACTCATAGCATCCCTGTCCTGTATTGCCTTGCCTTTTTAAACATTATCCTCTCAGCCAGTGGTACCATTTTTTATTTTTTATATCATTCACAGGATGTGGTGTTGCAGGCTAGGCCAGAATTTATTGCTCAATCTTAATTGCTCAGAGGGCAGTTAGGAGTCAACCACATTGTTGTGGGTTTGGAGTAACATGCAGGCCAGACTGGGTAAGGAAAGCAGTTTCCTTCCCTAAAAGATATTAGATGGGATTTTCAGACAATGCTTTCATTAGACTCTTAATGACAGACTTTTTAAATTTAATTCAAATTCCACCATCTACCATAGCAGGTTTAAAACCCATGTCCCCAAAACATTATTCCAGTGATAATGCTACTAGACCTTTGCCCTCCTTTCACTGTATACTACTGTCTTCTCATGCTGTTTAGCAGTAGACACAAAGCCAGGGAGCTTGTCATGGTTGTCAGCAGGCCACAGTCATGTCAAAAGCACTAATCTTCATTCAGGGGTTCCAGCGCAGTAAATCAAAGGCAGCTTCCAATTCTGGTTCAGAGCCTGCATACAACGTTCAGAGACAAGATCTTCTGTTGATAAGAGAGAGGAGCTGAATGTCAGGCAGCCCACCACCCTCCTTGACTCATTCCGCCCTATTGTGTGCTGTTTCCTCCTGATAAGAATGCTTGTCCAAGTGCTTGATTGGAATTTTAAAGATGGTGTTTGCACCAGGGATATTGGCTAATTCTGGCATATCTGTTGAGTGGTGAGTTATTCTGGTGATAGACATGGTAAGATGGGGTGGAAATCAGGCATGAGACACACTTTAGGGGCAGGCTTGTTAATTAATGTGTTAAACTTGGTTAAATACGCAGCAACAAATTCTCTTAAAATCTCGACATAACTCAAACTTTGCTAAACAATCATAAGATTCAGCCTTTATAATCTATCAAATTAGGTTCCATTCTGGGATTTGATTTGTCCATTAACATCATCAGCTGTGTTTATAACAAAATATCATGACACATTAATTTTAAACTGTTCAATATTGAATAAGTCTCAAACAATTTATGCTACTTTTAAAATCCATGATAAGAAAAATTGTTTCAAAACCTAACAAAGGCCAGAAGGTCATGTTATGAGAAGAACAATGGAGGAAAAAAGGAGGACCAAGAAGGAGCTGAAAGGATGAAATCTGAAATGACCTGGAGGTGGGTTGGAAGAAGCTTGAATTAAAATTGGAATGAGGGAATCCTCGTAAGCTCTTGCAAGTATCTGTAAATGCATAAATGCAGACCACTGGAACATGGCTCGACCTCCGGTAGTGTGTTCCTCCAACAATCTCAGTTGGTACACATTATTGCAGAAACTGTTCCTCACCGCCAGCCCTCTCAATTTCCCTCTTGGAAACCACTATGGTGTAGTTAGGGCAGGTGTTCCTGGCATTTTCAGCATAAGATGGTAGCATAATTTCGACTGCTTCACAATGGATGGGAAAATCCAGACCAGCATATCAAGATTTTCTTTGTTCATTTATCAGAGCAACTTTTCTGTATTCTGCTCCATTGAAGTCATCATCTTAATTCCCTGCCACAGAACCTCTACAGACTCTAAAAATTAGGTGTCAGTCTCTAAACTTGTGGCTACCAATGTGAAATCAAGTGATGTTTCGGTGGCTTCATAATTGCTGTCTTTTATGCCTCAGAAATGTGCAGGGATTTTACACTCTAATTTATATTCCTGAGCAGGACTATTGCTTAATATAGTGTAATGTGGTTGTTTTCATGTTTCCAGCTACTCAAGTAGAGTTTAGTTACTCTTTTTCAGTTACCACACCCAAGCCTAACTAATAACACACAGAGAACAGGCAACATACACCAAACACTTCGAATCAAATACTGAACAATTGAATGCTACATTTCTTGACTCTTGTAAACTTTAAATTATATCAAATTCAACTATTTCAAAATAATGAACATTTATGTCATTCATCAGAGTTCAAACTATTTATGTTTTTTTCTGAATACCAAAGTAGTTTCTGAGAAATTAAAATCTCTAAAGATATTGCTGAGATTGACAAATTTGAGTTCTGGCTCTGTGTGATATTGAACTTTTAAGTTAAACTGATGAAGATTATCTAACCAATTGTAGATGCATAGACATCGATGATCAGATCCTGATATAGCTCACAACATAAGTCAGTGTTTCACGATTGGTGCAGAGTGAAATTTAGATCATAGAGATGCATGTCAATTTTCACAAGTGTAGATGCAGCATAGCTCTTTCTGCTCTCTACTAGAGTCTTTGTGATCAGTTTGTAACAATGGGGATGATGCTTAAGTAATTGGCTGCTCTCTTGCTTTTGGATGTGCAATTGACAATTCACATCGTAAAACTTTGGGCATTGGCTTCTGAAGAGGCTCCATGAACTCTGCATAACTAGAAACATATTGACAAAAAAGTGGCAGGGCCTAGGCATGATGCTAATCTTTTCATGTCATATGGTTTTGGTAGTACATGAATGGCTTTGATATTGATGGGTGTCATCATTAATATCATCAAGTAGGTTGAGTGTCCCTTCAATGTCTGATAAGACTGAAGAAACAATCTTCTAGAAATGCACTTGATGCTAAATGGAGTCCATCATGTGGCATTGAAACATGCCATGATCAATAAGAAAAGCTGTAAGATAACATATTTGCTGTGCTGGCTATGTCTGATTCCATCACCTATTGAGTACTGTGAAGCCTCTGGAGTCATAAACTAATGTTTATAGTTGTTGGAGTATTGTTCATGGATACTTGTTTAGAACAATAGAATTGTTGACAACCTTAAGGCCAACACATGGTATAAATTTGTCATTTTTATGTTGCACAAAGACAAGGTTTACTGTCCATGATGATGAGTCAACGTCTATTTGCCCAATGATACCGTCCGCTCCTGTAACATGATGACATAGATTGCAAATAGCAACAACCTTAAATTTTGCGCAACTGTCAGAATATTAGTGGGTATGGTCTCAAGAGGTGGTTAGAGGAAGTCATCTACTTCACATAGAACTTTGATTTTAACTTTAAATTTAAACTATAATGTTTAAGATTTAAACCATATGAAGCTTTTAGTTTTCCACACCGTTCCTTTCTGCATATATTCTGGTCCAACTTCACCATGGCCTGAAGTTATGTAAATGTAAAAATGTAACATTCAACTCTATATTTCCACAATAATCTGGCTCAGGACTGGCATAACTTCTAGTCTCTGTGTCTGAGTATGTTGGGATGTTAAATTAGTTAATATCTCAATTGTGGTAAGGTTTGGAAGACACACTGGGGATCTTATATTGATTCTTTAACTTCTCTGTCTTTCATAATCAATAAATAAACGGCAGTGATGAAAGGGTGTTTAATGAATTGATAAATTGTACATTGATTAAACAAGTACAAAGTGTGCAAACAGCTGCAATATTGAGCAAAAAAATCCCTTGGACTTACAAAACTTTTAAAAAGGGGACAGCTGGACTGAGTTCTGCAGGAAATACATAACACAACTTGGGAATGGAGGTTGCTGCCTGGGACTATTGTTCAGCCTGGAATCCCAATTTATACTCCTCTCTAAGGAACAATCGACCAAAACTAACAAACCCTAGCCTGAGACAGTTTTACACCTTGGACTACAGAGTGCAGAAAGTATAGGGCCTACAGAGATACTGGACATTCAATCTCAATCAAAACCTATTCACACATATTCTAACCATCAGAAAGCCAATTAACTTCAGAAGAGAATAGCAAGAGCACAATGAAAGCTACAGATAGTGGGGCCTATAACTGCCAGCCCAATCTCACCTGAGCGGAGCCTTTTTCAACAACAAAGTTCTGCATGAACAGGCATCCCCACTTCAAGCTGCTTTGGAACTACAGAGGCCGAACCGAGAAACAATAACTGGGAAACCAAAACAAGGGCCTCATCCGAGAGGGAGAAGGCGACTGGAAAATCCAAACAAGAGCTTCTCAACATGGGCCTTTTCCAAAATGAGAACACCGATGGCAAGAACCTCTGGTTTCTTCTCACAGTCTGAAAATGTGCAGGTTAGGTGGATTGGTCATGCTAAATTGCCTTTAGTATTCAGGGATGTGTAGGTAAGGTGCATTAGCCATGAGAAATGTAGGGTTACAGAGATAGGGCGGGTGAATGGGTCTGGGTGGGATACTCTTCGAAGGATCAGTGTGGATTTGTTGGGCTGATTGGCTTGTTTCCACACTGTGGGAATTCTATGGTTTCTATGAAATGACACAGCAAAGTATCATCTGGGTGCCCACTGTCTTCTTGCCACCACGCCATTTATCCAGGGGCAAGAAGAATGGTAACAGTCTGCTCACCCAGAGTCCAGGCGAGCCATATAAATGGGTGATTGAGATCTCTACATGCTTTTGGAGGTATTTTGACAGCAACACAGGGACAGGTGCCAGATGGTGAGACAGTCCAGTGAAAGTCAGTGCCCTTAAACTAACCCCAATGTTGTGGCCCTCCTTTGTGGCACTGCTGGATGCATGGAGGAGCTTAGTGTTTGCATGGGTTACTCTTGCGGCAAGAGTGCTGGCTCTGCACTAAAACTGCACCCTCTCTACCACTGGGAGCCTGCCTGCTAGCTAGCATTCTGCCACCCTAATTCCCACTTAACCCTCTGCCTGAACGCCAGGCGATAATGCATACTCCTCCTCCTGGGATAATCCCAATGACAGCCATCACTAGCTGTGGCACCACTGAGATTGCTGAGCCACCAAACCTCTGATTTTGGGGTTAACTCTTGGAAGAGATCCTCCATCCTTAGTAGAAGCACACCCAGTGATAGCCATCTTATCAACTGCTGTTGGCAAAATGTAACCACAAGATCCATCGGACACTCCCCATCAAAGCAGGCTCATTGCTGAAGCCACCTACCACCCAATCCATTTTCAGTTTGGGTGGTGGAGCTGTAGCCTCAGATATAAATTTCAGTCCATAGAAACAACGTGAATTGAGTTTGATATTTTTGAATCTTTAGTCAAAGAACATTAACGTGAAATGTTATCAATTTTCATGTGATTCCTTTAGCTCATGTATTTCAATGAGTTAAGACCCTTATTACAATAAAAAAGGTGAGAAACGTCACACAGAAGCATTAAATGATTGGGTGCAACTATCACATAGAAAAATCTCAATGGTATTTAAGCCTATATTAAACAAAATTTAAACGGAATGTCCTTTTTAATTAAAAAAAAAGTGTAGAACGAGGAGGGAGCTGTAAAACCAGGTGTTTATAAAGAGATGAAATGTGGGGGGTGCAGGAATGGAGTTAGGGGTGGTCAGTGTCTACAGGAGGAGTCTCACCAGTTCGAACCCTGCCCAGTAAATCAGAGGGGAGGGTAAGGAACATAAGAAAGCTAAATTGGAGTGAAGGCCAGTAGAGTGCAGTATGGAGCTGCAGGAGAATAGGAAAGAGGAATCTTAGATTCTCAGACAACAAGGTGCAGGGCTGGATGAACACAGCAGGCCAAGCAGCATCATAGGAGCAGAGAGGCTGACGTTTCGGGCCTAGACCCTTCATCAGAAAAGGGGGAGGGGAAGGGGGTTCTGAAATAAATAGGGAGAGAGTGGGAGGCGGATAGAAGAGGGATAGAGGAGAGGATAGGTGGAGAGGAAACAAACAGGTCGAAGAGGACTGACCTATCCCCTTCCTAACTCCCTACCTACACTCACCTTTCCTGGCCCCATCCCCGCCTCTTCGACCTGTTTGTTTCCTCTCCACCTATTCTCTCCTCTATCCCTCTTCTATCCGCCTCCAACTCTCTCCCTATTTATTTCAAAACCCCCTTCCCCTCCCCCTTTTCTGATGAAGGGTCTAGGCCCGAAACGTCAGCCTCTCTGCTCCTATGATGCTGCTTGGCCTGCTGTGTTCATCCAGCCCTGCACCTTGTTGTCTCGGATTCTCCAGCATCTGCAGTTCCTACTATCTCTGATTCAATCTTAGATTCTCTCCTGGTTTCTGCGAGACACAGTCAGTTTATTCAGCAATTAATGTCTTTCAGCTTCAAAGTGTAACTGTACTTTCTGCATATGGTTTGTGTTTAAGAGGGAGAGCTGTGGTGGTAGCTGGGACGAGTTTTGGTGTGATTCAGGATATATGCCGGTTCTTAACATCATTGCAAGTTAGCTTCAGGTTGTAATTCTCTTCTACAACGGGTAAATCTGCTACTAAACCACCACCACTTCCCCAATCTCCCAGAAGCTAACGAGCTTTCAAATTCCTCTGACCCAACTTGATCCAACTTCACTCCTTTCCCACTCAGTCACTCTACTCAGCTTGCATCCTACACTTGGCCTACCCACAACCCCGGCACCCTGACATCCTATCCCTCTGGCAGCCCCTTATTCATTTACCTTATCTACCCAAACCAATTATACACTAACATAATTATACGTTCACCCATTTTTTCATGTGCACACACTAACACAAAATAATTTAATGTCATTTTAAACCCTGTACTTACTGGGATAGGACAGCTAGTATGTACAATGAGCTTGAACTCTACATACTGTCTGCTTTGCTCCCTTTGGAATTCCTGCACTGAATTAGACCTGGTTTAGACACCTTCTCTTGCATGCTTGTCTGATCCCCTTCATTCTGTACCACTTATTCTGAATGCATGCCACATCGCTCCGAAGTGCTGGTTTTTGTTTTGGCAGAGTGAGAGCTGATCAGATGTTACAAAGGGCCTCTAGCACCAGGGGAAGGACGAGAGGGAGAAAATCTTTCTTCTCTTCCTCATCCACCTGATACCACAGGAATGACCAGTTCTAGGTGAGGATAGGTGAGTGATAATTGGCTATGTGCAAGACACACCTGGGCGCAATTAAATGTGAGGTACTCATCTCGGTCATTTGAATTTATCCTTCTGTTTACTAGGATGACCACATCGTTGTGAGGATGGAAACAGTAAGGGTTGCCATTTGCTGTGCCGAGACTATGCATGCAATGCACCACATTCAACTGCACATGCAAATGCAAACAGCTTTTGAGGAAATGCAGCCCAGGGTTTGGGGGAGATGATGACCTAGTGTTGGGGTGAAATCAGGATCTAGGGAAGGGATGCAGTGGGGAGATTGGAACTGAAGAAAATGGACATCAGGAGTAGGAATTGGGACTTGGTGTAGACATCAAGACCTGGGAAAAGCGGCGGGTTTTTGTGGGGAAGCTGGGGTATATACGAACCCAGGAGATAGCAAAAACTGCAGATGCTGAAGTCAAAGTCAACACAGTGTGGAGCTGGAGGAGCACAGCAGGTCAGGCAGCATCAGAGGCGCAAGAAAATCGACATTTCAGGTCTGGCATACTGTATTGACCAGGAACCTGGGACGGCGGGGTAGGGGTGGGAACAGGAACTGGAGAAGTTGGGGAGAGCTAGGGAGGAGAACAGATCGAAGGTCGGAAGCGGGACAAAGCAACACCTTTCCCCTTACTGGGCAGATTCCATCCCGCTGGTCTAATCTGTTCCCACTACCTCATTCAATTCCACACTCAATCACACTCCACCCACCCCACGTCAGGACTGACTGATCCTGGACACCTTCTCTGGCGCTGCTTTAAACATTACATTTATTCTGAGGAAAGGTCACCAGACCCGAAACATCAACTCTGATTTCTCTCCACAAGTACTGCCAGACCTGCTGAGCTTTTCCAGCAATTTCTGTTTTTGTTACGCCTATTCTGTACACATGCGCACTGCACACTTTGTCCATGTCGCAGCAACATAGAGGGTGTGGAACCGTGTGCATGCATGTCTCTGAGTCAGGGTGTGGTCACTGTTGCCCCTCATCGGCGGTGTTAGCAGGCACTGAAAGCAATGATTTGTAAGCAGTGTCACCTCGGTCAAAATCTCATTGTTACATAATGGCTGACTGGAGAAAATGAATGTAAAATGTGGTATCATCAGCTAAGAAAAGAAAAACAGATTATTTTGTTCTTCCAATTATTTGTCTTGAACAATTTTCCCCTACAGATGTCAACAAAAGTAAGCATTTGTTTTCTGATCAGGAGCCAGCAATCTCTGAATAGTAACGTTCAGAGCACATTCAGTTTACAGGAATTATAAGGTAGCACCATTTAATTCTCCATTGTCAGGAGTAGGGAATGCTGTTAGTAGTGTACTTTTTTTTTAATAGGTCACTCAGGACAGTCTGAGGGTAACTGAAGAGGGGTTCAAAAGTTATGGGGTATGAGTGAAAGTTTGTGAGAGAGTGAGAAGTAGAGAACATTGGTTGCTTTTAGCTATCTACTGCTGAAAAAGAAACTGAAATACATGGAATTTGTGTAGTCAGGGTTCAGGGAGGTTCTAGAGTAGCTGAATAGGTCTTTGGAGTGGGCAAGACATGAGGGAAGTCCTGGGAGCTGTGTTGGGTTTGGAAGAAGCTGTGTGCCACAAATAGATCAGTATCGCTGAAAGTGGGATTGAAAAGTTCACAAGCAGTATTTACTGGTTGCCACTCAGCCGGTTTGGAGCAGAGGGAAAAACACATATGCAGTGTTAGTTTGAGGTCAGAGAGGATCCAGAGTTATGTTTGTCACAGGGTACTGGAGCACAAATTTTGAATTCCAGAGAAGCACAGACAAGGAAAGGGGGTGATTGAAAATCCAAGGGGATCTGTTTTATTTGCAGTTGTTATTGAATGTTCCTTCCAGTTCATTACCCATATTTACCACATGCTAGTTTTGAGTGTTAGAACTAAGTCACACATGTACTATAGATTCTATTATTGTTCCAAATGTTGCATAATAAAACATGTTTGTTCAAAAAAACTGTGGAATCTTCTGACTTTATTCTCTTAATAAATCCCCCAATCTCATCATTTTTTGACTTTAAAAATAAAGTTATCAGTCTCTAGCCCTGTAACAGTATAAATTTGTTGGCCTCGTCCACAATTGTAACATAACGTGCTAGATTTTCTCCTCCTATCCTTGGTAAATGTGGTTGGTTAGCTCAGTTGGCTGGAGAGCTAACGAGAGGCTGAATAGGCTGGGGCTATTTTCCCTGGAGCGCTGGCGGCTGAGGGATGACCTTATAGAAGTTTATTTAACTGTGAGGGCCATGGAAAGGGTAAATAGACAAGGTCTTTTCCCTGGGGTAGGGGAGTCCAAAACTAGAAGGCATAGTTTTAAGGTGAGAGGGGAAACATTTGAAAGGGATCTAAATGGCAACTTTTACATGCAGAGGTTGGTGCATGTACGGAATGATCAGAGGAAGTGGTGGAGGCTGGTACAATTACAGCATTTAAAAGGCATCTGGATGGATATACGAATAGGAAGGATTTAGAGGGATATGGGCCAAATGCCGGCAAATGGGTCTAGATTAATTTCAGATATCTGGTCGAAATGGATAAGTTGGACTAAAGGATCTGTTTCCATGCTGTCCATCTCTGTGACTCTAAGATGGATTATTTTATCAATGCAGAGTAGTATCAACAGTGCAGGTTCAATTCTTGTATTGGCTAATGTTACCATGACGGTTCTATCGTCTTAATCTTGGCCCTCACCTGAGGTATGGTGACCCTTAGGTTGAACTCACCATCAATCAACACTTTTTCGTGAAAGTGAGATTATGGTGACTTTACCTTTTAGATTTGTGGACTGCCACTGACTTTTAATACTAAAAGGAAATTAATCCCCTTTCGATTCCCAGGTCTTGTTAATGCTGTGGGCAACTGGCTGTGGGTGGCAAACAAATTCCACAGTGAAGCATGTCTGTAGAGGGTGTCCACAGTATCAACAAGTTTGGCCGATCCCTCGGCCTGGAAAAAAATGAATAATTAACCCATATGGTGATGTGGAGCCCAGAGGTGCATGACGATTTCTCCCAACTCAAGAGAAATAAACTGAAACTTAACATCTGAACCCAGCTTCAGTAAGACCATTGACTGCGAAGATGCAGACTGCACAAGGAGATGCTCAAGCTGCATTAACAATAAAACCTGTGAATACTGCATCTGTCATATCATTATGTGAATGGGAAGCCATATCCTGCCATTTTCAAATATTGAACTCAAGTTTCTGCTGGGTACCAGCCCCAGGAATCTGAACAATTCCGGCTTTATTCTACTTTTGCATATCCTGAGACCATCCAAAACTTTGATGCCTCCCTCCTATCTCACACAAAGCTTGTTCACTCACTGCCCACTTATCAAAACTGGCTTCCAGTTAAACAATGGCTCCATTTTTAAAATTCTGATCCTTGTTTTCAAATCCAACAAGGGCCTCATTACCCTGTAGCTCTGAAATGTCCATGAACACCACAACTCTCTGAAATATCTGAACTCCTCCAATTCTGTCCTCTTGTTGATGTTATGAAATATTACTCTCATGCCAGCATGGGTATGATCAGCAGATCTGTTCTTCTATTTGAATTCTGTGTTGAGTCTAGGAAGCCTAATCAAGTTGCCTCTTGACCAGTTGGTTGACAATTGTTTATTTTTAGTTCAGTTGTTCTCAGAGAACAAGACAAGCTCCTTCTGCTATCTTAGCATGTCGATGTCAAAACAGGAATGCAGGCTCAAAGGGAAAAATATTGGTTGAGAATTATTTTCTATCCTAGATTGTTTGTGTTGCAGTGTAAGTTCTGAGTTGCTGTTGTGAGATATTCCACCTGCACCATGCAGTCCCATCTGTGTAGGCTTTACTTTTGTTTTAGCCATGGTATTTGGTCTGACAGAACAGTGACACTTAGATCATAAGACATTCAATGAGATTATGCTGTACTTTTAATCCTCAATTCCTTTTTCCTGCCTTTCCTACCCAAGTCCCTTGATTTTCTTACAGATTAAAAATTTGTCTAACTCAGCCTTTAATATACTTAACAACCCAGACACAGCAGCAGACTTGATTAAGGAACTTAAAGTGAAGGAAATTCCAGGAGGTAATGGCCATAATGATAGAATTTGCTCTACAGTTTCAGAGGGATAAGTTTGAATCAGATATTTTAATTCTTCTTTATTCATTCATGGGATGAGGGTGTCACTGACCAGGCAGCATTTATTGCCCATCCTTAATTACCCAGATGGAAATTAAGAGTCAACCACTTTGCTGTGGCTCTGGAGTCACATGTAGGCCAGACCAGGTAAGAATGGCAGTATTCCTTCCCGAAAGGACATTAGGAACCAGATGTTTTTTTTCCCCTGACAATTGACAACAGATTCAAGGTCATCAATCAACTCTTAATTCCAGATTTTTTTTATTGAATTCAAATTCCACCATCTGCTGTGGCGGGATTCGAACCTGGGTCCCCAGAATATTATCTGGGTCTCTGGATTAACAGTCCAGTGAAAATACAATTAGGTCATCACCTCCCCCAGGGAAATTGAAAGGTCAGAAGGTGGATAAATCACCCGGACCAGATGAACTACACCCCAGAGTTCTGATATAACTGTATTACTGTTGAGTAAAAGTAATTACAAAGACATGAGGGAGGGGCTGGCCACAGTTGACAGGGAAGACAGTGGAGCAGCAATGGCAGGAGTTTCTGGGGTAAATTCAGGAGGTATAACAGAAATTAATCCCAAGGAAGAAGAAACTTACGAGTGGAGGACAAGGCAAAGAATACTGACAAGGGATGTCAGGGACAGCATAAAAGCAAAAGAAAAATCATACAATATGGTGAAGATTATTGAGAAGCCAGAGGACTGAGAAGCCTTTAAAAACCAGCAGAAAGCAACTGAAAAAGCAATAAAGGGGGGAAAGATGAAATATGAAGGTAAGCTACCTAGTAATACTAAAGGTGATTGCAAGAATTTTTTAAGATATCTAAAGGGTAAGACAGAAGCAAGAGTGGACATTGGACCGTTGGACAATGAGGCTGGAGATGTAGTAATGGGGAACAAAGAAATGGCAGAGTAACTGACGAGGTGCTTTATATCAGTCTTCACGGTGGAAGACACCACAGCATACCAGAACTTCAAGAGAGTCAGCAGGGAAGGATAAGTGTAATCATCATTAAGGAGAGGGTACTGGGGAAATTGAAAGGTCAGAAGGTGGATAAATAAACTGGAGCAGATGAGCTACACCACAGAGTTCTGAAGGCGATAGCTGCGGAGATTGTAGAGGCATTTTTGGTGATCTTACAGGAATCACTGGCATAAGAGAGGGTGACACAGCACTGGAAAATGATTAATGCAACATACTGTTTAAGAAGGGAGGAAGACAGAAGACAGGAAATTATAGGCCAGTTAGCTGACCTCAGTCATTGGTAAGATTTTAGAATCCATTATTAAGAATGAAATTGCAGGGTACTTGGAAGTGCATGGTAAAATACGACTGAATCAATATGGCTTTGTCCAGGGGAGGTCATGCCCAGGTCCAATTTGGGTCCACAACCATTCACATTATATATTAAAGATCTGGATGAAGGAACGGAGGGTCTTGTTGCTGCGTTTACAAATTGCACAAAGATATGTAAAAGGACAGGTGGTGTTGAGGTAGTGGGGAGGCTGCAGAAGGACTTGGACAGGCTAAGACAGTGTGGAAAGCAATGGAATACTATGTGGGAAATTGTGAGGTTATGCACATTGGTAAGAAGAAGAGATGCTTAGGCTATTTTTTAAATAGGGAAAGGCTTCAGAAATCTGAAGCACTAAGGGACTTAGGAGTCCTAGTTCAAGATTCTCTTAAGGTTAAGGTGCAGGTTCGGTTGGCATTTAGGAAGGCAAATGGAATGTTAGTATTCATTTCAAAAGGGCTAGAATTCAAGACCAGAGATGTACTGTTAAGGCTGTATAAGGCTCTGGTCAGACCACATTTGGAACATTGTGAGCACTTTTGGGACCCATATCAAAGGAAGGAAGGATGTGCTGGCGTTGAAGTGAGTTCAGAGGAGGTTTACAAGAATGATCCTGAGAATGAAAGGTAAGTCATATGCGAAACATTTGAGGATCCTGGGTCAGTACTTGATGGAGTTTAGAAGGACGAAATGGGAACTGATGAAAACTCCCAAAATATTGAGAGGCCTAGATACAGTATACATGGAGAAAATGTTTCCATTATTAGGAAAGACTAGGACTCATGGGTACAGCCTAAAAAGTGAGGGGATGACCCTATAGAACTGAGATTAGCCAGAGAATATTTAATCTGTGGAACTCATTGCCGCAGAAGCCTGTGGAGGCCAAGTCATTGAGTATATTTAAGACTGAGCTGGATAGGTTCTTGATTAGTAAGGGGATCAAAGGCTACAGAGAGAAGGCAGGACAATGGGGTTGAGAAACATATCAGCCATGATTGAATGATGGACCAGACATGATGGGCCAAATGATGTAAATCATATGGTCCTCTGACATAAGGACGTCCACAGTTGAATTATGTACATGGTTAAGGTGCAAAGTTGGCCTTTAGTAGAGTGATGTGTTCTTCCTGTCGGATGTTGGAGATGAGGGAGAATTTCAGTGCTACTGATAATTATGTCTGCAGGAAGTGTGTTTTGTTGCGAATCCAATTAGATTACATGGATAGGTTGGAGTGGCAGTTACAAGCAATGGGAAATGTTCAGGAGCTGGGGGTGTGATGGATGGCAGTTTCATGAAGGTAGAAAAACCGTAGATCCAGCCAGGTAGATGGGTTACCTCTGGAAAAGGTAGGAGATGTATGTAGATAGTGCAGCAAGCTCCTGTGGCTAACCCCATCTCAAACAAGAATGCTGTTTTGGAAAATGTAGGGTGTGATGGACTGGTAGAATATAGCACTGACTGCCAAGTTTCTGGTACGGAGACTGGCTATACTGTGATGAGGGGGTAAATCAAGTTCCAAGCTATCGAATGTTATAGGGGACCTTCTAGTCAGAGGTGCAGACATATGTTTCTGCAGCCGGCATTGAGATATTAGAATGGTGTGTTTCCTCCTGTGTGCCAGGATCAAGGATGTCTCAGAGAGGATACAGAATATTCTCAAAGGGAAGAATAACCAGCAGAAGGTTGTGGTATACAATGGGACCAACAACATAGGAAGAGAAAAGGATGAGGTTTGATGAGAGAATGCAGGAAATTAGGCTGGAGGTTAAAAAGTAGGTCCTCAAGCTTGGTAATATCTGGGTTACTCCAGGTGCCATGCACTAATGAGAGTAGGAAAAGGAGAATAAAGCAGATGAATGTGTGGCTGAGGAACTGATGCAGGGGAGAAAGATACATACTTTTAGATCATTGGAATCTCTTCTGGGATATGTCTCTACGTGATGTGTACAAGAAGGATGGATTGTACCTGCATTGGAAGGGCTAATATTCAGGTGGACAGATTTATTACAGTCACTCAGCAGGATTTAAGCTGATGGGTTGGGGTGTGGCGGTGTGTTGGTGGTGGGTGTGGGGGACGCCCAAAGAGATTGTGACAAAAGAGGTCAGACTAAGGGTGATGCAGTTGGCAAAAGGAGCAAGTCAAACAGTCAAGGCAAGCATGAGCAAAGCAGAGAACATGGTAGGACTGGTAAATTAAGCTGCATTTATGTCAATGCAAGAAGCCTGACCAGTAAGGCAGATGAACTCAGGGCATGGTTGGAAACATGGGACTAGGATAGTTATTAGCTATTACAGAGATGAGGCTCAGAGATGGACAGGAGTGGCAGGGAAATGTTCCAAGGTATAGGTGCTTTTGGAAGGATAGAAAGGGAGGCAAGAAAGGTGAGGAAGTGGTGCTTTTGACTGGGGATAACATTATGGCTGTATGTCGGAGTATGTCTACTGAAGTTATTTGGGTAGAACTAAGAAATAAGAAAAGGATGATCACCTTCTTGGGATTGTACTATAGATCCTCCCAATAGTCAGCAGGAAATTGAGAAACAAATTTGTAAGGAGGTCTCAGTTATCAGTAAGAGTAATACTGTGGTAATGGTAGGGGATTTTAACTTTCCAAACATAGACTGGGTCTGCCAGAGTGTTAAGGGCTTGGATGGAGAGGAATTTGTTAAGTATGGACAAGAACATTTTCTTATTCAGTATGTGGATGTACCTACTAGAGAAGGAGCAAACCTGACCTTCTCTTGGGAAATAAAACAGGATAAATGTTAGAGTTAGATAAATAAATTGTTATTTGTTGATTGTAGGGTGACTGTCAGGAGTTCATTCTTATTTCACTTCTTCTTTATAACAGATTGGAAGGTGAGAGACAGGTATACCAATTTTCACATTTCCTTTAACAGATTATGAGGCAAGGCCTCTCTGCATGTTTCGGTTTTAATGATCAAAGGGTTTCAATATCTCCTTCATAACAGGTTGGGGGCTCGTCCAGGATCTGGCCAGTTTGTGTATGGGATCTGAATGCATCTGAATGGATTTGGACAGATTTGAACAGCTTTGGGGTAGGAAAGGTCCCAGCAGATTTGAACAGACTTGGGGATTAGGGTTCTAGATCTTTAAAATAAAATTTAGGTGAGAACTGGAAAATCTGTTTAATTTTGGTTACTTATGGTTGGTTAAATCAAAATTGGGGAAATGGCTCTTAACATTGCTAAAGAGGTTCTGGGGTCAAAGATGCTTCCCAACTTTGCCAAGAAAATTTAGAAAGACAGAAGAAGCATGTACTTTTAGACTTAGCAAACAGGCTAGATTTGTATTTACACACACTCCAGTTCTGAGGAACAGTCACCAGGCCCAAAACATTTACTCTGTTTTTTCCTTCACAGATGCTGCCAGACCTGCTGGGCTTTTCCAGCAACTTTGTTTTTATTCCTAATTTACAGTATCTGCAGTTCTTTCGGTTTTTATTTAGATTTGTATTTAACTTGGGAGAAGAGAATAGCTGAAATTGTAAAGGAGTTAGTCATGCATTTTGGTATACCAGAAAAACAGTCAAGTGTAGTGGAGTTCGAAAAAATCAAATTTCAACACTGGCAATGGGAGTTAGAAGATAAAGAAAATGAAAGAAGAGCCGGAGCAAAAGAAAGGGAAAGAACGTTTGAGTTGGAAAAGTTGAGTTGGACTTGAAGCAAAACGACTTCAAGTGGCAGAAGTAAAACTACAAGATAGAAGTGAGGATGAGCAAACCCATCATAGCCAACAGCCTGGTAGGGATATACACAAATATGTCCAAACATTACCAGAACTCGATGAAAAAATGTACAATCCTTTTTCATTTCCTTTGAGAAATTAGCTAACCAAATGAACTGGCAAGAGACTATGTGGGTAATGTTAATTCATCCAAGTTAATAGGCAGAGCTAGTGAGGTGTTTGCAACGCTGTTAAATGAGGCGTCAAAAGGGGATATGAAGAAATAAAACAGGCTATTTTGTGTGCCTGTGAATTGGTACCAGAAACATATAGATAATGGTTCAGAAATATAAGGAAGGAGCCAGGTCAGACATATGTCAAGTTTGAAAGGATTAAATATAGCAACTTCGATAGATGGATGAAAGCAGTAAAAGTAGAAAAGACATATCAGAATCTTAGAGAGATTATTTTGCTGGAGGACTTCAAAAACTTACTTCCAGAAATGAAAAGAACTCATGTTGAGGAATAGAAAGTTAAAACAGTGAGAAGAGCTGCAGAGATGACAGATGAATACACGAAATTTCGAATAATCAAAATGTAGCTTCCAACAGCACTTTCATTCCTTGAGGGATAGAAATTGGGAAAAAAAGAGATCCTTCAATGAAAAACAAAAAATAGATCACACTGGGAACAGTTTATCACATGTGAAAAAAAAATCCCAAGAGGGCAAAAAAGAGGTGAAAGGCCTCAGTAATTTTCACTGTAATGGTGGGGAGGGACACTCAAAGCCACAGTACTGGTGGATTAAATGAGGCAACTGGGAGAAAAAAAAGGATGTGGTCGAAGAGGCTAAACCAGTGGGGTTAGTTGAGATTGTGAAGGAAATCACAAGAGATATTGAGGAGCTGCAGGAGAGTGCAAAGCCTAGTTACGGTCTGGATAGTAAGACAGTGCCCAATCTCTACAAAGACCACCTCTGTGTTTATGGTTTACTCAAGAAGAGCTGGGGGAGAAGGTAAAGAAGTTAAAATATTGAGAGATACAGGAGTTGGTCAGTCTCTAATAGTAAGAGATGAAAGTATTTATACTCCTGAAATGTTACCCGAGAGAAATAAACTGTGGAACGAATGGAAAGAGATTTAGCATTCCCCTGTGGAAGATAAGGCTGGAAAGTCCAATCAAGACTGGGGAAGTGATAGTGGGAGTGATTGAAAGAGTGTCTATTCCAGGAATACAGTTTGTTCTTGGAGACAACTTAGCAGGATCAAAAGTGGGAGTGATGCCCATTGTAATGGACAAGCCAAAAGAAAACAGGGAACTGAAGAGTTAAAAGAAAATTATCCTGGAATGTTTTTCCAGACTGTGTCCTGACAAGATCCCACAGTTATAAGTTAAAGCAAGAAGGGAAAACAAAAGAATTTGAAGAACATTTCACATGGGTTGTGTAGGTCCTCCCTAAAACCAAAAGCGAGAACCAGTATTTGCTAACTATAATGATGTGCCTACCGGATTTCCGGAGGCAATTCCATTGT
Source organism: Rhincodon typus (assembly GCF_021869965.1). Taxonomy (NCBI): domain Eukaryota; kingdom Metazoa; phylum Chordata; class Chondrichthyes; order Orectolobiformes; family Rhincodontidae; genus Rhincodon; species Rhincodon typus. The sequence continues at coordinate 70,247,227 of NC_063337.1, forward strand.
GGAATGTCATAGCATAAAGGGTTGTGGAGGAGTTACTTGCTTTCTTTACCCAGGGAAATTCAGTCAGACCAAGGGTCCAAATTTACTGCCAAATTATTTAAGGTGGTCATGGATAGTTTAGGCATTCAACTTTTTAAATCAAGTGAACAGAATCCTGAATCCCAGGCAGCATTGGAAAGGTGGCATCAGACCCTAAAGACCATGCTGAGGGCTTATTGCCAGGATTACACAAATGATTGGGATAAAGGTATCCCATTTATATTATTTGCTGTTAGAGATGCTCCAAATTATCGACTCATTTTACTCCATTTGAATTGATATTTGGACATGAAGTAAGAAGGACTTTAAAATTAATTAAGGAAAAGTTGATAGGTCAGAAGTCAGAGATCTCACAGTTGGATTATGTATCTGAGGTGAGAGAAAGATTAAGCAGAGTAGGTGAATTAACGAGACAACACTTGAAGCCGGCACAGCATCTAATGAAGTGAAAAGCAGGTAAGAAATTTAAAATTTGTACATTTGTCTGTGGGAATAAAATATTGGTGTTGTTACCAGTGATAGGAGATTCCTTCAAAGCAAGGTTTAGTGGCCCCTATCGGATTGAGAAGAAGGTTAGTCAGGTGAAATATCTGGTAAAGATGCCAGGAAAAAAAAATTGGGTATGTCATGTGAACATGCTGAAACCTTACTATGACAGGGAAAGGGAAATGCAGAAACAGGTATTAGTTACTGCCACTTAGAGTGAGGAATCAAATCCAATGATTCGGATTTTGATATGCCTCAAAATAAACTGAATAATAAGGAAGTCCTGAAAGAATAGGACAGGGTAATAAGCTATCTATCTCAGGAATTGATAGGCTTGTTGCAGCACTATGAGGACATAAATAGAAATAGAACAGGGAAGACTAATACTATAGTACATAAGGTTGACGTAGGAAATGCTGTTCTGATAAAACATCACCCCTACAGGCCTAATCATCTCAAAGCAGCACAGGTACAGAAGGAAGTGGAAGTGATGCTCCAAAAAGACATCATCGAATCGAGTCAAAGCGGTGGAGTTCGCCAATCGTGTTGGTTTCCAAAATTGATGGTACTCGATAATTCTGCACAGTTTATTGGAAGGTGAATGTCATGACTAAATCAGACTCATACCAAATTCCAAGGCTGGAGGACTGTGCAGCAAAAGTTGGACAAGCCACTAACATCAAAAGGTTGGGCTTACTCAGTGGTTATTGACAAGCAACTTTGTCAGTGAGTGCAAAAAGAACTTCTGTTTGTGTAACCCCAAATGGGTGATATCAATTTAATAAAAATCGAAAGAACTGCGGTTGCTTATAAAATTGGCAAAGGCAGAAGTGACGTTCTTACGACACAACATCGGACATGGAAGGATGACACTGAGGAACGTGAAGATGAAGGCCATCAAGGAATTTCCAAGACCATCCTCAAAGATATGAAAATGTTACGCTTTTTGGGACTGAGTGGATTCTACCAAAAGTTTGTACCAAACTTTAGTAGCGTGGTGACACCACTGATGGATTTTTTAAAGAAGAACACAAAATTTCAGGGGACAGAACAATGCTAGGAGGCATTTGAGAATTTAAAAGCAGTGTTAACCACCGCACCCATTTTAGCCATGTCAAATTTCTTGAAGCACTTTAAAGTTGCCAACGATGCAAGCAATGCAGATGTTGAAGCTATGTTCTTACAAAAACACGATTGGTGACTTGAAAGGCCAATTGGTTATTTTTCAAAGAAACTAAATATCCAACAGAGAAAGTATTCAACCATTGAAAAAGAGTAACAAAAACAAAGTTGCTGGAAAAGCTTAGCAGGTCTGGAAGCATCTGTGAAGAAAAAAGCAGAGTTAACATTTTGGGTCCAGTGACCCTTCCTCAGAACTGATGGTGGCTGGGAAAATGTCAGTTTACATGCAGAAAATAGGGAGGTGGGTGTGGTAGGGAGTAAACGATAGGATAGAACCTGAAGAGAGAGAAGGACAGTTGGACAGACAAAGGAGTTGATAACGATCAGGCTGGTAGGGTGAATAGTTGTTAATGGGTACTATTAGTGACTAACAACAAGTAGTGTGTAATGGCAGGCTATGTGATAACAAGGCCTGGTGTGTGGGGTAGGGGTTTAGGACATGGGAGAGTTTAGGCCCTAAAATTATTGAACTTGATATTGAGTCCCAAGGGCTGCAGGGCTCCCAAGCGGAAAATGAAGTGCTGTTCTTCCAGCTTGCGTTGAGCTTCACTAGAACACTGCAGCAAGCCAGAGACAGAGATATTGGCCAGGGAACAGGGTGGTGCGTTAAAGTGGCAGGCAAGAGGTAGTTCAGGGTTAAAAACAAAATTGTTGGTAAGCTCAGCAGGTCTGGCAGCATCTGTGAAGGAGAAAACAGAGTTAACGTTTCAGGTCTGGTGACCCTTCCTCAGAACTGATTTCAGGGTCTTTTTTGTGAGCAGAACGTAGATGTCCTGTGAAGCGGTCACCCAGTCTATGCTTTGTTTCCCCAATTTAGAGGAGACCACATTGTGAGCAGTAAATGCTGTAGACTATATCCTGGGAAGTGCAGGTGAAATGTTGCTTCACCTGGAAGGTATGTTTTGGCCCTTGGATACTGGGGAAGGAGGAGGTAAATGGGCAGATGTTGCACCTTCGATGGTTACAGGGGAAGGTGCTGTGGGGCTGTGGGGAGGTGTTGGGGGTGAAGAAAGTGTGGACCAGGGTGTCCCCGAGGGAATGGTCCCTGCGGAAGGTGGACAAGGGAGGAGAGGGGAATATGGTAGTGGCATCTTGCTGGAGGTGGTGGAAATGGTGCCTGATGATATTCTGGATGTGGGTGCCGGTGGGATGGTAGGTAAGGACAAGGGGAACCCTATGACTGTTGCAGGAGGGAAGAGAAAGGGTGAGGGCAGAAGTGTGGGAGATGGGTCGGACCCGGTTGAGGGCCCTGTCGACAATGATGCTGGGGGATCCTCGGTTGAGGAAGAAGTTGGACATTTTGGAGGCTCCCTTGTTGAAGTTGGCCTTATCTGAACATATGCAATGGAGATGGAGGAACTGAGAAAATGGGATGGAGTCTTTACACGAAGTGGAGTGTGAGGATGTATAGTCCAGGTAGCTGTGGGAGTCTGTGGGTTTGTAATGGCTATTAGTGGCCAGTCTAGCCCCAGAAATAGAAACAGAAATGTCAAGGAAGGGAAGGGAGGAGTCAAAGATGGACAAGGTGAAAGTGAGGGCAGGGTGGAAATTGGAGGTGAAAACCATGAAGTTTTCCAATTCCAGACGAGAGAGGGATGCAGCACTAATGATATCATCGGTGTATCGGAGAAAGAATTGTGGGTGGGGTCTGGAATAGGACTGGAACAAGGAATGTTCCACATACCCCATGAAGAGACAGGCACAATTAGGGCCCATGCAGGTACCCATGGCCACCCCTCTTACCTGAAGGAAATGAGAGGAGTTAAAAGAGAAGTTGTTGAGGGTTAGGACGAGCTCACCCAAGCAGTGGAAGGTGGTGGTGGGTGGGGATGGTTCAGGCCTTTGCTCCAGGAAGAAATGGAGAGCCCTAAAACCTAAGGTGAGGAATGGACGTGTAAAGGGATTGCATGTCCATGGCAAAGAGGAGGCGGCTGGAACCGGCAAACTGGAAGTTTTGAAACTGGCGTAAGGTGTCAGAGGAATCATGGATGTACATGGCAGGGATTGGACCAGGGGAGGGAAGATTGAGTCAAGGTAGGAAGAGATGAGTTCTGTTGGGCAGGAGCAGGCTGAAACAATGGGTCTGCCCGGTAAGTCCTGTTTTTGGATTTTTGGGAGGAGGTAGAAGCGAGCAATGCGGGGCTAGGGGACTATCAGCTTGGAACCAGAGAGGGGGAGATCACCGGATGAAATGAGATCAGTTACTGTAGTAGATACAATGGCCTGATGTGTCATGGTCGGGTCATGGTCCAGGGGAAGGTAGGAGGAGATATCTGAGAGCTGGTGCTCAGCCTCTGCAAGGTAGAGGTCAGTACATCAGACTACAACAGCACCACCCTTATTGGCAGGCTTAATGACAACATCAGGGTTAGATCTGAGAGCACGGAGTGCAGCCAGTTCAGAGAGAGATAGGTTGGATTTGGTGAGGTGGGGCAGAGAAATTCAGGCAACAAATATCACGTTGACAGTTCTCAATGAACAGATCAAGGGCAGGTACAAGGCTGGAGGGAGGAGTCCAGGTGGAGGGAGAATTTTGGAACTGGGCGAAGGGGTCTGTGGGACGGGGAAAAGACTCTTGTTCAAAGAAATGGGCACGGAGGCGAAGATGGTGGAAGAAGAGTTTGGCATCACGTCGTGCCCAAAATTCATTAAGATGGGAACGCAGAGGGAGAAATCTGAGGCCTTTGCTGAGTACAGAACATTCAGCGTCGGAGAGCAGAACGTTAGGAGGGATGGTGAATACCCGACAGGATGTGGGGTTGGGAGAGGGGATGGAGTCAGAGGGAAGGGAAGGGGAGCAAGTTTTCTGAGGACCTTAGGTATCTCTAAATTGTTGCATCTTGTGGACTTTGATGCCTGAAAGGAAAAGAAAAATTTTCTTGTTAGCACAAAAAATGAGCTGGAGGATGAAGTGGAACTGTGGGGTGGTGCAGCCCTGAGCCAGTGTGATGCAATGCTGTTGGAGAGAAAGGTTAAGAGCAGCTGTCCATGGAATGTTGAACATCACGGAGATATCTGTGACCCTGGAAGGATTCAAAACATGAGGGATAAAACTTCAGTTGGAATCCACATGGGGTGATATGTTCCTGATTTACAGCATCCACAGTTCTTTTGGTTTTTTTGAAAAAGAGTAATTGAGTTTGGTACTGGCCTTACAACAGCTTAGAGTTTATGTTGTAAGCAATGTCTGGAGACTCTTGTGTACAATGATTACAACACGCTGACGTTTTTTGAGAAATTTAAGGGCAAGAACACCAGACTATTTCATTGGAGTCTTACGTTACAAGCATTTAATTTACAGATTGTACATGTTACAGATTGTGAAAATGTTATTGTGGATGCATTATCGCGGGTATAAAAGAAGAATGTGTATAAGATAGAAATTGTAGCGTTTAATGCTATATATTTATATTGAATTAGTATGAAAAGTGTAACTCAAGACTAATGACCTATAGATCGAGTAATAATAGTGTTAAGGTTTAGAAAAAGTAAGACAGAAAAAGATGCCGTCTTTTCATCATGTTGGCTCTTTTCTTTTCTGGAGGGGGAGGTGTTGCGAAGTTGAAAAGAGTATTTGTGGATTAGAAGGCAGGATTTTGGAATATTTGATGTTTGTAAAATGATAAGGAGGAAGAGTCATGGTCCCTTTAAAAAATGATGTGTTTTTTTTCCAGGCTTGGAGATTTAAAACAAAGTCTGCCAGCAGCAGCAGCTTCACAGAGAATTATTGAATTAAATTGAAACATTTGTATCAAGGGGTTTACTGTTACCATTTTTACCAAGACAACAGGTTTTGAATTTAGCCAGTTAATTTAAACCAGGCCATGGATACCAAAGCCCAATTATGTTCAAATCTGATGGTTTTGACAACTTCGGACCAATCTTATTGTAAGAAATTAATACGTCATCAAAGGTATAAAAGAGGGCATTTGAAAATCGGGGTCAGAGCAAACTGCCATCCGTTAAGAGAACAGCTCTCAACAGTCCATTAGTCCTAAAGAAAGAGAAAATCACTGGATCTCACAGAAATCTCTAAGCTCTCAGAGTAAGCACCATTGAAATAAATATACTACAGTACTCTTATCTAATATTCTTGACACAAGAATTTGATGGAGGAAGGTATTCCTGACTGGAGAACAGCGGAGAAGGCAAAGAACATTCCAGAAGACTTATCCTGTCTGTAATTTCAAGATATGAAGTTTTTTTTATTAAATTAGTTTGATTTATATAAATAGGAATTGTATCTATTAGAACAGCATGCCATTAAAATTTTGTTTTATTTGGGAATAGTTAGTAGTTAAGGGGGAATTAGTCAGTTTGTTAGTAATTCTGTTAATTTGTTAATTAATTGTTATTTGATGATTGAAGAGTGACTATCATGAGTTCATTTTTATTTCACCTCTCCTTTATAACAGATTGAAAGGTGAGAGGCAGGTCTACCACTTTTCACATTTCTTTTAACAAATTACAAGGCAAGGCAAGCCTGTCTGTGTGTTTCGTTTTTAATGATCAAAGCATTTGTCATCTCCTTTGTAACAAGCCACATCTCTGAATAGGCTGATTAGAAACCGACTGAATAGATTTCTTTTTGAAAAAAAATCAATGTAATCAGAGATCAAACGAATTTGGGTAAGTATGGCTGAGATAGAAGCTCAAACATAATCTTACTGAATGGCACACTGAACTGGAAGGGCTGGATTGCCTACTTCTGATTATGTTTTCGACTAGAGGGGAGTTATCTCTGCCATCCTTGCCAATATTTATAACTCAATGAGCACCACTTACACCGATTATCCAGTTATTATTACTGAGCTGTTTCTGGGACCTTGTTTGCCACAGTCCTTCATGATAAAAGTCAATACTGTGTCCATTTTTGTTCTTTAACGCAATGTGTATTTGTTATAAATTATGAATTAATTAAACTTCATCTACCCTGATACCCTTTGGTCTAATTTTCCAATCTTTTGCTTGATCTGAGAGGCAAGGTAGGGGAGCAGATAGAGTTTACCCATTTCTTTCCCCTCCAATAACATTTTGACAGGGCAATGTAAACAGCTGGATGGCTGGTCAATTCAACTGATGGAATGCTTAGCAAAATTTGATAACTATCCACAACAATCATCCAAATCTCTTTGCAATATTATCATAGTGTATTTTTTGTCCACCAGAGAGAACAGGGAACAGCTTATGCAAAAA
>NC_063337.1:70254529-70284201 GCF_021869965.1 Rhincodon typus
CTTCTTGCTCCTCTGATGCTGCCTGGCCTGCTGTGTTCATCCAGCTCTACACCTTGTTATCTCAGACAGTGGATGATTCCCTCACTACTGCACTGGAGGGTTAGCCCCATAGTCTGATGTTCTATCGCCAGATTTTCTTAATTAAGGAGCCAGCTTGAGCCAGTAAATTTCCTATCCTGACAGACCCAACATGTTGCACTCAATTTTCATTCAGGGGGATTTGTGAAAGGATTTAGTCAGACATGCTGCCCCTGACTGTAATTGGATGGCAGCCAGGGAAGGGGTGAGTATAGGGGCGCAGTGAGCCAATGCTAAGGGAGGGGCAGGGAATAGATTAGAAGGCCTACCTTGGTACTATGGACCATACTTACAGTTGTTTTAAAATCCTTTAGGCCCTATAATTGTCATTGTTCACACCCCTCATACACATCATGCCATCTCATGTCCCCATGTCATCTCCATAACCATTCACCCTGTATCCACAATAAGCTGACAGGTGCCTTGTAGAGATTTTTAAAAAAGCATATTTCTAACAATCTGATAGAGTTGTCACTTCTTTATCAAAAATGATGTTTGACAGAACCCAGCATGAATTTTAAATGGCTTTGATAAGATTTGAATTTCCTATGTGTGTGATTAATGCCTTACACATTTACACACAGCAGCAGAAATTATACCAGCAATTGTTAATCAATAGTCTCTTCTCATCTCCCTTCCCTCAGATTTCACTTCTTCCCACCCAGTTACTCTGCCATTTATCCCATTCCCTTTTTGCCACATCTCCTTCCCAAAATTCAACCCCTGATCCTTTCTTTCTTGCTTCATATTGTCATGCTTCTACTCATTCTTCCTTTCTTGATTTGATTTGATTTATATTTGTCACATACCTAGGAAAGTGAAAAGTGTTGTTTTGCATGTAGTACAGGCAGATCATAACATACAAAGATTGGAGGGTCACAAGATTAGAAGTTGCTGGAAAAGCTCAGCAGGCCTGGCTGAATTTCTGGAGAGAAGTCAGAGTTAACACGTTGGGCCAATTAACCCATCCTCAGAACTAATGGTAGCTAGCAAATGTTGGTTTATGTACAGAAAATGGGGTGGGGGTAGTGGGTAAGGAGTAAACGTTAGGTGGGGATAGAGTCCAAAGACACAGAAGAGCAGGTGGACAGACAGAGGGGTGGATAATGATCTGACTAGAAGGGTGAATATCTTTTAATAGGGACTGTTAGTGGCTAGCAATGGGTTGTGTGTGAAAGCAGACTATGTGATAACAAGGCCTCATGTGTGTGGGTTAGGGTAAGGACATGGGAGAGCTCAAGCCCTAAAGTTATTGAACTTGATATCAAGAATGAAAGCTTGTAGGGTTCCCAAGTGGAAAATCCCCGCACTTTGGTCCTCACCCACTCTCTTCCCTCTCGCAACAGCAATAGTGTCCTCTTTGTCCTTACCTACCATCCCACCAGCATCCACATCCAGAGGATCGTTAGCCGCATTTCCACCACCACCAGACCCCTCCCTTGTTAGCCTTCTGCAGGGACCGCTCCCTCTTGGATATCTTGCTCCACTCTTCCTTCACTCCCAACACCCAACACAGCCTCATAGCACCTTCTCTTGCAACTGCAGAAGGTGTAACACCTGCCCATTTACCTGCTCACTCCTCAGTATCCAAGGGGCCAAACACACTTTCCAGGTGAGGTAGCACTTTACCTGCACTGTACACAATCTAGTCTACTGCATTCTCTGCTCACAATGTGGTCTGCTCTATGTTTGGAAAACAAAGTGTAGACTGAGTGACTGCTTTGCAGAGCATCTACTTTCTGCTCGCAAAAGAGACCCTGAGCTTCCAGTAGCCTGCCACTTCAACACATCACCCCATTCCCCGGCCAACGTCTCTGTCCCAGGCTTCCTGCTATGCTGCAATGAAGCTCAGCACAAGCTGAAAGAACAGCACTTCATTTTCCACTTGGGAACCCTGCAACCTTCCAGACTCAATATCAAGTTCAATAACTTCAGGGCTTGAACTCAGCCATGTCCTTACCCCACCCTCACACACCAGGCCTTGGTATCACATAGTCTGCTGTTGCACACAACCCATTGTTAGCCACTAACAGTCCCCATTAAGAGCTATTTGCCCTCCTAGCCAGATCATTATCCATTCCTCTATCTGTGCAACTACTCTTCTCTGTTTTTAGGCCCTGTCCCACCTATCATTTATGCCATACACCCTCCCCCAACCTATTTTCCACATATGAATCAGCATTTTCCTAGCTACCATAATTTCTGATGAAGGGTCACTTGACCTGAAGCATTAATTCTGATTTCTCTCCAGAGAGGCTGCTGAGCTTTTCCAGCTATTTCTATTTTTGTGTCTGATTTACAGCATTCAAAGTTCTCTCAGTTTTTATTAAGCTCACAGGGTGATTGAACAGAGGGAGGAATATAAAATTATGGCTGAAAAGAAGGTGCATAAGAAGCAAGAACAACATTAGATTTAAAATTTGCGAGGTCCATTCAGAAGTCTAATAACAGCGGGGAGGAAGCTGTTCCTTCCCTTTCTTCCATTTTCTTCTTCTCATTCTCCCTTTTCCCTCATTGAAGTTTTTTAAAACAGTTTTCTTGCTTTTTGAGAAAATTATATTCAACAAATCTGCAAGACCATCTTCAAGACTTTACTGCTCTAAGCAATTACTTTCAATCTGATAGTCATAAGTATGTCACTTGGCATTAACTCAAAAGCTGATTTATTCCTTCACTGAATTTTTAGCTCAGCCAAACCGTTTGGATCTCTTCAAAGAATAAAAAGATGACATCCCTTCTGCTAAACAAGGTATTTTCAAAGAGAAATAGATTGGAGATTCAAAACTTTGTGACCAGTGACTTGTTAAGTATACTTTTGAGTCTCAGTTCAGGAAATGAATTCAGGTTAATATACAAAGGCTTTACCCAGGTATTATTCTCTAGCTTAGCCTATTTGTGATATTTCTAACAAACTGAAAAAGAAAAGCTTGTTTTCTGAGCAAACATTTAATTATCTTAAAAATATTGTGGCTAATTTTGATGATCGTCGTAAAGTGGACAGTTGAAGGCTTATGGTTCCCCTCCCGACGTTTGAGCAATTTCAAAGCCAAGGAATCACTTAAAAAGGATTTGGTGAACTATGTACATCAAAGTAGCCTTTATATATCAGATCAGTGAGGGACACATTGTCAGGATACTATGTCTGAGTGTGATGTAGTCAGAGTGATTAGCAAATTAGGTACATTTGAGAATTTGGTACACAGGGAAAAGGTGTTTTAAACTAGGTTTTTTAAACAACTTGTAAATTGTGTTTCTTGGTCAGATTTATAAGCAGGTGTAAGGTTTATAAATAAGGTTAAGGCTTACTAAGTTAAGGACAAGCAAAATATAGTTGATATGAGGAAGACAAAGTAAACTACACAAGGTGGGGAATGTGGTTCAGTTGCAGGGAAAATTAGAAAGTCAAAGGTAAGGGAGAAGATAAGATTGTAGGTTAGTGGTGGGGATGATTTTTACCAGCAAATAAAACGAAGGGACAGAATGTATAAATGTCATACTGTCCTAAGGAACCATAAAAAAAGGGAAATTTGATAATAGAACAAACTTAAAGGCTTTGAGTCTCAATGTATGAAGCATTCAGAATAAGGTGGGTGAACTAATGACCCAAATTGAGGTAAATAAAAATGATCTCATAGCCATTATGCAAACATGGTTACAAGGAGATCAAAATTGGGAGCTTAACATTCAGAGATATTCGACATTTCAGAGAGTCAGGAGGAATGGAAAAGGTAGTGGGGTTGCTCTGTTAATAAGAGATTAAATGAAGACAGTGGTGAGAAATGATCAAAGCTTGGATGATGTAGAGTCCATTTCTGTGGAGGTAAAAAACAACGAGGGAAAGAAATATTGATAGAAATAGTGTACAGATGCACAAACAGTTGCTATTCTGTCAGAAAGGCAACAAATCAATAAATAATAGGAGCAAGTAGAACCAATTGAGCAATAATTATGGATGATATAGTGCTTAATCTTCATGTAGATTGGCCTAATCACGTTGGAGAAATGGTCACTATGACAATGAATTCATTGAGTGTATTTGGTTAGTTTCCTAGACCAATATATCATGGAGCCAACCAAGGAACAGGCTACCTTGGATCTGGCACAAAAAGAGAAATTGCTGGTAAATTTCAGCAGTGTCCTTGGATCTGGTAATGGGAAAGAAGGCAGGTTTAATAAATCACCTAAGTAAAAGATCAACAAGGAAATAGTGGTCACAACGGTATAGGCTTTAATATTCAATTTGTAAGTGAGAAATGTATGTCAGAAACAACTATATGCAACTTAAATAAAGGGAAGTACAATGAAATGAGGATAGTATTAGCTAAAGTGAGCTGGGCAGATAGATTGACAGGAAAGACAGTAAGCAAGCAGTGGCAGACATTTAAGGAGGTAATTCATGACCCTCAGCAAAAATACATTCCAGTAAAGAAGAAAGATCCTAAAAGAGACCATGGTTAATCAAGAAAGTTTAGGAGAGCATAAAGTTGAAAGAAAACACATATAAATTGGTAAAAGTCAATGCTGGCCCAGAAGACTGGGATAAATTCATAATCCAGCAAAAAGAACTGAAAAGATAATAAAGACAGGGAAAATAAACTAACAGCAAACCAGTAAGTATATAAAAACTGACAATAGGAGCTTCTTCAAAAATATAAAATGGAAGAGAGATCGAGGTAAATGTAGACCCCTTGGAAAATAAATCTGTGGAGACGGTTATGGGGAACAAGTAAATGGCAAAGAGTTAAACAGATATTTTGCATCAATATTTACAGTGGAAGATACTTCAAACATCCCATTAATGCTGCAGAATATGGGAGAGTAATTAAGTACCATCACCATCATTAGAGAAGTAGTATCAGACAAACTAGTGGGGTCAAAGGCGGATAACACCTCTGTCCCTGATGGTTTGCATCCTAGGATCCTAAAAGAGGTAACTAAGGTGATAATAGATGCATTGGTCATAGTTTTCCAAAAACTCTTGGAATCTGGAGAAGTATTAGAGAATTAGAAAACTATCAAAGTGAAACTGCTGTTCAAAAAGGGAGGGAGGTAAAAAATGAACAACTATAAACAGATTAACCTACTGTCTATTGTTGGAAAAGTATTGGAATCAATCGGCAAGAAAGTAATAGCAGGACATTTGGAAAATCATAATCTCATCAAACAAAGTCAGCATGGCTTTAGGAAAGAGAAATCATGCCTGTCTAATTTATTAGAGTTTTTGAGGAAGTCTCAACCAGAGTGGATAGAGGGAAACCAGTAGACGTCTTTATTTAGATTTCTAGAAGGTGCTCAACAAAGTACCTCACAAAAGGTTAAGTCAAATATAAGTGTCCACAATGTTGGAAGTAGTATATTAGCTAGTAGGCAGTCAGAACAATGTGTTCTTTTTTCAGTTTGGTGACCTGTGATCAGTGGGGTTCCACAGGGATCAGTGTTGGTACAGCAACTGTTTACAATATATATTAATGACTTGCAGGATGGAAACAAATGTACTCTAGCCAAATTTGCAGACAACACAAAAATAGGTAGAAAGGCAGGTTGCAAGAGAGATACAAAGAGTTTACAGAGAGATATTGATTGACTAAATAAGTGGGCAAAAGTTGGCAAATGGTGTATAATATGGAAAAATATTAAGTTGTTCATTTTGGAAGAGAGAACATAGAACAGAATACTATTTAAATAGGGAAAACTGCAGAAAGCTGCAACACAAAGCGACAGTGGAGTACTTGAGCATGATACAGAGAAACTAGCACATAGGCGCAGCAGATAATCAAGAAGGCTAATGACGTGTTGGCCCTGACTTCAAGGTGGTTGGAGTATGACAGGAGGGAAGTCTTGTTGCAACTGCAAAAGGTACTGGTGAGACGACATCTGCAGTGTAGTTTTAGTCCCCTTATTTAAGGGAAGAGAACATTTCATTGGAAGCAGCTCAGTGAAAGTTCACTAGTGTGATCTCTGGTGTAAAGAAATTGCCTTATGAGCAAAGGCTAAACAAGACTCTAGAATTGAATATAATTTATTGTCATATGTACTCCAGTACAGAAGTACAGTGAATTTTTTTTACAATGGCTGCTTTTAATGGTGCCATCTTAGGTACACGTACCTGGGTATAAATCTTAAAGAGTAAACAAAAAATTGTTGTTATACAGTAAAAAAAAGTGTTAGCATGAAACAGTGAAAAAGTCCAGAATGATAAAAAGTGACTGTAAGTATTTAAGTTCCAGTCCATGCCTTCAGGCCCCAGAGCACGAGGCCATGCTGTTTCCACATGCCATCCGCCATCCAGGACTCACTCTGACACCACTCCGGGAATCACCCGTTCGTTCTGCTGCAGGACTCAACCCAGGCTCACTCGGCTCCAGTCTCCAGGTAGGGCGGGGGCGGGGTCGGGGTGCAGAAGACAAAAAAGCTACAAAGGGGAGAAAAAAGAAAGGAAGGGGACTGATGAGCAGAGGAGCTCTGACCGCAGCGCCCTGCTCTGCCACCTGACTGATTACTGAAGTTTAGAAAAATGAGCTATGATCTCATTGAAAAATGTAGGATTTTTTAATGGGAGATAGTAGGAACTGCAGATGCTGGAGAATCCGAGACAACAGGGTGCAGAGCTGGATGAACACAACAGGCTAAGCAGCATCATAGGAGCAGAAAGGCTGATGTTTCAGACCTAGACCCTTCATCAGAAATGGGGGAGGGGAAGGGGTTCTGAAATAAATAGGGAGAGAGGGGGAGGTGGATAGAAGATGGATAGAGGAGAGGATAGGTGGAGAGGAAACAAACAGGTCGAAGAGGCGGGGATGGAACCAGTAAAGGTGAGTGTTGGTGGGGAGTTAGGGAGGGGATAGGTCAGTCCAGGGAGGATGGACAGGTCAAGGGGGCGAGATGAGGTTAGTAGGTAGGAGATGGGGTTGTGGCTTGAGGTGGGAGGAGGGGATAGGTGGGAGGAAGAACAGGTTAGGGAGGCGGGGACGAGCTTCCTCTCCACCTATCCTCTCCTCTATCCATCTTCTATCCGCCTCCCCCTCTCTCCCTATTTATTTCAGAACCCACTTCCCCTCCTGGATTTTTTAATGGGTTTAGAAGAGTAAGTACTGAGAGGATATTTCTACTCATGGGAGAGTCCAGGGTCAGAGGGCATAGTCTCAGAATAAAAGGGCTAGATTTAAGACTGAAATGAGGAAGAAATTCTTCTCTCAGAAATTTGTGAGCCTTTAGACCTCTTTGCTACAGAGAGCTGTGGGGCAAGAGTTCTTATGTGTAGTTAAGGCTGAGATAGATATTCTTTTAATCAGTAGTGGAATCAAGTGTTAAAGGAAAACACAGGAAAATGGATTTGAAGAATGTCAGGACAATCATGATCCTACTGAATGCAGAGGAGGCTTAAGGGATGAAACGGCCTACTTCTGTTCTTATTTCTTATGGTCTTATGATCTTATAAAATAAAGTTAATTAATTGAAGTACAGTTAAACTATGGCAAGCCAGCTCTGTCTGATAGTCTAAGTGGCCCAACTTCATCACCTTCCTATGAAGTATGCTGCTCAGATAGAGTGAGAAATTGTCTAGCTATTCCCAACAAATTCTGTTTTGTGCCAAATAATTAGTCTTGACTACAAGAACAGGGATGCATTGGCTACAATGGAACAGAGACTTGATGAGACCACATCTGGAGTATTGTGTGCAGTTTTGGTTCCTTATCTGAGGAAGGATGTTCTGGCTATGTGTGGAGTGCAACAAAGATTTGCCTGACTGATTCCTGGAATGGCAGGACTGTTGTATGGAGACATACTGGATCAGTTAAGATAAATTCACTGGAGTTCAGAAGAATGAGTGGGGATTGCATAGAAACCTGTAAGAATCTAATGGAACATGACAAGGTAAAAGCAGGTAGGATGTTCCTGATGACCAGGGAGTCCAGAACCAGAGATCACAGTGTAAGGATGTTGTGTAGGCTATTTAGGACTGAGTCAAGGGATTTTTCTTCCCTGCAGAGACTAATGCCCCTGTTGAATTTTATGCCACAAAAAAAATTGAATGTTGTTAAGAAGGAGTTAGATATTGCACTTGGACTGAAGGGATCAAAGAGTATGGAGTGAAAGTGGGAACAAGGTAGCGAGTTGGATGATCAGCAGTGATCATATTGAATGTTGGAGCAGGCTCAAAGAGCCAAATAGCCTACTCCTGCTCCTGTTTTCTACGTTTCTACTCCAGTTCTTACAAATTACTGTAAGGATTTGAACAGATAAATTACATCTGACTTACTGTTAAATTGAAGCACCATGAATATTTTCCTTCAATAAATAATTCTGAAGGAGATTGAATTTTTATTTTAGGTTTTGATCATGATGAAAACACAAAGTAGGGACAGCAAAAGAAACATGGTTTAGAAAATCACATCCCTAATATTATAGTGTGGAAATCGCATTGATTCATGAAGTAAATAATCTCAGTGAGTTTTAAAAATAATCAACTTATATATAAAGGGTAGTCATGCAACCAATAGTTTATCATGGGGTAGTTTAAACAGCTTGGGGGCAATTTTTGCTTCAATCTATGATTAGATTTGAGAAGGTGCTGGTGACTTCAAGCTGAAGGCAAAACAAATCTTACTTTCAGAAAATGACGATAATACAATAATACACTGTTAAAATCTGATATTATTTTAAGTCAAATATTTGTTGTTTTAGTGAGCAAAGTTTGCAAGGATACATAATTTAAGGAGTGTACTCCTCAATGTAAGCGAACGGTATTTATTATTTTTTGTTAGTAAAATTTTAGTTGTGCATCTTTTACTAAAAAATTTTATCAGCAGTGAGTTATGGAATTTTGAAATAGATATCTAAAATAAAATGGATATCTAGACCAATTAACAGAGTCAAAGTGGTTACTGGGATAATAACTCTAATGTTCAT
The DNA here is from genome assembly GCF_021869965.1 of Rhincodon typus. Lineage (NCBI taxonomy): Eukaryota > Metazoa > Chordata > Chondrichthyes > Orectolobiformes > Rhincodontidae > Rhincodon > Rhincodon typus. Next base: position 70,263,518 of record NC_063337.1, read on the forward strand.
TCATTTACCTTAATTTGCATTAACTGCTGAAATGACAATTTTTGTTCACAGAAATACTTTTAGAAGATACTTAATTTCTCAGGATTTAATTTATTTGATTGTACAGTAACAAATAATGAAATATAACAAATTGGCAGACTGCTTTAAACATTCTTGTTTTCTTCTTCATCCGGTCACTGACGTCTGAGCTGATTCACTCAGTCTTTTGAAATTCAGCCAAGCATTTGTAATTGCATAATAGCCCTTAAAACATTTCAACACAGTTTTTGTCTCAGGTGAGTTTTTGACTATGTTATTGTTTTAATTGAAGTATTTTTGATACTTAGGAAACACAAGTGCAAGCACATCTGAAGCAGTAGAGTTCACTATATGCATGCAGGCTAACTAGAGCAGGACAATTGTATGTTTGTTTTCTAGTCTGTCAGCTGTTGCATTGCCCATAAAGGTCACCATATTCCACACATCAATGTTGAGTTGTATCATCTTGATGTTTTATTTAGATTCACTTACAATCATACTAATGGCACCCTTGCTAGCTGTGGGGAGCAGATAATGTTTGAATGTCTTTTATACCTACTTCCTGATAGTAGGGTAAGTGAGCAGAGCGATGTTGAGTAGGGCAGCTCAATCGCTGAGGGGTCCCGATACGGTTTGAACCATTTTTCAAAGTAGCTCACCAGGATGTAGCACTACCATACACTAACACCTCATGAGAGCCACAGATGAGAGCTGAGTGAAGGTGAGGACCAATACAGGATGAGCTACTCCAAAACATTGTGGTCAGCCCTGCCTATGTGAGGTGCTATCCTTCACCTACAACTTTTCTACTCCAGCTGGACTGGCAGTTGCCCTGTGGAGTGCAACTCTACTTTCCTTTCACAGTGTTTGTACCCATGTGTAATTGAGTTAGGCCAGATCACAGTCCCCCATGCCAGATGTTTCAATTTGATACAGGCCCAATTAGGGACAAAGCTGCACCGTCCAAAGCCAGTTGTAATATTTGTCAATGAAAATCTGCACCTTTTCACCAATCAGACTGCAACCATTGATGTAGCATTGGATAGGTGAACTAACAAGGGCAAAAGTACTCATTAGGCAGGCACAAAGGGAATGTACAAGAGTGATTCATTGACTTTTGTGTGTAATATTGCATGTTTACAACTTGACTGGGAAGGTTAGTTATGTGGCGGATTTGGTGGCAGCATTATGGTCAAAAGGATGTTGTGATAGTCAGTAATAGAGTGAGGAGCAGTGAGAAGAGAGGCAAACAGGCCAGCTGGAGCAGCAGACAAGGGGAGAACAGTTTAGAGTTAGGAACAGTGAGGATTGAGTCAGAGCCAGTCAGTTAAAGCACCAAGGTAGGGAAAGCAAGGAGGCCCAGAATTTGAGATGTGAGATCAAGAATTAAAAGGCTCATGAACACATGGGGGTGGTTATAGGACTTTTGTGAAGCATTCATCCCACTGCTGTGGCAGCACTGAGTATTTGCTGATCTTACAGGAGCTGATCAATATAAAGTGCCCTCTCCGCTTAGATGCGGACAGACAAGCAAGCTAGACTGTGAGCTCCTAGGGCAGTTGGATAGTGGTTCAGGGCAACAATACATCTGAGTGTTAATCCTAGTTCATACAGTGGAGCCTGGTTCCCAATCATTTCAGATATTTCTGCCATTGGACAAAGTTCTTACTTCATCAGGACTGTGTGGTAGTTGGTGTGCAAAAACCAACCCACATTAAAAAGATCCCTTACAAAACAAATTTCCACCCCCTCAAAATGAAGCTTGGGACCTGAAACATCAAGACACTCCTGACAACCCCATCAGTGACAGATCTGATCGACATAATCGTTTTTTAACCCATGAACTCCAGCACCCTGACATGAATATGATTGCCCTTGCAGAAACAAGGAAGTCATCTCAAAGAACAAGTTGATGGATGCATTTTCTTCTGGAACAATAAATCTCAAGAAGAGCTCCAACTCTGTGATGTTAATTTCACTGTACAAAATGAACCATTTCTTTGTCTCAGCAACCTCCCCTAGATTTCTCCACCAGAAAACACCAAGACTGGCCAGCTCATCCCCAGTTTCTCCAGTGCAGTTATTGATGGGCAATGATTGCTGGCTGAGCCCACTTCTGGTGCACAAGTAAATAAGAAAAATGTCAGTGGAAGCCTGGAGGGAATTTAGCTCTGAGGCCTTACTTGACTTATAACAGTGATTGGACTGTAGGCTGAATATGGCAGAAATTGGTGCATCTGCGGGTTAAAAACAACATTGCATTTCCAATTTGGGATGCTGTGTCACTTAAGCAAAACTTGCAGGTGCTGTGCCACGCAAACTCCTAGATAGTAGAGGTTTTGGGAGGTGCTGTCTAGGGACCCTTGGTGAATTGCTGGAGCTCATCTTATAGATGGTACAAGCTGCTGCTACTGTGGATTGATTGTGAAGGGAGTGAACATTGAAGGTGTTAGATGGGGTGTCAATCAATCAGACTGCTCTGTCCTGGATGGCCTCAAATTTCTTGAGTGTTGTTAGAGTTGCACTTTTCCAGGCAAGTGGAGAGTATTCCATCACACTCCTGACTTATGCCTTGTCAGGCTTCAGGGAGGCAGGAGATGATTTAGCTGCTACAGAATTACCCAGCCTCTGATTTGCTCTTGTAGCTATAGAATTTATATGGCCAGTTGAACCAAGTTTCTTGTCAATGGTGATATCAGGGAATTTTGTTGTTGGGGAACTCAGAGATGTTTTTGAATGTTAGGGCTGAGGAAGCTATATTCTTTCTGATTTGAGCGGTTGATTGCCTGGTAATTTTATGGTGTAAACTTATTTGTCTCTTATCAATCCAAGCCTGAAATGCGTCCAGAACTTACATATGAGCACAGATTATTTCTGCTTCTGAGCATTGATTCATATGCAACTTTAAAATGGTTGATTCCTAGCAGGCTCGGCCTTGGAAGCCAGTCTGTTATATTGAATAATGGGGGTGGGTGCGCAATAAAAGCCAGCTGTTTGAGCATCCCAAGAATGAATAATAGTTTATATAATGTTGACAATGTATTGTTTTAGAATCAACAACCTTGTAAATCTTTGTAGTTATCTCATTCAGTTGCTTAGCAACAAGCTGAATGAAGGTGTTAACTTCATTAAAAATAATGCATCTGACTCTTGCATGATGTGTGTGTGCTATGCTGAAACAAGTCAGCACAACAAAACTTGGAGCTGTTGTAACATTAACGGCCTCAAATAATGTTGCCCATGTATCTTATATTGTCCGAAGAGTTTTTGGTTGAAACAAACAAAACAGGCAAAGTTTTGTAACTGCTCTGTGCAAGTTTCAATTCTCAAATGAGCACCTTATCAATCAATCTTACGCAACTGTTTCCTGAGATGTAGTTAGCTAGCTGAGTTAGCTCAGCTAGCATTTCTTTGATGTTATATAATACCTCTTGCAGAACTTCCATATTTTTGATGCCTTCTGTCAAAGAACTATAGAAGACTTAATGTCATCCTCATTGTAGCAACAGTGTGTTCAAAACTCCAAAACGCTATCAACTTATGCATCAATGCAAGCTGCAATACTCACTTCACGTCAACTGAAAGCATGTATTGTGATTTAATGTGTTACCATCGCCATTTGTTCGGCTTCCTTCTTAATGAGCAACTATTTTTGCAAAATAAATTAAATTTTTCGAACTTACTAGCTTTTCATGGTTGTATACCAATTTCTGTCTCCCTTAGCAACAATTTGGGATTAGTTGACAATAGATAAGCAAAATGTACCTTTTTGCTCACTCTAGATTTTATTAAATCATTGTAGTCCCATGGCACACCTGGTAGACATAATGCCAAAAGTATTTTATTGTCTACAATCTCCTTTTGTACTGACATACTGCTTATTATGATAGCCCATCATAATATAGCATTTGGATTTTATATAGTTCACCCCTTCACTGGTGAAGGTTAGCTGTGAGGTTTAAGATGAGGATGTACAAACCAGAACAAAGATTGACATTTTTCAGTGAGGCTACCTATTTCAAGCCACGTCTGCACCATTTGTCCAAATATAGTTTTCCTTCGCTATAAAGTGACTAATTTTGTCACAATGGCGATGACATAATTATCTAAATATATGATTTTTAAAAACTCATTAAAATGCTTTTAAGACACTAGAAAAGAGGCTTTGAAAATGATTGACTTATAAAACAAAAGAAACATGTTTTTGCATGTGATTCATTGTGCAGCAATCTGACTTTTTTTCTGTTATCTCCACTTTTTCATTCTTACTCTCATGACGACTCATGTTATGCTAGGCTATGAATTAATAATTATTGACAGTCCAGTGTTTTGTCCAATAACCAATTCTTCATTTATATAGTAGGTATTGGTAGATAATTTGAACTCAGAGCGCATCAGAGGTAAGCTCAATCAAAAAAGAATTGAAAGTGCTAAAGAAATTCAGCAAGTCTGTTAGCATCTATGGAGGCAGAAACAAATATGATTATTCAGAATGAATGGGAGTTGTAAAATGATGGCTTTAGTGCTTTGCTGGAGGGGGAGGAAGAGCGGATAGAAAAGGTGAGGGTGCCCAGAGCAACAGACAAAGAGAGTGCTACTGGTGGCATAAGAGAATTAGAAATGTAGAATGGGTATAAATAATAGGTGTGTAAAAGAGAAAACATCTGCTCCTGAGACAAAAATGTCAGCTTGGGAGCCAGATGGTTTATGAAAATGACAAACAACTGGAAGTTCCTACGGGCAGAGTATCTTACATAGCAGTCTTTGGTCTCATCCAATGTCAAGGCAGACTGCATTGTAAACAGCAAATGCAATGGTCTAGATTGGAAAAAGTTTAAGTAAAACACTGCTTCACCTGCAAGATGTGTATGGGGCATGGACCTTGAGGAATAAGGGGATGAATGGTCAAGTGCTACATTTTCTGTGTTTGCATGGGAAAATGTGATGAGAGCTGATGAATTGTTAAGAGTGATACAGGAGTGGACGAGATAGAGCAGTCCCTGAAGAATGCTGACATTGGAGGGAGGAAAAGATGTGTTTAGTATCATAAAGTCATGACTCTATGACTCTTGGTGCTGGGATCCTGCTGGAGGTAGCTGAAATGGAAAAAGACTGATACTTTGAATGCAGAGATTGGTAAGGTAGATAACATCTAGTCTACATCTCTATCACTCCTTAACCACTATTAGCGCTCCCTTTGTCTTTTGCTCTCGTCATCCTAACATTCTGTTCCACTTGCTTCTCTTTCCCCTTTGTCCACAGCATAAAAAACAACCTTTTCCAGTCCTTTTTAGTTTTGAATAAGAGTCATAATGAGCTTGAAACATTAATTCTGTTTCTCTTTCCACAGATGCTGCCAGACCTATTGAGTTTCTTCAGCAATTTCATATTTACAGCACTTGCATTACTTTGGTTTTATTGGAAATTAATTTGATACTGTTTTCACTTTCCTAGCTAGGCTAACTGGATTCAATTAGTGTTTTACCTAACTTTTTTTTATTTCCCTTGACTAGGAATATATTGATTCTGTTATGCTCTTATACTGCTCTGGCAGAGATTAACAAATTCAACACAGACTATCACTGTTGTTTGGCCTTGACAAGCAATGCATTGTGCACCAGTGCTCTACTGCTCCAGTATATGACCAGTGACTGAGTCAGCACCAGAGGGCAATTATTTCTGCAATTTTCTCCTGTCACCATTTGGTGTGAAAGATCATAGTCTATCAAATTCCTTCTTAAAGACCCATGTTGTTCCCTATCACAACCTAACTCTGTCTTGAGGGTGTTATTAACAGTTTTCGAACTCACCTCAAGGCATTTCTCATAGGCTTCAATATCTTGAAAAATAAGGAAACACTCAAAATGAAAAGTATAAAAGAAAAATAACAGGAACATGCCATTGGTCTGTGAAATCTGTGCAGAGAATCCATAAACTAATCACATAGGAAAATGTTGGCGCCATGCTCCGTGTTTGATATGGCGCCTGACGGTGTGTAAAATGTCATTCTGAAAATTTTTGAAGAAGGGTCCAGACCCAAAACGTCAGCTTTCCGGCTCCTCTGATGCTGCTTGGTCTGCTGTGTTCATCCAGCTCTATACCTTGTTATCTCAGATTCTCCAGCATCGGCAATTCCTACTATCATTGGATAAAACCAGATGTATTATTAACACAAATGCTATGGTTTCCCAGTTGCATTAGACTACTTTTTCCTTAAAAATCAGATTTCTAATTGAATTCAAACTTCACCTATGCTGTGGTGAGATTCACGCCCATAAATACATGCAATTAACCTGGGTCTCTGGATTACTAATCCAGTCACAATGTCACTCTCCACCACTTACAATGATCTTAATGGTACTTAATTAATCCAATTACCTTGCTATGGAAACAGAGCATTCCACCAGCACGGCATTTAATTTGCATCCTGGTGTTTGCCAGCACCCACAATATCTGCACTTGCCTCCCCTACATAACTTTTTGCAATCTTCATGTTGCTTCAGTCAGCTCAGATATCAACCAATGTTGGTTCTTTTCCAAGCTGGCAATTTGCTCCTGGGTTGACAACTGACATGGCAGCCTAGTAATCAGAAGCAAATGAGTCCAGCCATCAAATTTCAAGGGAACCTGCCATTGGCCTCAATAGATGTACGGTCTTGCACTATCCAGCTGCTAGGCCAGTAACTTGGATGGAGCTTTCTCTTATTATGATTTTTTGCTTCTGATTTACAGCATCTGCATTCCTGTGATAATTCTTTCTGATGAAACACTAGGTGACCCAATTTAAAACATGGTGTACAAGAAACAGCCAGCAAGCCAAGTTACCACACTGCCCACCCATGGGCATTAGTGAGAAGTACAAAATATTTTCATGATGGTGACTCTTGAATTTGATGGATAGTTCACTTGCTGTGACCTAAGAAGGGAACATAGTATATCTTCCACGTACCAGAGTCCCTTAGCATATTGTTTTTATTCAAATAATCGCCAACTTGAATTCTTTGATGGAATCTGCCTCCACCACAAAAAGAAGAAACGCCCCCAACCTCAATTTTCAACTTCTTTTGGCTGTACATCACAGCGCATAAATGAAGTAAATAATTCTGCAGAATAGAGTTTGTCACCTTACCTCTTTAAACTCCCATTTAAAATAGATTTTCATTTTCTGTTAAATATTCTATATGTGATTTTTATAATGATGTAAATCAGGTATATACAAGCTGTTTAAATGCATTTATTATACCCAACAGGTCGCACTTCACAACTAACTATGCTGTCCACAAACTATTATTAATTTTAAAATCTCTACCATAAGGTCTTATTTAATTTTTGTTTTTTTTTTAACTATTTTGTAAATATATTTGCTGATTTTTTTCAAGCTACAATGTAAACTGACTTCCATTTATTAATGAGGCCTCATTTCAAATTAGAAAAGAACACTAAGCATTTATCAGTTTAAACTTATTCATTTTTCTACCCAGTTATTTTGCTGTCTCTGTCACATCCAATTGTAAATTGCTGAGAAGTTTATTGAATTTAATCTCATCATTAAATCCATTTTGGAATACTACATCATTTAGTAGATTAAGTGCAGATGTTTGTGTGGTGGATGAGGGAGGGTGATTTGGATTAAAAGGAGGAAGTTCAAGTTAATTTGGATTAATTGATATGGAGGTGAGATCACATGAACCTTGCAAAAAAATGCAAGCACGTCTTGTCATGTTTACTTTTTACCCCTTTCCTAAATCCCCATTCAATCACCAAAGTGGCCAATTGCTTCTCTTTCATACTACAATCAAAAATAAAAGAAACATCCATAAGGCTCATTTAATGAACTCAAATTAATCCATTTAAGACCATAAGACCATAAGACATAGGAGCAGAAATTAGGCCATTTAGCCGATCGAGTCTGCTCCACCATTCATGCATGGCTGATAAGTTCCTCAACTCCATTCTCCTGCTTTCTCCCTGTAACCCTTGATCCCCTTGATAATCAAGAACCTATCTATCTCAGTCTTAAATGTACTCCATGACCTGGCCTCCACAGCCTTCTGTGGCAGTGATTCCATAGATTCACCACTCTCTGGCTGAAGAAGTTTCTCCTTATCTCCGTTCTAAAAGGTCTTTCCTTTACTCTAAGCTGTGCCCTTGGGTCCTAGTCTCTCCTACCAATGGAAGCATCTTCCCAACATCTACTTTGTCCAGGCCATTCAGTATTCTGAAAGCTTCAATTAGATCCCCCCTCATCCTTCTAAACTCCAAAGAATATCATCCCAGACTCCTCAAACGTTCCTCATATGTTAAGCTTTCCATTCTTGGGACCATTCTTGCGAACCTCCTCTGAACACGCTCCAGGACCAGTACATCCTTCCTGAGATATGGGGCCCAAAACTGCACACAATACTCCAAACGTGGCCTGATCAGAGCCTTATAAAGCCTCAGTAGTACATCCCTGATTTTATATTCGAGTCCTCTCAAAATAAATGCCAACATTGCATTTGCCTTCCTGACTACTGACTCAACTTGCAAGTTTACCTTGAGAGAATCCTGGACTAGAACTCTCAAGTCTCTTTGCAGTTCAGACTTCTGAATTTTCTCTCCACTTAGAAAACAGTCCATGCTTCTATTCTTCTTACCAAAGTGCATGACCTCACACTTTCCCACATTGTACTCCATCTGCCACTTCTTTGCCCACTCTCCTAACCTGTCCAAATCCTTCTGCAGCCTCGCCACCTCTTCAATACTACCTGTCCCTCTACCTATCTTTGTATCATCTGCAAATCTAGCCAGAATGTCCACAATTCCTTCATCTAGATCATTAATGTACTAAGTGAAAAGTTGTGGTCCCAACACTGACCCTTGCGGAACACCACTTATCCCTAGCTGCCATCCTGAGAAAGACCCCTTTATCCCCACTCTGTTTTCTGCCAGACAGCCAATCTTCTATCCATGCTAGCATCTTGCCTCTAACACCATGGGCCCTTATCTTACTCAGCAGCCTTCTGTGTGGCACTTTGTCAAAGGCCTTCTTGAAGCCCAGGTAGATAACATCCATTGGCTCTCCTTGATCTACCCTGCTCATTACTTCCTCAAAGAATTCTAGCAGATTTGTCAGGCATGGCCTCCCCTTGATGAAACCATGCTGACTTTGCCCATTTTACTATACACTTCCAAATATTCAGAAATCTCATCCTTTACAATGGGCTCCAAAATCTTACGCACAACCAAGGTTAGGCTAATTGGCCTGTAATTTTCCATTTTTTGCCTTACTCCCTTATTAAACAGGGGTGTCACGTTAGCGATTTTCCAGTCTCTCGGACCTTCCGTGACTCTAACGATTCCTGAAAGATCACCACTAACGCTTCCACTATCTCTTCAGCTATGTCCTTTAGAACTCTGGGGTGTAGTCCATCTGATCTAGGTGATTTATGCACCTTCAGGCTAATCAGTTTTACTAGCACCTTTTCCTTGGTGATGGCCACCACACTCAGCTCTGTCCCCTGACTCTCTTGAATTTTTGGGAGATTACTCATGTCTTCCACCATGAAAAATGACGCAAAGTAATTCATCAATTCCTCAGCCACTTCCTTGCTCCTCACTACCACCTCTCCACCATCATTGTCCAGTGGTCCAATGTCAACTTTTGCCCTTTATATACCTAAAGAAACTCTTACAGTCCTCATTTATATTACTGGCTAGCTTACCCTCATATTTAATCTTCTCCATCCTGATTTTTTGTTGCCCTCTGTTGGTCTTTGTAAGCTTCCCAGTCCTCTGGTTTATCACTGCCCTTTGCCACATTATATGCTTTCTCTTTTGCTTTTATGCTATCCCTGGCTTCCTTAGTTAGCCATGGTTGCCTCATCTCCCCTGTACCATGCTTCTTTTTCCTAGAGATGAATTTTTGCTGCGTCTCCTGAATTACTCCCAGAAACTCCTGCCATTGCTGTCCCAGTGTCTTTCCTGCTGGGCTCCTCTTTCAGTCAATTCTGCCCAGCTCCTCCCTCATACCTCTGTAGTCGCCTTTATTCAGCTGTAATACCGTTACCTCTGATTCTATCTTCTCCCTCTCAAATTGCAGAGTAAATTCTATCATCTTATGATCACTGCCTCCTAAGGGTTCCTTTACCTTCAGCTCCCTTACCAAATCTGCATTTACTGTGTACTAAGCTTATTCTTTAAGCAAGAAGCAAACTCTGGTTAACACCTAAGCCACAATCTAGAATTACTGCTATGTCCCACACATGCAAAATTATACAAGACAAAAATATTGTCTGCAATTTTTTTTGATGTTAAAGGGAAGAATGTGATGCCTTCCCAGATCCACTTGTTCCTGTCAATAAAGCAAAATTATTGAGAGCCCTAGATTGATGATAAGCATCTATTTCTGATTGTAACCAATGTATATTTAAGTGTCTAGAATATTGTAACTGTCCAGCTTTTCAGGGTTTGCAAGATAGACAAAAATACTATTATTCAAACACTCCATCAGGTTCATGATGATTTCTATTGAGATTCCAAGAGAGAGTCTTGAAGGTTCTGTGGTTTCTTCTTTACATTGATGTCTAGATCTGTAGAACAAAATTTCAAGCTAAGCAGTCATTAGCATGATGCCAGAGTCCTCTTAAAATCAAAGTATTCATTTATAAAGGCAACAAACTCAATCTCTTATCTCCTTGAAAGCTTTGCTCAATTGTTTCTCTAAAGTCATTTGAGTTCCAGTAAAAACAAGCAAATCACTTAAGTTTGTTAGCTTTATTTCTAAGAAATCACATGGCAAAATCCATTTCAATCCAGAAACTGTCCAAATAGTTTGAAAACTTCCAGCTTTTTTTCCCCCAAATAATCCTTAACATAAATATATATCCCTAACAGTGCATACAGGTAGCTGTACAGATTTGTAAATAAGATTTTGGCCACCAAAGAAACAGATTTAAATGCAAATTCTTTCAAGATGAAACTAATTTCTAAGATTTTCTAAGATCTCCTTATTAAAAATATTAAGGCTGGAGTGTGATCCTGAGTTTGAAAAAATTGTTCTTTATTTTACTGACAGTTAATACAAACTGACAGTCTGTCCTAATAAAAACAGCAGTTTCAAATGAAATTAACACAAAGTCAGGGACAGAAGACTAATGTTACAATAGTACAACATTTTTAAGGCAGATCATGGACAGCAGAAAATTCATGAACAGATTGGGCATTAAATGATATCCATTGTGAATTACAACTGATCCAAGGATGTATGCAATTTCTATTTTACAAATTGAGTGACAGATCATCTCCAGAAAAGAGCTCTAAAAATTTGTGCTTGCTATGATAACCCTTTTAAGGCCCATGGGAATTGCTAATTCATCTACCTTTCAAAAGTCACATCACACCAGATTAAGAGGGCTGTTCTTTCGTCAGGTGAAGTCATTTCCAAAAGCTTGTGATTGTAAATAAATCTGTTGGACTACAACCTGATGTCGTGTGACTTTTGACTTTGTTAACCCCAATCCAACACTGGAATCTCCACATCATCTCCCTTTGGAGCACATTGTGTATGAGCTCCCTTGGTAACAGGCAATGACCAGCCCAGCAAGAACTCATCACCTCAGCTGTTTATAAAGCAGACTCAGATGCCCTCTTATGGTGCAGTGGTAGCATCCTGAGTGCTGGACCATGAGGCCTAGGTTCAAATCCCAACTGCTCCAGAGGTATGTAACAACATCTCAAAACAGGTTTCTTCAAAAAAATGTTAATTTTATAAAAAAAACAGACCCAGAGTAATGGCACTTTGGAGATTATAAAATATATAAAGCAGACCCAGTACATTCATGCTCATGTATGCTTGGAAAGGCAGCATGCAATGTCCATTAATGCTCTCAAAGCCTTTAGAAAGAGGTAGGCCCCATGGAGGATACAAAATTTTATTTCCCCCTTCAACTCCATTTTGATGTAGCCCATTCAATCTCTCCCTATCTTTCCCTCAATTTTGATGGTTTGCTTCACCCATAATTGGCTTTGCTTGTAAGTATTTAATTGGTTACATGGGTGATTACTTGTGTTAGTTAAAAAGAAAAGGAAAATAGTTAGAGATAACACAGTGTGGAGCTGGAGGAACTGTACTGATTTTGATGGTGGACGAGTCACTCAGTTGTCAGTAATAGCACCTCTGGGTATGAAACTAAATGAAGCAGATACAGAACTTCTGAGTAAACAGAAGTAAAGCAGGCCCAATACATTTGTGCCTCGGTGTCCTTGGAGAGGGAGCTCATGGTGTCCATCAATGCTTTCAATGATATTCGAGAGAAGTAGGCACTGCAGGTGATGCTGTGTTTGTTCCCTGCCCAACTCCATTTTGATTTAGAGATAGTAGAAACTGCAGATGCTGGAGAATCCGAGACAACAAGGTGCAGAGCTGGATGAACACAGCAGGCCAAGCAGCATCATAGGAGCAGAAAGGCTGACGTTTCGGGCCGAGACCCTTCATCAGAAAATCAGCAGAAAGGCTGACGTTTCGGGCCTAGACCCTTCATCATTTTCTGATGAAGGGTCTAGGCCCGAAATGTCAACCTTTCTGCTCCTATGATGCTGCTTGGCCTGCTGTGTTCATCCAGCTCTACACCTTGTTGTCTCCATTTTGATTTAGTCTCTTCCCTCTCTCCCTACGTCCCCCTCATGTTTGATGATTTGCATTGCACATCATTGGTTTTGCTTGTAAATGTTTAATTGGCTACCCAGGTGATTATTAGTGGTAGTTAAAAGGAGTGAACAAAATGCATTGATCAGGGTTACCTTTTCAGTTCACACTTGTAAATACTTCTAACTCAGCTTTCTACTCTTTGCGCTTTCAAAACCCAGAAAGGGAGATTAGACAGGGAGCTTTCAAATCTTCATGCCGCATCATCTACAGCCAAATTCTTATCTCAGAAAACACAGTTTAAAAAAAGCTTAACTTTCCTCTCCCCCTGATACTCTGATTGTCTTTTTTCTGAGGCCTCAATTATCATTTAACATCTGCTTGGATTTAAAGTCTCTTCCAGTCTTTCCAGAACCAATTCCTAGGTACTGACCTTAATAATAACTAACTTCTGCTATCTGTTTAAAAACAATGCTTTTCCTGGGGTCTTTGGGTCTGTAGGAACCCTTTTAATTAAGAATCAGCCTGGCCTCACAAACAAACAAAAGCTTTTTTGTTCTAAGATAACAATGTGTAGAGCTGGATGAACACAGCAGGCCAAGCAGCATCAGAGAAGCAGGAAGGCTGATGTTTCGGGCCTAGATCCTTCTTTAGAAATGGGGGAGGGGAATGGGGTTCTGAAATAAATAGGGAGAGAGGGGGAGGCGGATAGAAGATGGATAGAGGAGAAGATAGGTGGAGAGGAGACAGACAGGTCAAAAAGGCAGGGATGGAGCCAGTAAAGGTGAGTGTAGGTGGGGAGGTAGGGAGGAGATAGGTCAGTCCAGGGAGGATGGACAGGTCAAGGGGACAGGATGAGGTTAGTAGGTAGGAGATGGGGGTGGGGCTTGAGGTGGGAGGAGGGGATAAGTGTGAGGAAGGGCAGGTTACGGATGCGACGACGAGCTGGGCTGGTTTTGGGATGCAGTAGGGGGAGGGGAGATTTTGAAGCTTGTGAAGTCCACATTGATACCATTGGGCTGCAGGGTTCCCAAGCGGAATATGAGGTGCTGTTCCTGCAACCTTCGGGTGGCATCGTTGTGGCACTGCAGGAGGCCCAGGATGGACATGTCGTCTGAGGAATGGGAGGGGGAGTTGAAATGGTTCGCGACTGGAGGTGCAGTTGTTTAGTAGGTGATCTGCAAAGCGGTCCCCAAGCCTCCGCTTGGTTTCCCCGATGTAGAGGAGGCCACAACGGGAACAGCGGATGCAGTATACCACATTGGCAGATGTGCAGGTGCTTTTTTGTTCTGTTCTTTTTCTTTTACCACAAGCTATTTCAAGTCCAAAGGCCATCTTCAGCTCTCAGTTCACAATTCTCAGTTCACAGCTCCAAACAACATTAATTAAAAAAGAACAGTCATTGAGCGTTCTAACACTAAAGATGTGACCATTACATTTGATAGAATTTCTTAATTTGTTTTATCCTTTAACCCCAATCATAGGTTTGGAGTCCTCTTGCTGAAATAAAAATACCTAAGGTTTAGACATATAGGACTTTATATTAGAGCAATAAACATATTTCCTTGTTGCACTCAACAGCTAGTGTGGAACCAAATACCTTGAGCTAGGTCTTTGCTATAATAAATCCTTTGGTGTAAGTTAATCTGCTGAGGTGTTCTCTTCTACTGATCAGCTGTCAAAAAAGACTAATTCTTTCAAATAAAATTTATTAATCTTTTTGGTTAAGGTTGTCAGATTTGCAGCTGCTTCTTACTTTTGTTGGCTTTGTGTGAGATGGGCTGGTTTGATGGATTCTCAATGTGAGGTTGTTCGTTTTTTCTCAGTGTGCCTTATAAAACCCGTTGCATTAATTAGTATTTTATCCATTATGCTTAATAATATGTCAGATTTCCACCACATCTCACCATTCCCAGAACAACTTGCCACTCACCAGAAATCCTAGAATGGACAGCTCCTTGGCACTGCTGCCATATTTAAAAGACTGTGGGCAGCTGGATAAACACTGTCTGACTGGAGCTGCTCTGCATGGTTCCTGAGTTTTGTCCAGACATGGTGGCATCCAACTTCGTAGGCAATGTCCTGGAAGTCCTGCTGGGCAAGATGGTGAACAGTCAGGACTTCCTCTTCCTCAGGTCTAGCAGTGGAAGCCATGATACTAGGCTATGCCACTCTGATCTGAGGTTGCCACCCAGGTTTATACCATCTCAGTGCCAGCATAAGAGCTATCATCTTTTCTCTGATACCTCACATTCACTGTATTTCTAGTACCATACACACCTACTGCCAAGGATCATGCTCCACCAAGCTCATTAATGCCTGCAATATCTTTGCACTTCACCCACAGCCTGCAGCACCACTAACCCTGCACACCCTATATGCTGATTACTGACTTGCTTGGGAGTGTACCTGCAGCAGCATGACAACGACAGTTGCCAGTGCGGCACTGAAGTGCAGAAATGTCATGTGAGTGGATTGGAGATATAACAAGAGGTTTCATAGAAGCTAGCACATTAGATGCCAATGTGGCATACCCAAGATGTTGGTACCCAAAGTCCAACATGGAGGTCTTTTAGGGTAAGTGATGAGTTCAGCTTGCCATGACTCTGGCTTCCATATCAACTTTTCTCAATGGCTAGGTTGTGTGATCAGCCTGGCAAGCTCACAATCTGTGGTGAGTTGAACTGTCAGCAAAATGTTTAACAAGCAGAAATGTGTCCATTGGAAACCCTCTGCTGTGTAGCAAGAAACATGCCTTGCCACTTGAGGAAAACATAAAAAAGATGCTGTGAGATGGTCCTAACATCACAATTGGCCTCATGTCCCATAGCCCATATGCCTCAGAGCCTGATAAAATTCCACCCTTGGTTGCTAAAATTCTAACTTTTAATCAGTTCTAATTAGTCTTAATTTTGATGCATCTCTCACCAACAATTTATTTGTTATGATACAAGATCCAAACCAAACTCAGTATTATTATAGACATGAGATTAAGTACTTTAAACACAAAGGAGCTGACCCTTCAACAATGGCCTTGTCATTTTTTGACTGGATATCTGCCCATGTGAATTTTCAATGTAATGTTTATTAATGTTACCTTCATTTTCTTCAGGGAGCAGGCTAGATTTTTTAAGAGTTGTTGAACCACAGTTTATTGTGGTCTATATTATGGGCAAGGGTGATGAGGCAGATGGTAGTACAGCATGGATACTCTGCAGGGCCTCTTCCGTACTGTGAGATTCTGTGAGATCCCCAAGTCTCCCTCAGGTAGAAGGGGTTTGACCTTCCAGCTGTTGGTTATTCTGAACCTTATGTTAGCCGATTGAACTCTTTAAACATTTGCACTTTACTTCAGCAATTAAATACCTGGATATGATAATAATTGTACTGTATGAACTTTGAACAAAATGAGTTATCATGGTGCAAAGTTATGGGTTTTGATGTTGGAGCACATTGGATTTCTCCATTGCTATTTCTGGAGATTATTCTTACACATTTCATAATAATCATTTAAGTGATAAAATGTTGCTCATTAAACTGAATAGGTAATAAATGTATCAAGTGTAAATCCTTCGTTGCCATTTCGACTGAGCATGGCATGTTCAGCTGATGTGCACGTAACTCTGAAAAAGCTAACCAAGATTCTACAAACATGGAAAAAAAACTGATCATACCCATGGCTCTCATGAACGTCCCTCCTTTCCCCTTTCCTCTGACTCCATTGTATCTCCCAATCCCACCTTCTATTATGTATTCACTACCCCTTTTGACTTTCCGTTCTCAGATGCTGAATGTTCTGTATTCAGCAAAGGTCTCAACTTTATCCCTCTGCGTCCCCACCTTAATGAATTTCGAACCCGACATGATGTTGAACCCTTCTTCCGTCGCCTTCACCTCTGTGTCCATTTCTTTGGACAAGAATCCTCTCTCTGTTCCACAGACCGTTTCACCTACCTCCAACACTCTCCTTCCACCTGGACCCTCCCTTTGGCCTATTACCTGCACTCAACCTGTTCATTGAGAACTGTCAATGTGACATTGGCTGCCTCAATTTCTCTACCCCCCTCACCCATTCCAAAATGTCCTCCTGTGAACTGACTATACTTCATGCTCTCAGATCCAACCCTGATTTTATAACTAAGGCTGCTGATAAGGCTGTTATTGTCTGGTGGACTGACCTTAACATTGAAGAGGCTGAGTACCATCTCTGAGATACCTTCTTCTGTCTTCCCAGACCATGATTCCAGCACGGAACATCAAGGTACTGTTTCAACAATAGTCACTAACCTCATTTCATCTGGTGATCTCCCCCTAATTACCTCCAAGCTCAGAGTTTCCAAACAAGGCACAGCTCGCTTCCACCTCCTTCTCAAATTCCACAAACAGGTCTTCCCAGGCAGACCCAATGTTTCTGCCTGCTCCTGCCTCACAGAACTCATCTCATCCTACCTTGACTCAGTTTTTTTTCTCCCCTTGTCCAGTCCCTGCCCACTTACAGGCCCAAGTGATTCCTCTGATACTGTACGCCAGTTTCAGAATTTCCAGTTTGTGGGCTCCAGCCGCCTCCTCTTTACCATGGACATGCAATTCTTTTATACCTTCATTGTCCCCATCCACTACTATTGTCCTCTGCCTGGCCAAGCTCATCCTCACCCT
Source organism: Rhincodon typus (assembly GCF_021869965.1). Taxonomy (NCBI): domain Eukaryota; kingdom Metazoa; phylum Chordata; class Chondrichthyes; order Orectolobiformes; family Rhincodontidae; genus Rhincodon; species Rhincodon typus. The sequence continues at coordinate 70,280,817 of NC_063337.1, forward strand.
GAGCAACTTCTCTTTTAACTTCTCTCTTTCTTCAGGTCAGAGGGGTGGCCAAGGGTATCTGCCTGGGCCTTTGTCATGCCTGTGTCTTTGTGGGCTTTTTGGAACATTTCTTGTTTCAGCCCTATCCTGGCCACCATCCACAACTCTTTCTCTGGTATATTCATATCATAGAATCATAGAATCCCTACAGTGTGGAAACAGGCCCTTCAGCCCAACAAGTCCACACCGACCATCAGAGCATCCCACCCAGATCCATTCCCCTATAACCCACCTAATCTGCACATCCCTGAACACTATGGGCAATTTAGCATGGCCAATCCAACTGGCCTGCACATCTTTGGACTGTGGGAGGAGACCGGAGCACCCAGAGGAAACCCACGCAGACACGGGGAGAATGGGCAAACTCCACACAGACAGTCGCCCAAGAGTAGAATTGAACCCGGGTCCCTGGCGCTGTGAGGCAGCAGTGCTAACCACTGAGCCACTGTGCCTTGGATATATTGATGATATCTTCGCTGCTGCTTCCCTGTCTTGTCCAGAATTAGAAAAGTTTATCAATTTTGTTTCCAATTTCTACCCCACTCTCGCCTTCACCAGGTCTAGCTCTGACTCATTCCTTCCCTTCCTCAACATCTGTTTCTATTTCTGGGGATTGGTTCACCACCAATATCCACTACAAATCAACCAACTCCCATACATACATGGACTACACATCCTCACAACCTGCTTTGTGTGAAGGTTCTATTCCATTCTCCCCATTCCTCTGTCGCTGTTGCATCTGTTCTGATGATGCCAATTTCAACAAGGGAGCCTCTGAAACGTCCACTTTCTTCCCCAACCAAGGATTCCCCAGCACCATAGTTGAAAGGGTGCTCAGCTGGGTCCAACCCATCACCTGCACTTAGGCCCTCAAACACTTTCTTTCCTCTCACAACAATGACAGGTTTCCCTCTTGTCCTTACCTATCAACACACCAGCATCCACATCCAGAGGGCTATTACCTGTCATTTCTACCACCGCCAGATACACATTCCCCTCACCTCCCTTGTCAGCCTTTAGCAGGGACCATTCCCTCCAGGACACCCTAGTCCACTCCTCCTTCACTCCTAAACACCCACCCTCACCCCCCCACCCCGCCGACCCCACAGCCCCATGGAACGTTCCCCTGCAACTGCAGAAGGTGTAACACCTATCCAATTACTTCCTCCCTCCTCAGTATCCAAGGTCCCAAATATACCTTCTAGGTGCTTTACACGCACTTCACTCAATCCAGTCTACTGCATTCGCTGCTCACAATATTATCTCCTCTGCACTGGGGAAATGAAGCATAGCCTGGATGATGACTTCTACGAACACCTACATTCTGTCCTCAAAAAAAGACCCTGAACTTCCAGTTACTTGCCACTTCAATGCACCACCTTGTTCCTGGCCAACATCTCTGTCCCAGGCTTGCTGTAGCGCTCTAGTGAAGGTCAGCACAAGCTGGAAGAACAGCACCTCATTTTCCACTTGGGAACTCCACAGCCTTCTGGACTCAATATCGAGTTCAAACAACTTTAGGTTTTCAGTTGTCCCATGTCCTTACCCCAACCAACACATAGGGCCTGTTATCACATGGTCTGCTATTAAAAACAACCCATTGTTAGCCTCTAACAGTCCCAGCTGATAGCTATTCACCCTCCCAGCCTGATTGTTATCCACTCGTTTATCAGTCCAGTTGTTCTTCTCTCTCATCTATCGTTTACTCATTATCCCCTCCCCCCACCCAATCTTCTGCATATAAACCAACATTTTCCTAGCTACTATCAGTTCTGAGGAAGGGTCACTGGACCCAAAACTTTAATCCTGATTTCTCTCCACAGATGTTGCCAGACTTGCTGAGCTTTTCCAGCAATTTTTGTTTTTGTTAGAAATCATACGCGCTGACATTTCTTAAATAATCAAAGAAATTTGAGCCAACTGATACAGAAAAGGAGAGCCCTAAATAAAATGTAATGGCTTTGAAATCTTGAAAAAAGTCAATGTGAAATAGACAGTCAACTTATGAAAGAAATAATTAGCCAAGACAAGGGAACATCACCCAAGATTAAATAAAAATGCAGCAGATCCAAAGGTGATGAGCAAACTGAAAGGTGGGGTTCTATATAATTGCTAGTAGGTCTGGTCTTTGGTGCTCAGAACTGAGGCATGAATATAAATGATTTATTATAGTTAAAGAGGGAGCCACAGTCTGAGGAATGAAGAAATTAATTTCAAAGCTACATCGATAACATGTTAAAGTAGACGTTAAGATATAACCTGCTGTATGTCAAAGAATGTCCTGAGGTGTTCAAACTTAGTTTGCCAGCATTCACTTGAGCTTGTTCAATTCCATATTGAGAATGTTCTAGCAATCTCTGATCTTATTCTCCACAGAATGTATTAAAACTCCTTAATTTTAATGAGCTGTGTGCTGCCCTCTATGTATACTTTTTCTCTGAACTAGAAACTAATCTGTTTTTGATACCTCCTCCCAGATAATGTCTGATTCTCCAACTATCCCTCACAGCCGTTCTATAGAACATGAGAAGAATAAATAAATGCCTCATGTTCCAAGTAAAAAATGACTAAACAAGGTTTCAATCTTTTACTTGAAGAATTGTTTATGATACATTGTTGATTTGTAGAAAGCCTTATTATAAAAAAAAGTCTGAAGAAGCAATTTCCCTGCAAGCCTATGAAAATCAGTAAAAATCAGTACTTACAGGCCCTAGTGGTTTGAAGGAGAGTTTGCAATCATGCTACAAATATGTCAATCATGCGCCAAAAATTATATTGCAAATGTGACCTGACCTAATTGGCAAAATTTACTGAGACGATATCTCAGGCAATGATTAACAAGAAAATGAAACAAACTGTAGCATGTATCTTGGAATTCATTCCAAAAACAATCAATTTAACTTAACTCACTGATGTTGATAGGTGCTGTTTTGTTTTACAGAGGAAATAGAAGACAAACCATAACTGGATCTGCATTGTGTTTGAAAGACTGAACAGATGTATGATTTTGAGGAAGTATCACATGTGTATACAGAGCTAATTGAAGGAAGGTTTGTGTGTGTGTGTGTGTGGTGGGGATGAGGTTGGGTGGTAAAGGGCATTTAAACAGGTAAATGGGGATATGTAGACAACCTACCTGTCCCACCATCAATTGAACCCCAATTAGTGCCGACTTAAAGGCCACATCATGCTGCTGCAGGTATTCTCCTCGTGGTGGATGGGAGAGTCACCATGCAGCAACCAGATAAAGCAAATCCTGTTCTATTAAATCAGTGACAACAAGGTGCAGGGCTGGATGAACACAGCAGACCAAGCAGCATCATAGGAGCAGAGAGGCTGACGTTTC
>NC_063337.1:70284601-70344866 GCF_021869965.1 Rhincodon typus
CCCCTCCCCCTTTTCTGATGAAGGGTCTAGGCCCGAAACGTCAGCCTTCCTGCTCCTATGATGCTGCTTGGTCTGCTGTGTTCATCCAGCCCTGCACCTTGTTGTCTCCGATTCTCCAGCATCTGCAGTTCCTACTACCCCTATTAAATCAGTGCCTAATCAAGGGACCTGCTATCAGGAAGGGCAGGGGAGAAAAGAGGAGTACAGAGAGATTTGCTAATGGGCATTTAATTTCATCCAGGGATGACACCCTGGACTCTTGCCAGTTCTCTAGCTGACAATGAGCTCCCATCACCTCCATTAAATACTGCCTTTTGTTTGTGATTAGAGTAGGTATTTGCAACAACCGCTAGAAGAAAGGAGACTAGCTGTCAGTTTATCTTGCAGAGATAGTAGGAACTGCAGATGCTGGAGAATCTGAGATAACAAGGTGTAGAGCTAAATGAACACAGCAGGTCAAGCAGCATCACAGGAGCAGGAAAGCTGACATTTCGGGCCTCGACCCTTCTTCAGACCCTTTTCTGAAGAAGGGTCTAGGCCCGAAACGTCAGTTTTCCAGTTCCTCTGATGCTGCTTGGCCTGCTGTGTTCATCTAGCTCTACACATTGTTATCTCAGTTTATCTTGCAAGCCTTTTGATGTGTTGATTTCTCCATTGAGATGGATGGTCTCTCTGCAATCACTTCTTCCCAGGAGCCTCTGATTGTAGTTTGCTGAAGAATGGCTCACTCCTTGCCATCACCTCCTTAAAATGAACACCAGAACATTTTGAAAGCTATCTTCAGAACCCATTTTAACTGCTCTACCTTAAAAAACGTTAGATTCCTGTGAAACCACTGTACAATAGCTTGATAATACAACAGGAATAGATAATGTGTTTCAAATCTTTTCCTCTGTTAAAGGTGATACTGAAATGCCAGATTGTTTATTGTTATTGCAGCAGTGCTTTAAACTGTTCCAGCTTTGCAGTCCTGTTGCTACCTAAGGAATTTGATATCTCCCCTGCCCTTTATGTTTCCTACAATGTGACACCAATGTGTTGGAAGTACTCCACTGACATGTAAATGTAACTGCTTTTTCTCAAATATAGGGTGCTCCCCAACGCATGTTGAAAATGTGTTTGTATCATTGACATATTGTGTCAAAATTTCAGTCCACTGGAAATTATCTAGGTTTTATTTGGGGCAACAAAAGACAAAATCAGCACTTATACCTAGAGACATTTCATTGTCATTGTTAGCACATCCATAACGAATGATTATAAACTTCCAAAAATCACAATATACCTAATTTGATAAATAAAATGAAATTGCAGATTCGTAAGAGTTGATTTGTATTCCAATTAATAGCATCAAATAAGAAATCAAAAGATATCATAGTTTTCACCTAATACTGTACTGAGATCCATAAACCCCTAACCTCAACATTTTGCAGCTGATACTACTAGAAGGTTTTACCTGAAGTAAAGGCTGGAGGATATTTTAACATATTAATTATCTCTGTAAATATTAACTATTCAGCTACAGACAGTTTTATAGCTCAGTAACTTAAATTCATGAACCCTTGTGGAACAAGGAAATATTGAAAGTTAGTTAAACAGAAGCACTGAGGATATTTTGGTGGTCAGGAAAAGAAAGATTTGGCTTGCTCATTTTAAAGAACAAAGAACAAAGAAAATTACAGCACAGGAACAGGCCCTTCGGCCCTCCAAGTCCTGCACCAACAAGCTGCCTGTCACTATTAAAACCCTCTACTCTGGATGATGCTGAGGCGACGCAGATGGGAGATTTATAACAAAATTTATTATGTGGAGACTCAACTTGATGAGCAACATCTCAGGTTATCTTTCCTGGAACAAGATATATCAAGGTTGCTATTCAAACCTTTTGAATATTGCTGCAAATCCTCACTCAATCAGTTTTATTTTGTAAAGTACAGTTATGAAAATGTGATAATGCATAATAAGAAATGCTGAAAGTGTCAAGATTCATTTGTACATCCTGGTGGTGCCAAGGGATTAACAAAAGCTAGTGTGGTACATTTGAGGTTAAAGGAGCGCATTTCTAAAAGTTCAATATATAATCTGACAGAACGCACGCTGCACTTCGATGTTACAATATAATAATTCAGGATGAATAAATAATGCAAACATCTTTATACAGCCTTTCAAGACTTTCCCAACGAAATAAATCAAAGTATCTTCTAACCTAAAGTTCCCTTAGGCTGTAGCCACAAGTTATAAAAGTTGCATAGCCTTTTAAATCTAAATCTAGGCATAGATCCAGCTCAGCTAATCAAATCTAAAGCACATCATAATTGAAATTATCCTCAGCTGTATTTTTTTAAATAATAAATGCGTCAAGAAGCCATAGCTACAGAGAAACCTACTTGTCTGATAAAGGTTACATTCACAGTATAGAAACTGTTTTCTTTTTGGTTTAATTTCTGTAGCTTCTCTTTATTGAAGTGAACTTCATGTGCCACAGCAAGGATGAATTCCTGAGCACACAAATAAACAAATATATTAATAACAGATTTCAAGATTCACTTATTGCTACTGTTTTACAATGGTGTAAATGTTCCACTCAATCCCACAAGTGAACAACCTGACCAACTAGTCTCAGTATTTTCAGAGACATAATAGAATTGATATAGTCAGGATTTTATGTAGAGCAAAGAATTACATTGGATCTACAGGGGTTGTTGGCGGTCAGTTTGTGGGCTGGAGTTATAGGAGGAAGCAGTGTTTTTAAGAGCAGGGTGCAGTGATGAAGTGGGGAAGGGGAGGAGGAGCTGTACTGAAAAATCTTTTCAAATGAATTTTGCAAAACATGGTTAACCTAATCCATCAACAATGTAAGTTGACAAATGTTGGTAACTCCCTAAAAAAGAGTTTAGATATGGAGCAGATGAGGTTCTCAACATCTGCTGTGCTTGGCAATCCATAATATCAACGTTTTTGCAACTGCAAAAATAAAAGAGTTGAGGAGGGTTGGTTTCTTTATCTTGCCTTACATTGGAAAGAGGTTCTAGAAACAAGCAGGTGGATGGAAAGGCAAAGGTATGCAGTTTCATCATCTCCAAAACTGAACATGTACTATTTTCTTGCATAGTGATTTAAGCTTAATATTTGGGGCCCTTGAGGTGTAATGGTAGCATCCCTACCCATAAGTCAGTAAGCCCAGGTTCAAGTCCCACTTCTCCAGACATGTGTAATAATATTTACGAACCGGTTCATTGGAAAATAAATACATCCTCGCTATTAACACTGTTAGCTATGTTTTTCCTTCCCTTTTCATCTTAGCTTCTAAATAATGATGATGGTGATTGGTATTCAACCCACTCTTTAAATCAACTATTTCTGCCAATACTCAGTGATAACCAAGAGAATGGTTAACAGCATTTCATGGGGTGTTCTTGGCATCAAGCTGTACTTTACTGGAGTGGCAGATCTGTAAGGAAAAAGTGATTAATTTCCCTTCTTCTTCTGTGGCTGGATCTCCAAGAGAATCTTTAAGATGGTGCTTTTGATACTACGAGGCCCCAGACATGTCAGAATAAACACCACCCATATAGTTCAGAAAGCATACCTTGCACACCTGGTCCATGTGTGAACATGCCCCTGGATTTTCACGTCATTATGTAAAGATCAAACTTTGCAGTGCAGCTTGTGAGATGGCATAGAGAGCAGAAACATTGAGGATAGGGAAGAATGGCTGATTAGAACATTCATCTCTAATCATCTATCATATCACCAGGTCATTTCTTTCCCCCTATTGCCCAATTCCATCCATGTTGCCTAGGTCCCACATATTCACCATTCTCCACATACCACCTCAATCTACATTTGCCCATCTATGTTCTCTCATATCCCTATTCCCACCCTATCCCTTTCATCTTCCTTCTTACCATCTATGCCTCCCATAGACACACAAATAAAAGGCTTTTGGCATGCTTACTTTCATCAGTCAGAGCATTGAGTACAGGAATTGGAACATCCTGATGCAGCTGTACAAGACATTGGTAAGACCACATTTGGAATACTGCATGCAGTTCTGGTCACCCTACTATAGAAAGGATATTATTAAACTAGAAAGGGTGCAGAAAAGGTTTACTAGGATGCTACCTGGACTGGAAGGTTTGACTTATAGGGACAGGTTGGATGGTCTGGGATTTTTTTTTCCAGAGCACAGGGCACTGAGGGGTGACCTTATAGGCGTCGATAAAATCATGACAAGCATTGATAAGGTTGATAGCTAACAACTTTTCTCCATGGTAGGGGAGTCTGAAACTAGAGAGAATAGGTTTAAGGTGAGACGGGAGAGATACAAAAGGGTACAGAGAATCCATTTTTTTCACTCAGAGGATGGTGAGTGTCAGGAATGGGCTGCCAGAGGCAATGGTAGAGGCGAGTACAATTTTGTCATTTAAGAAATACTTGGACAGGTACATTGATGGGATGGGTATGAAAAATTATGGACCAAGCACAGGCAAAAGGGACTAAATGAATTATGAAAATTGAGCAGTTTGGACAAGTTGGGCCAAAGGGCTTGTTTCCATTCTGTAAACCTTTATGACTCTATGACAAATCCTTTATACCACCGTAACAAAGTACACTTTGGGAAGATCTCAGGATATCTTTGAAAATGGCATTAAAACAGTACACTTACTACAATCTAATACAGCTGTCATTTTAAAAGTCATCTCATCATGGAAGAAAAGACTCTTCCAATCAACCTGTTCATAACAGTGTAAATGCCCTCAAGCTGTCAATCTATTGTTAAAACAAACACTAAGGCACTTACAGGACAAAATACAAATATTATTTTAATATTTAATTAAAGGTCAATCAACATGTGAACACAATACATTCTAAAATAAGTGAATCTAGACCTTTGAAGCTCAGGCAAACACTTATAATGACCCAAGCTATCAAAACAAACTCTGGGAATGTGGAAATCATAGTCAATTAAACCTGAAATGCCAGATTCTTTTTAAGACGAACATAACATTCATTTTCATTTCAAAATGGATTGTCTATCAATCATTAAAGCCTGGTAATTGTTTCAAATCTGTTATGTCCAAGAGTGGTGACACTTTTTCAAAGATAAATATTACGTGAAATTTAAATCTCAATCTAAAACATGACAGAGGAGTTTCCCATCACATGTTTTCTATGGTTCTGAAACCATTATGGCATGTTTTCTGCTGGGGAATGTGCTGTAACACATGCCAACATTTACAAAGTGGTGGTGAATGTAACGGCCAACTTAATCTTTGCAGGAAAAGCTCTATGACCAATTCCTACATTAAAGCCTGGCAATTATATTTCGGGCTTTCAAAAGCTGCACCAGCACAAGAAAGTAGGGTTGGCAAGGTAATTTCCTCTAACCCTCACCATGGTACCTCAAATCCCAGAAGAGGTATGTGCAGATTGTGTTTCAGGTCTTCTTGAAATTTGACACAGCCTGCCAAAGCTGACAGAAATTGAGGAGGATGATTCTTTGAATGCAAAGACTGGTGATGTGGAAAGTGAGGAGAAGAGGAATCCGACTATTGTGCTGGAAAGAAGGGGAAATGGTGAGGGCAGATATGCAGTAAATGGGTCAGGCATGACAGAGGGTTCTGTTATTACAGTATAGGGAATCCGCGATTGAGGAAAAAGGAGGTTATGTTGGAAGAACCCCTTGTGTAAGCTGGCACTAATGATGTCCCCATCCCATGGATGATTGTTTTTTTCAAGAAAGTAACCTCTGAGCACAAATACTCTGGAGAAAGCCTTTCACACAATCAGGAAAGAGATCAGCCCTGTTGGTGGTTCCCTTAATAATGTAATCAAAACTTCAGCTGTTACAGGCTTTCACTGGAGTGTTGCAAAAAGCCTGAAAGCCCATTGCACTGACAATTATATTCCAAAAGCCATGTTAATATTATACTAATTGAGCAATTAACAGTGAAATTGACAACCTTTCTCCCCAAATAGGTTTGCTGTCATGCACGCTTTCAAGCATTAAAATACAGAAGGTACCAGGTTGAAAGCGACTTCCTAAAGGACTGTCCCAACTCCATATCTTCCTGCATGCAATTATTAACTCCGATATTACTCATTGATCCCTCTTTTTCAACATTGCATTTTGAAAACTTTGTGGTGCAGTTCATGGAAGTTTAACATCTTGAGATTGTTTTGCTGGTTTTATTGGAATATTGCTACATCCTTATGAGAAGAAAATACAGCATAAAATATAAAATTGACAAGGATAAACCTTCCAAGTCTAGAGAAAATAAGTTGTTACTAGACAATGATGAAAATCACTCCGGAGCAGCCAACAGTATGTACAGAAGTGGTGTTCATAATTGTTGAAGATGCTTTCCTTTTATAATTGAGCAGGCAAAAAAATGGCTTTCACATAACTTAGTAATAGATATGCCTGGTGGTTTCCCATGTGAATGCATAAACAGCATCTTTATAGCATAGTACAAACCAATTGGAATCAAGGGGCATACATTGTTAATGATGGTGAACAGAATGAATGTTTGCAATAACAGCAGCATTCAGTGCACATGCAATAAGGAAATAAAATTATAAGCATAGACAAGACAGGAAACAAGAGAAGTATATTTTTATGTAGGTGGGAAAAACATATTTTTGAAAATAATATGCAGCATTTTAACTTAATGAAGCATAAAGCATCAAAATTGTGTCCAGTAATATTAAATGAACTTTCCTGTTCATATCAAATACCTTGTACAGCTATTTCAAGAGAACTTGTTTCATGTAAATTAATGGTGTCGTTCATAACAAAGTAACAGAGAAAAGGTTTGCTCAATAATGTTGCTGATAGTAATTTTCCATGTTCCAAGTTAGAAACACATTTCCATGCCTTAGCAACTCAAAACTGTCGCAATGAGGGATATTTGGCTTTAATTATTGTATAATTATTTTTTGGTGTCACAGATATCTAGCTTTAACTCTGAAGGGAATGGAACTCCAAATTATGTCTTTGCTCATTTGACTGAAAAAGGCTTTTTTTCTTGTCATCTAGCAAGGAACCAGCAGAGACATATAGATACAATTGTGCTGCAGGTGACTGACATTCTTGTTTTAGCATTAAGCTTGGCACAAGCAAGAATTCCTGCCCTAAGCAATAAACATGAGTAAAACTGTCTGAGATTCTTGGAATGTATGCATTGTAAACCAGTTATTCCTGTTGACAGAATACTGACACCTGCCGATCTCTGAAGATGATGAACTGTGTTCATACGAGAGTGCCACTCACTAGAGTAAAAGGTTAATTATACTTTTAGTCTAACAATTGCATGTATGAAAAGAACTACACCATACAGTCTTCAGATTGCAAGGGATTGTGTTTTGAATCTGTAAGGCCCCAGCAGGATATTGTCTCTGACTAAATCTTAAAATAGTTACATTTAATACAGCCTGTTTATTTTCACTGATAAGAATGTAGAATCCCACATTACTACATTACATTTGTTGTGATCAGACCACAGCACTGGAGACCAGTGGCACTACGACCCAAAAATGAAGCTCAGTGATAGTAAAGCGTAACTGGTAAACAATGAGGCCAACCCAGTGATTTGGCCCAAAAGTGGGAAATAACTGGAGAGAAGCTCAGGGTTGACAGGAAGCACTGTGCAGTGGACTTAAAAGGTCCACTGAACCACGGAGAGGAGAGGCCCACACCAAACACAAGAAAGCACAGGAAAAGGCTTAAGACAGAGTGTGTGGCTGTCTGATTGGCAGTGAAAACTTCCTATACTGTCAAGAAGTTATGCTGATTACTTTAGAGAAGATTGTTACAAAGCAAGAATCATAGATTTGAGGTTGTAGACATGCTCGCTGAGCTGGTCAAGTTTGGTTGCAAACGTTTCATCACCCTACTAGGTAACATCATCAGTGGGCCTCCGGTGAAGGGTTGGTGTTCTGTCCTGCTTGTTATTTATCTGCCGCTTGTTTGTTGGGGTGTTTGGAACCACTTCTGGTACACACCGGGCCTAATTCAAAGTGTTTGTTGATGGAGTTCCGGTTGATATACCAGGCCTCCAGGAATTCCCTGTCGTGTCTGTTTGGCTTGTGTGATCATAGCTGTGTTGTCCCAATTGAATTTGTGTCCCTCATTGTCCGTGTGTAGTGAGACAAGAGAGAATTGGTCGTGTCTCTTGATGGCTAGTTGGTGTTCGTGTATCCGTATTGTCAATTTTTTTTCTGGTTTGGCCCACGTAGTGTTTTTCACAGTCCCTGCATGGTATTTTGTATATTACACCAGCTTTGCAAACTGGCAAACCAAAAAAACCGGTGTAATATACAAAATACCATGCAAGGACTGTGAGAAACACTACATAGGCCAAACTGGAAAAAATTGACAATACGGATACACGAACACCAACGAGCCATCAAGAGACACAACCAATTCTCAATTGTCTCACTACACACGGACAACGAGGGACACAAATTCGACTCGGACAACACAGCTATAATCACATAAGCCAAACAGAGACACGACAGGGAATTCCCGGAGGCCTGGTATTCCAACCGGAACTCCAACAAATACATTGAATTAGGCCCAGTGTATGAACCACTGAGAAACAGAACTGGAAGTGATACCATATATTCCAACAAACAAGCGGGACAGAACACCGATGCTTCACCGGAGGCCCACTGATGATGTTACCTAGCAGGGTGATGAAACTTTTGCAACCAAATCCAACAGCTCGGTGAGCATGTCTACAACTTCATCCACAATGCGAGCTACAAATCTCAAAAACTTTAATTGTAGATTTGTCACCAGCAATACAGTTTGTACACTTCGTACTATGAAATGTTTACACAATTGAAAGAAACTTGCTGGAAAGTTTGTATGACAGTATTTCAGCTCAGCTTTATCCAAAGCCTTTAGGATTGCATGTTTAATTAATTAGTTCTGACAGTTGGCGATTGACTTGACAATTGATCAGAACATTCCCCCTTTCTCTGATTTTTCAAATTCCTTTTGTCGAGCATTTTACAAACATGTTGCCAGCTTGAGCTTGTATTTTAAAATCATATTCATTTGCTTTATAACCTTTTACCATGTCATTAGCTGTGTTCTGGGCAAGAGGCATTCAGGATTTTCCCAGAACATGTCCACCAATAGCTCTGAAAATATGTATTACAACAGTGATTTAGCCTCAGGTTTCCACAAATCAACTAACTTGATTACTGCTCGACTAATACCTGGTGATTACGTTTCCTGTTGTGTTTCTGCCTTCACAATTTAATTTCCATCTTGCATCCTTGTTATAATTTTCAATGCCTGTAAAATCTGGCAGTAGGCTTCTTCATATTTGCAAAGATCTTTTAATAAAATTCGGGGATCTTCCTTCTCTTAACATTGACAGCTTCATCTGTATGACAATTCCCTTGTTTCATTCTTACCCATCTAGATAGCAGTAGCATACAATTGGTAATAATATTTCCTTTTATACATGCATGATTATCTTTGCAGTGCCCTATTGGCTTAACTTTGACTTGGCCCTATTCCTCATCATGACCACTGACACAATCTGACAGTAATTTGTTTTTCTGCGGAATCGTCCAGTGAAACTATATGAGTTGAAATTAGAAATAAGAAAGGAATGATCACCTTGATGGGATTGTTCTAAAACCCTCTCAAAAGTCAGAGGGAAGTTGAGGAACAAATATGTACAGAGATCACAGATATATGTAAGAAGAATAAGGTTGTAATATAGGGGATTTTAATTTTACAAACATTGACTGGGGCTACCACAGTGTTTAAGGTGAGGAATGGTGGTGGATGGTGAGGAATTTGTTAAATGTATGCAAAAAATGTTCTTTATCAATATGTATTTGTACCTACTAGAGAAGGAATAAACTTGACCTTCTATTGGGAAATAAGGCAGGGTAAATGACTGAAATGTTAGTAGGGGAACACTTTGGGATTAGTGATCATAATTGTATTAGTTTTAAAATAGCTATGGGAATGGATAAACTTCCCATAAAAGTTATTGCTATTAATTGGAGTAAGGCAAACTTTAATGGCATGAGACAAGAACTTTCAAAAGTTGATTGGAGTAGATTGTTTGCAGATAAAGGGATAACTGACAAGTGGAAGGATTTCAAAAGTGTGATAATAAGAGTTCAGAGGCATTATGTTCTTGTTACAGTAAAGGGTAAGGTAAAAAAAAGCTATAAAGAAATGTGTTCTAAAGAAGGGTCTAGGCCCGAAACATCAGCCTTCCTGTTCCTCTGATGCTGCTTGGCCTGCTGTGTTCATCCAGCTCTACACCTTGTTATCTCAGAACTCTCCAGCATATGCAGTTCCTACTGTGTGTTGAATGTGGAAGGTTTTCTTGGGGTCTGGGATGGAGGTCAGGGGTGAGGTATAGGGGCAGGTGTAGCACTTCCTGCGTTTGCATCTCGTCCCTGCCTCCTTGACCTGTCTGTCTTTTCTCCCACCTATCCACTCCTCCCACTTCACTGACCAAACCCTACCCCTACTTCCTACCTACTAGCCTCATCCCTGCCCCCTTGACCTGTCCGTCTTCCCTCCCACCTACCCATCTCTCCCTCCCCACTGACCAACTCCCATCCCAACTCCCTACCTACACTCACCTGTACTGGCTTCATCCCCGCCTCCTTGACCTGTCCGTCCTCTCTCCACCTATCTGCTCCTCTATCCACCTTCCATCATTGCCTCCCCCCTCTCTATTTATTTCAGAGTTTCCTTCCCCTCCCCCATTTCTGAAGAAGGGTCCAGACCCGAAACGTCAGCTTTCCTGCTCCTCTGATGCTGCCATGGCCTGCTGTTTTCATCCAGTTCTACACCTTGTTATCTCAGACTCCAGCATCGGCAGTTCCTACTATCTCTGAGTGAGTTTTAACATCCTTCCGAATCCTTTCAAGTTTCACAACATCCTTCCTATAGCAGGAAGACCAGAAGTGAATGCAATATTCCAAAAGTGGCCTGACCAATATCCAGTACAGCTGTAACATGACCTTCCAACTCCAATACTCAATGCACTGACCAGTAAAGGCAAACATGCCAAATACCATGATGTGGAGCTCTTCCACCACTTCCGCCTCCATGCCTTCTTCTTCAATAAAGACACTTAACCACCCTCTAGAGTCCCCCTCTCCTGCCTCCAACCTTCCTCCTCCTCTTGAACAGCCCCTCACAGTCTCTTACCTGCCCTGGACCTCTATTGCTCACTGCCAATGTGACATCAACCACCTCGATTTCTCCACCCTCCTCACCCACTCCAACCTCACTCGCTCCGAACATGCGGCACTCCACTCTCCCCGCACCAATCCCCATTTCAACATCAAACCCACTGACAAAGGTGGGGCAGTGGTAGTCTGGAGGACGAATGCCAACTCTCCGACACCACATCCTACCCCACCCCCTTGACCACGACCCCACCATGGCCCATTAAGCCACTGTCTCTCACATTGTCCATAACCTCATCGCCTCCGATGATCGCCACTCCACCACCTCCAACCTTATAGTCCCCCAGCCCTGTACTGCCTGTTTCTACCTGCTCCCCAAGATCGCCCAACTACTCTGGCCAACCCATCATCTCTGCATGCTCCTTCCCCACCGCACTCATCTGTTCCTACCTTGACTCCATTCTCTCACCCTTAGTCCAGGCACTCCCCACCCATATCCGGGGCACAAACCATGCCCTCCACCACTTCGGAAACTTCCAGTTCCCTGGTCTCCCCATGGACTTGCAATCCCTATACACATCCGTACCCCACAAGGACGGCCCGCACGCCCTCAGTTTGTTCCTCTCAAACAGATCCATCCAATTCCCCCCCACCAATATCCTCCTCCACCTTGCCAAATTAATCCTCACCATCATTAACTTTTCCTTAAATTCTTCCCACTTTCTCCAAATCTAGAGTGTTGCAATGCGTACTTACATGGGACCCAGCAATGCCTCCCCCTTTGTTGGTTATGTTGAACTGTCCCTCTTCAGTACATACACCGGTACTGTTCCACAACTCTTCCACCGTTACATCGATGACTGCATCGGTGCTGCATCCTGCACCCAGACTAAACTGGAGCAGTTCATCAACTTTGCTAACAACTTCCACCCTACCCTCAAATTCACTTGGTCTATCTCAGACACCTCCCTCTCATTTCCTGACCTTTCCATTTCCGGAAACAGTTTACAGACCAACATTTATTATAAGCCCACAGACTCCCATAGCTACCTGGACTTTACCTCCTCCCACACTGTATCCTGCAAAAACTCCATCCCATTTTCCCAATTCTTCCATCTCCATCGCATCTATTCTGACGAGGAGACGTTCCACTCCCAAGCTTCCCACATGTCCTCAACATATCATCCTCAAACACTTCTGTCAACTCCAATTAGACCTCACCACACAGAACATCTTCCTCTTCCTATCCCTCTCTGCCTTCCACAAGGACCATTCCCTTCACCACTCCTTAGTTTGTGTCACACTACCAACCAACCACTCCAACCCACCCAGTACCTGGCCCTATAACTGTAAAAGATGCAACACCTACCTGCACACCACCTCCCTCACCTCCATCCAGGACCCTAAACAGCATGTCCAGGTGAGACAGAGCTTCATCAGCATCTTCTCCAACCTAGGCTACTGCATCCGGTGCTCCCAATGTGGTTTCCTCTACATTGATGAGATCAATCATAGACTAGGTGGCCATTTCACCAAGCATCTTTGACTGTGCCAAAACAGCCAGCCTAAACTGCCAATCACCGCCCATTTCAACTCCCCACCCCACTCTCCCTCCGACAGCCCATCCCCAGCCTCCTCCAGTGTCGCAGTGAATCAGATCGCAAATTTGAAGAACAATGCCTCATCTTTTACCTGGGCACCTTACATCCCAGAGGACCTAATATTGAGTTCTTGAAGTTCAAATAATCATCCCACCCATCCTCCGGCTCCCTTTCCAGCCCTGCCTCCTCTCTTCCATTCCACCTATCGTCTCCTGCCTTTCATTCCAGCTGCAAACCGGATCAACCAACCAGGTCGGACCTACTACTGGTGTCCACTTATCACCACTATTCTGCTGCCCTCCTCCCTCTCTCTTTACTTGCAGCTCTCCCTACCCCAACATCCAGCTCTGAAGAAGGGTAATGCCCAAAAAGTTGACTTCTCCTCCTCTAGATGTTGCCTAGAATGCTGTGTTTTTCCAGCCTCCTGCTTGTCTACCTTGGATTCCAGAATCTGCAGTTTTTTTTTACCAAACACCTTCTTCACTATCCTGTCTACCCGCAATTCCATTTTCAAGGAACTATGAACCTGCTCTCCAAGGTCTCTTTGCTCAGCAACGTTTCCCAGGACCTTACGATTAAGTGTATAAGCCCTGCCCATCTTATGAAGAAAGGCTGAGGGACTTGAGGCTGTTTTCGTTAGAGAGAAGAAGGTTAAGAGGGGACTTAATAGAGACATACAAGATGATCAGAGGATTCGATAGGGTGGACAGTGGGAGCCTTTTTCCTCAGATGGTAATGGCTAGCATGAGGGGACATAGCTTTAAATTGAGGGGTGATAGATATAGGACAGATGTCAGAGGTAGGTTCTTTACTCAGAGAGTAGTAAGGGCGTGGAATGCCCTGCCTGCAAAAGTAGTAGACTCGCCAACTTTAAGGGCATTTAAATGGTCATTGGATAAACATATGGATGATAATGGAATAGTTTAGGTTAGCTGGGCTTCAGATTGGTTTCACAGGTCGGCGCAACATCGAGGGCCGAAGGGCCTGTACTGCGCTGTAATGTTCTATGTTCTATGTTCTGCCCTGATTTGCCTTTCAAAAATGCAGCACCTCACATTTATCTCAATTAAACTCCAGCTGCCACTCATCAGCCCATCTGATCAAGGTCGCATCATACTCTGAGGTAACCTTCTTCACTGTCCACTACACCACCAATTATAATCTTCATTATTTAAAGTTCATGTAAAGTGACACTGGTGAAGTATAAGTCTGGTCAGTTTTCCAGCAGGTGAGTTTGGTTAATATTGCAGTTGTTGACTAAGTGCTAACATTGCCCCAAGTGCATTTGAAACTACATCCAACTTCCTATCACCTCCACATTCAATATTCCAATTCCCTTCTGTCTGGGACTGAAGCTTCAGCCCAATTAACTCTAGTATGTTCAGAATGTTGCCATCTGCATCCCAATCCCAACAAGGTTCCACTCAACCTGCAATCACAATCCGTGCTGACTTCCACTGTCTCCTTGTTACTCAGGAAATCAACTTCAAATTTGCTGTCATCCTATAAACAGACTGTTGAGGACCAAAAACATCACAGCTTGAAATTGTTTTCAATCAAATGAGCCACACTTGCACTTGACTCCCAAATTTCTCCTGTTCTGGTTTTCTCAAACTGTAAATTGTATTCAAAACATCAAGCACACACAGCTCTTCCCCTCAATTCACCAAGACAAAATGATCAGAGCAGAATTCATCAACTGTAATGACTACCTAATGTAAACAATTGTAAGAACTGATTCCCAGGATGAATAAAAACAGATTATCATTAAATAACTACACGTTCAGCTATCTTTGTTCTACTTGATTGGAACAAAATGTTTGAATTTCAAAACAGATTGCTGCTTTGAGTATACATTTTAAAATTTCTACTGTTAATCTTCAAATAGCAATCTCTCTTCCTGTTGTCATTCATTTTCCACAACGTTTGGTGGTTATTTGCAAAGCAGCCATATCTCACAATCTGAGTTAATTCCAACATTAAATGGCTTAGCTGATAGATCCACTTGCCTGCAGTTCTTTATTGATGATATTATCGAGTTGCTGATAGAAGGACTTATTTTCAGAGGCAATGGAAGTGTACAACACATATATTATGCTTATGTTAGCAAAGCTCCAAGTGATATATGTTCTCAAAACCATAAAGTGCTGTGATATTGCAACAGGATATTTGACCATGTGTGGGATGAATTTTCAATGACAAACCATGCTCTTCATTCACAACAATCCCATCACAATGCCAATCACAACATTTACTAGTCATGGATGATAATATATATTTTCTTAATAAACTGATTTAGATGGTCTGGCTTTAGAGAATGAGACTGTTTTAAGGCAGGTTTTGCCAGCTCTCGCACATAGGTGGTACTCTTTCTGGGGTCTCCAACAATCCCAAAGTCATTTGAGCCTATTGTCCCCACATTTCACCAGGCACGTTTTGGGTTGCGTTTTCTGAGAAATTGAAATCTCACACAGACTGCCATTCCATTCCTTCTTCTTTACTAAAGGAGAAAGCTCCATTCTTCTAACAGGAGATTCTGATCAGGGCTCCATTAGAAATCTGGAGCTGAACTATATTTGTTGTGCAGACATGTTATGGAGAGGCAAACCTTGCCCCCTCTTGACAACAGTCAAGTAAGTTCATAAGATAAGTGTGAGGGTAAAGTGTTGTGAGTCCAAGGGAAGGGTGCCAGTTTGGTAGTTTACAAGCTGGGCATTCTGGCAGAGGTTGACTATGTATAGAATACATAAATGACAGTCAAATATTTCCTATTTGTTTATCATAGAATAGAATCCCTACAGTGTGGAAGCAGGCTATTTGGCCTATTGAGTGTTTGGAGAGGTACTGAATAGATTTACCAGGATGCTGCCTGGTATGGAGAGCATTAGACATGAGGAGACGTTGGAGAAACTTGGGTTGTTCTCACTGGAACGACGGAGGTTGAGGGGGTACCTGATAGAGATCTACAAGGTTATGAAGGGCATGGACAGAGTGGACCGTCAGAAGCTTGTTCCCAGGGTGGAAGAGTCAGTTACTTGGGTTGCATAGGTTTAAGATGCGAGGGGCAAGGTTTAAAGGTGATGTACAAGGCAGGTTTTTTACACAGAGGGTGGTGGGTGCCTTGAACTCGCTGCTGAGGAAGGTAGTAGAAGCAGGTACAATAGTGACTTTTAAAGGGTGTATGGACAAATACCTGAATAGGATGGGAATACAGTGATACGGTCCACAGAAGGGTAGGGAGTTTTAGTTGTGATGGGCAGCATGCAGGTGCAGGCTTGGAGGACCGAAGGGCCTGTTCCTGTGCTGTAATTTTCTTTGTTCTTTGTTCTTGTTCTTCGCATAAATGCGAAAGAAACACCGAAATGTTTGGAATTTAATGCAGCAATTGGCAATTCCAGTGGGGAGAACTGATTTGTGAAAATGATGTGGGACTTTTCCCTGAGCATTTTTTGAAGCAATAATTAGTTGCACCTTTCAAAGCAATTTTCTCTTTACTTACTATACTCAGCCCAGTCAAACACCATTCTATTACCATCTCACAATCCTGTGCACTGCCATTCACCACTCTGCACTGTGATTTGTAATGCCCATTCATCACCCAGCTCATTTTTCTACATTTTCCAATTCACCAACTAGCACCCAGTGCCATTATCCCCAGTACAGTAACCAAACTCTATTCACATTGTGCGCTCTGACTCACTGCCCAAACCTGTTCCCTTGGCTCACTGACTAACAATCATCCCACACTCCACTAAAATTTCTCTGTCAACTTTTAAAATTAGAAGCCCCTACACACCTAACACTGTTCCAATCTGTCATTAATATAGTTACAAATCATCTATAGTTGTAATGCCAAATTGTTAGAGAAAGATCCTTTCAGCTCCACTGAGAAATATGTTATTCACACAAACGTATGCCAAACCTTGCACTAATGTGAACACATCCAGATCTGGACAACATGCCCTAATTTATAAACATCTAAAGGATATTATTCATGCTTACCAATTTTCACTGTGTCTTCACCAATTGTATCCTATCAGCAGTCCATGCCAGTCAGGCTGTTTTTAATACAAGTTCAGGCCAGATGTCAAGGTATTACTTTGAACAGTATTTGTTAATGATATATATGCACAAGAATATGGCAGCAGAGCCCCAGGCTTTAAGCTGAGTACTTGTTCCAACCTTTTAACAGAGTCTCTAACACAGTGAGCAGAATCTTATTGGGGTGTGAGTGATATGGGTCATGGCAAGATGTGTGCCAGAATCAGATGAGAAGTCTGAGGAGACAGATCTCAAGAGATTATCTCACTCCATCTTTTATACTTTACACAAGCAGTGCAGCATATTTCTCGCTAGGCAGTGGAGAGTTTTCTATTAAGAGGGATTATTACTTGTTAAACTCCATTTAATGGCCTAACTCACCTCATTAATATTCAAGTTCCTCTCTTAAAAGACTTACCAACCAACAGACATCGATCAAACTTGACATGAAAATCAAAGTGGGGATATATCTTGCAGATTCAGCTCACTGCTTGCTCTAATGGATTTCCACCATCTCAAGACACACTCCATGAGTACACCATATGCACTCTACATCTACAAACATTAGATAACTTCAAAGAATCCTCGTGGCACATTTCTGATTCACTTACAGAACACTTCTTCACTTGAATGCTGCACTTTAATGCTGCACCATCAATTATCATTGTAATGTTGCAGCAAGAACACAGGACACTCAGGGATACACTCCTGTCTCATGGACTGGACCAGGTAGCATCTCTGGGTGCTTCACTTGCTGTCATAGTATTCATTCACTCTTAGCCTATCAAGATGTTTTCAGCACTTCCCTTGCCTTATCTTGCCTTTTTACACTTTGCTCTCTTAGCCAGAGATACCAGGCTTATGTTATTTCTGCCCTGCCTTGCTGTTTGCACAGACATAAAGCCAGGAAGCTGTTATAATTGTCAGCCGACATCTGTCAAGTCAAGGGAAAATAGCTTTGTTAACAGACATTATTTAAAGAAACACCTTGAGGTCTGGCCTGATCCTATGTTTAAAAAAAGCAGAACCCATTTAAACATGACGTCAGTGGTAGAGAAATTGACATAAAGTAACTCAGAAGTATCTGAAAACCACGAGACAAGATCATTGATTCATGAGGGAAAAGTCCTGCATTGACGTCCTAAATAGAATAAATTTAAGACTTACCTGAAGTAGAGGTGAACTCTGATGCAGCAGTGTATCTGTGGGAACGAAACAGCCCTCCCCCCGGAGCAATCCTTTGATATAGGACAAGTGCAACAGTGCGTTGGTGTTACAGAAGATCGCTGTCATAGGTACGGAACAGATTTAAGTCTCCATTCAAAGCAGCAATGACTCCAGGTCAGTAATTTCTTACATACATAGGACTTTATTCTGGATGAAACCTCTACAATTTTTTTCAGCCACTCCTGGAAGCGTTCGATTTAACCTAAGAAAAAAAATCTGATTATTATAGTTGCCCATTGCAACCAATGATCCCTGCATCCAGGGCAATTGGCAGATTTCTTTTTAAGTGATTTATATCAGTTTGCCAGTTGCGTCAGTAATGATTTGTTGAAGCACAAGTTTATTTGAGTTCTCGGCCACACAACTGAGTCTAAAGAAGTTGCAACGTTAGAGAGGTGTTTCAAAGGGTGAGGCATACTGGATGAATACTACATCAGATTGCCTCTGTTGTGGGGAGACCGTTCACAAAATTTCCAAGCCTAGGCCTAACTAGGGCAGAGGGAGTGTCTCCACCTGGCACCATCCCCTGTCTCCAAACCCATCACAGTAGTTTTAGTTTTAATAAAAAGTTCAAAGAAATCCCAATATTTGATTATAGGACAAGATTGCTCATGATCTACCTCAGTACCTTAGACCAAGTGGATTATCCGTCTGTTAATAACATCTATTATAGCTACTTTCTCAGTGAAAGGTACAAGTAGTAAAGTGAGGTTAGGTACGCGAAGGTAGTTTTGGAAGTTTGCATTCAGGAATTGTTTTGGTGATGAAAGATCTTATACAGAGAAGAGCAGCATGATAAAAACATTTGGTCGCAGTTTAATTTCCCCAGAGATCAAAGGAAAATGCTTTCAAGAAATAAACAGGTTGGAAAAGCAAGAGAGGTGTGTGGCTTTGTAGCATTTTGTGGTGTTGCCTTATGACATACTCAGAACTTCATAAAGTTGAGTCATCAACTAAGAAGAACAAGCAACAAACACAGAGAATAATGGAGAAACTCAGCAGCTGTGGAGAGAGAAACAGTTATTTTTTGCAAATCTGGCATGACTGTTCTTCAGAATTTCAGAAGAAGGACTAGCACTCTGGCAGTTCTTCATCCACTTCCCAAATCTATTTACATTCTGAAATTTGTTTGTCCATTCTGCATTGTTACTGCATTAAGCAGGCCATACATGTCAGGCTCCTACTAATGCTGTCTCGCCATGATGTTTAGCTCAGAAAGGAAATTTATCATGGTCATCAGCAGGCATCAGTCAAGTCAAGGACGAACACCTACACTCGGGGAATCTTGGCACAATAAGCCAACGGCAGCCTCTGACACTATTTTAGGCCCTGCTCAGGGTCAGAATACTCTCCTCATAAGGGGTAAGGAGTTGAATGACAGGCAAAACATCACTTGTCTTCCTTCTTTATAGCATATTGTGAGCCGTTTTCCTCATGGAATATGCGAGAAGCAAGTATTACAGAAGATGCAATTGAGTGGCTCAGCTATTAGTTTTGGTGCAGGTGGGAACATTCCACAGTGAATAATAAGCAGAGCAGAGGGCATATGGATTTAGTGGTGTCACAGGTTGGGATGGGAAGATGTGGCTGGCATTAGTGAGAGTCATAGAGCTTGAGTCTTGGTAGAAGATGGATACAGTGGCAGAGATAGCATTCCAGATGCCAGCAATTCTTGAATTCTGTGTTCACATAGCTAAGACCAGCTTCATTATACATGTTGTGGCTGTATATGACATTGGTTCGGCCAATATTGGAATACTGCATGTACTCCTGCTGTGCCAGCTATAGGAAGGATGTTGTGAAAATTGAAACGGTTCAGAAAAGATTTTCAAGGATGTTGCCAGGGTTGGTGAGTTTGAGCTATGAGGAGAGGCTGAATAGACTGGGGCTATTTTCCCTGGAGCATCAGAGGCTAAGAGGTGACTTTATAGAGGTTTATAACATCATGACGGGCATGGGTAGGGTAAATAGACTAGATCTTTTCCCTGGGGTAGGAGAGTCCAAAACTAGAAGCCATAGGTTTAATGTGAGAGGGGAAAGATTTAAAAGGAACCTAAGGGGGAACTTTTTCACAAAGAGAGTGTAGATGTATGGAATGAGCTGCCAGAGGAAGTGGTGAAGGTTGGTACAATTACAACATGTGAAATGTATCTGAGTGGCTATATGAATAGGAAGGGTTTAGAGGGATATGGGCTAAATGTTGGCAAATGGGACTAAATTTATTTAGGATATCTGGTCGGCATGGACAAGTTGGACCAAAATATCTGTTTCCATGCTGTACATCTCTATGACTCTAAAAAGAATAACGGACCCAAAACTGATCTTAGAAATACTGATGCAAACCACCTCCTGGCCTGAAAATCATCCACCATCATCGCCCTTTGCTTACAGATGTGAAGAAAATTGTCCAACTATGCCATCATCTTGCTCTCCGTTCGGTGGGTTTCCATTTCCTTTGTTAGTATAGCACCTTTACAGAGGCCTTCTAAAAGATGTAACTGAGTAAATAATAAAAGTTATGACATGAAGTGAAATGCTTAGTCACTGATTAACAACAATTCAAACATGATTCTTTCATTACATTGCTGCGGGAATGAGTTAGTTTTCTGAGTATCAGTGATGCTTTTTTCTGCTGGAAGTTCTCCTAAATTTGTGTCTGTAGAGTTGCACTCTGCTACTTGTCTCAAGTGTTGACAAATTGTAATGTAAGTGCTCTGTTTTTCTTGAGCTTCTGCTTAAATTCATTTGTGCTCAAGGCAAAGAAAAGATTCTGCTACGAATCAGTGCAATCAGGCAGCAATTTAAAACGTAATTTTCAAAATTTACTACAAGGGATATTACTTCATCTATTTAAGAGAGGCAACCAGGTGCAGTTTGATGAATAGAGCTGAAAATGGATTTATCACAAAAAAGCATTTAATGATCGCAGTGTCAATCTACCGCCTGTGAGCAAACTAATTTTAATTGACTGAAAATTTCTTGAAAAATGATGCAAAGACACACGAGTTGTATTGGAGTAAAGCAGTCAGCTTCTTGGTATACTTTTTCATAATTGAATTGGAAATCCTGGACAGCCAAGTAGAAATTCAGCACTTAAAATACAAGTCTGCACGCAAGTAGCTACTTTATTTTGATGCAAAAGTACATGAAGAACTGACCAATTGAAGAACATTTTGTATCTGGATAGCTTCAATGTTTTAGAGGCTAAGAGTCAATGTTTTAATCTATTTACACCAGACAATCACAGAGTTGCTACAGCACAGAAGAAGGCCAGTTGGATCATCACATCCACACTGGTTCTCTGAATAAACAATTCACTTTGTGTCATCCTCCAGCTTTCTGTCTGCAACCCTGTACGTTCCTCAGGTAACAATCCAATTAACATTTAATTGACAGATGCTGCTCAAATTCTATTCTGTTTGTTCATTTTTTTTATGACGTGGAGGTGCGGGTGTTGGACTGGGGTAGAGAAAGTCAGAGGTCACACAACACCAGGTTACAGTCCAACAGGTTTATTTAAAATCACAAGGCCTCAAAGCACTACTTCTTCGTCAGGTGAAGTGGGGGAAACCCACAGGCACAGAATTTATATGCAGAGAGATGATGGCAAGATAATGCCAGGTAATTAAGTGTGTCAAAAGACAAGTACAAATAGTGTGAGTAGAGTGTCGACAGGCCGAATGACAAGTCTTTGCAGGTGATCAAAAGTGCAAAATGGTGTGAGTTAAGTCTTTACAGCTGAATGGCAAGTGGAGGGATGACCTATGATCTGATTAACTAAAACAGAGAGATAATTACCAAAAATCAAAAATAAGAAGGTGCTAGAGACAAACCAAATAACATGATAGATATAAATGTCGCATGATGAGGGTCTAACAAAGTAACAAGTAATCCAAAACTGTACAAACTAATTAAGGTAGAGAGATAATAATAAATTATCAAGGTGATGGTGTCAAAACAGGATTGTAAGGAAGATTTTACACAGAATAGTATGATGGGATTACATGTAGTGCGACATGAACCCAAGATCACGGTTGAGATTGACTTCACGGGTATGGAACTTGGCTATCAGTTTCTGCTCGCTGATTCTGCGTTGTGTATCTTGAAGGCCGCTTTGGAGGGTCCTGAAGACCGCAGGCTGAATGTCCTTGAACACTGAAGTGTTCCCCGACTGGGAGGAAACACTCCTGCCTGGCGATTGTTGCATTGTGTCCTTTCATCTGTTGTCATAGTGACTGGATGGTCTTGCCGATATACCATGTCGCAGGGCAGCTTTTCTTTCACCATATGAGGCAGACAATATTGGCTGTGTCACATAGAGTCATAGAGTGGCGGGGCAGCACAGTGGCTCAGTGGTTAGCACTGTTGCCTAACAGCACCAGCAACCCAGGTACAATTCCACCCTCAGGTGACTGTCTGTGTGGATTTTGCACATTCTCCCCATGTCTCTGTGGGTTTGCTCCAGTTTCCTCCCACAGTCCAAAGATGTGCAGGGTAGGTGGATTGACTATGCTAAATCGCCCATAGCATCCAGGGATATTTAAGTTAGGTGGGTTAGACATGGGAAATGCAGAGGTAGGAGAATAGGTCTGGGTAGGATGCTCTTCAGCAGGGCAGTGTAGTTTTGTTAGGCTGAGTGGCCTGTTTCCACACTGTAAGGATTCTATGATTCGTTGAGTTGTAGAGTTGTACAGCATGGAAACAGACATTTCAGTCTAAGCTGTCCATGCCAACCAGATATCCTAAATTAATCTAGTCCCTTTTGGCCCATATCCCTCTAAACCCTTCCTATTCATATACCCTTTTAAATGTTGTAATTGTATCAGTATCCACCACTTCCTCAGGCAGCTCATTCCATACACACACCACCATCTGTGTGAAAAGTTTGCCCCTAGGTCCATTTTAAATCTTTCCACTCTCAACTTAAACCTATGCCCTCTAGTTTTGGACTCTGCTACCCTGGGGAAAAGGCCGGGGCTATTTATCCTATCTATGACCCCCATGATTTTATAAACTTCTTTAAGGTCACCCCACAGTCTTCAACACTCTAGGGAAAATAGCCGAGTATGTACCACGTACGTGGTGCGTGGTGTTCTCACATGTGATGGGAGCATCCATGTCGATGACCGAACATTCTTGAAGAGGTAGTCTCGGTTGGGTTGTGTGGTATTCTGGTCACTATTCTCCTGAAGGCTTGGTAGTTTGCTCCAAATGATGGTCTGTTTGAGGTTAGGTGGCTGTTTGAAGTCGAGAAGCGGAGGCGTGAAGATGTCCTTAGTGAGATGTTCATCGTCATTGATGATATGTTGAAAGCTGTGAAGAACATGGAGTAGTTCCTCCACTCTGGGAAAGTGCTGGATGGCAAAGAGTACATTATTGGTTTATCCTGTGTCTGTCTTCTGAGGAAGTCATTGCAGTTTTACACTGTGGCACATCAGAACTGGCGATCGATAAGCTGATTATCATATCCCATTCTTATGAAGTGCCTTTCAGTATCTGTGGGTATCCATCACATTCCTCCTCCTCTGAGCAGATCCTGTGTATGCACAGGGCTTGTCTGTAAGGGATGGTTTCTAAACATTTTTAGGGTGGAAGCTGGAGAAGTGAAACATCGTGAGGTTGTCTGAGGGCTTGTAGTAGAGTGAAGTACAGAGGCATCCATCCTTGATGGGGATGCGTGTGTCCAAGAATGAGACTAATTCTGAAGAATAGTCCATGGTAAGTCTGTATTTTTAATTTTTCTTTTGAATCAATGTGTTCAGAGCTGATACTGTATACTTCTGGAGCCAGTGGGACTCAAACATAGGCCTCTTGGTCCAGAGTTAAGGCCACTATCACTGTACCAGAACCCTGACATTTTGCTGGACTCTTTGTACAATAACTGATTACTGGCTACAGTAATAAAGTGGTGGCATGAAGTTTGTAACTGTGATATCAGAAGACATATGAAATAGGCTGAGAAGAGAGATAGAGAGTCTGTACAAGGGAGAGATGCACTTACCTAGAAGTGTGGTATGTAATATAACAAAAATAAGGGTTTTGAAGAAACATACTGGAGTTGGGCCTACATCCATTTTAGGTTGAGGAAAACCTTTCTAATTCAGAATAGGCCACAAATAATCCAACAAGACATGCAAACCATAAACCACTCTCCACCCCAAAAAATATTTTTCCTTGTTAGTTGCTGGGAGCACAAACTGATAACGACACTGCAATGACAACTAGACATCTGAGTCATTGGTGCACCAATGAAGTGAATAGTCTAATTAATTTGATGTGATTGTTGGGGGCATAATAAAGGTGAATTTTACTCCAATAGGACAAAAAAAAGTGAAAGAAAAATTTAAAAGAAAGCAAAAACATAAGAAAAACATTGAAATATTTGAATAGAAAGTTTTAATTTCAGAAATTAGATGCAATCTTTTTCTGCAGTAGGGAGACTTATTAATACTCCATTAGGAATCAAATAGCATTAGAAAAGTATTTACATTTATGGTCTATAGGTGCAAGGCTGGAAAAGCACAGCAGGTCAGACAGCATCCGAGGAGCAGGTAAGTCAATGTTTCAGGCCAAAACCCTTTGTCAGGACTGGGGAGTGTCAGGAAATCTCAGAAATAAATAGAGGGAGGAGAGTGGGGTGGAGGGGAAGGGTAGAAGAGATGGTGATTAGTGGATGCAGGTCAGGGGTTATTGTGATTGGTCCATGGGAAGGGTGGAGCAGATTGGTGAATAGGAAGATGGACAGGTTAGGTCAGATCAGGAGAGAGTGGGATGGATATGGGGTAAGGCTAGGAGTGGAGGGATTTTGAAGCCATTGAAGCCAATGTTAAGTCCATTGGGCTGTAAGCTTCAAAGGTGAAATATCAGGTGCCGTTCCTCCAGTTTACATTTGGCCTCACTCTGACAGTGGAGGAGGCCAAGGATGGACATGACGTCAGGGGAGTAGGAGGGGGATTAAAACGGATGGCAACCAGAAGGTCATGTTGGTTGTTGTGTGCAGTGCGCAGATACTGTGCGAACCGGTCCCTAGTCTGCGCTTGGTCTCCCCAGTATAGAGGAGACCACCAGGAGCAACAGATGCAATAGATCAGGTTGGATGAAGTGCAGGTGAATCTCTGCTGGATCTGAAAAGATTTGGGTCTTGGACGGAGGTGAGAGGGGAGGTGTGAGGCAAGTGTTGCACCTCTTGCAGTTGCAGGGAAAGGTACTAGGTGTGGTGGAGAAGTTTGTGGGGAGTGTAGAGCTGACAAGGGAGTAATGGAATGAATGGTCCCTGCGGAATACAGACATGGGTGGGGAGGGAAATTTTTTTTGGTGGTGGGGTTTGATTGTAGATGGAGGAAATGTCGGAGGATGATGTGCTGGATCCAGAGGTTGATGGGGTGGTATGTGAGGACTAAGGGGACTCTATCTTTATTGCTGTTGAGGGGAGGGGGTTTCAGGGCAGAAGTGCAGGAAATGGAGGAGATGCAATTGAGTGCATCCTTATTTACAGTGGAGGGGAAATTACGGTCCCTGTTATATTAATTGTTTAGTATGAGCTTCTTATGTTCCATGATCAGTTGATCACAAATACAGCTGGTTAAATAGAAATGACAGAACATTGCACCTGAGTTGCTTTTCATATGAGACTCAATCATCCACAAACTGTACCAATTTTTAAATCAAAGTTACCATACAACATTCCCCAAAATGCAGCAACTGTTGTTAACACACTATTATTTTTCCATTAGAGCCTTGGCCTAAGACTCTCATCTGCATGCAGTTAACCAAGTACAGAGATTTCTCTTAATTTTTCAAATCTCAACACAGAAAATGTTACTTCTATTCCCACACAAAAAGGAACTTGGAGACTCAGTCGCTCAGTTTCATGTCCTCCTTTCACTGTTGAAAATCTAATACAGAAGACAGGTTAATAATTAGTTCTTTAGAAAGTTCAGGATAAATTGATCCCAATGTCATTCACTTCCAATGGCATTTATTTCCTAGAATTAGATGAAGGCATTATTATGCTTGTCATTATAATGCCTCCTAAATGTGGCTTCCATGGTATTCCTAATTTTTAGAGGAAGTAGTAAAAGTAAAGAGATGTGAAGCAATTCAAACAGTTTAATGTCCACTTCCATAGAAAATGCTTTTGTGTCCTCATTAGACTCATTTGCACATACTCAAGATGTGAAAGCAAAGATTTGATATAATTATCACCCCAAAAATTTTCAGAGAGAAAATTGACTGCATGGCTAAATGTTCACAATTGCATAAAAATCATACATATAGCAACTGATAAGTATATTAACAAAAATATGTGTCTATGTGTTGTCACCTTCAGGGATGATTTTAAAGATCTCATAACTTTCAATGAGTGATGAATGACTGGCTGAAGGAGTGAATGAGTGATTGATTGTGTTTTTGGTCAGTGGGTGAGTGAACAGGTGAGTGAAGAGTTGAATGAGTGCGTGATTGATTGTGTAAGTGGGTAAATCAATTCTGGTAGGTAGTCTGTTGGTGAATATTGTTGTGTCAGGACAATAGTCATGTTGAGTTGGGTGGGTTGAGGTTCAGGTAAGTAGTTAGGTTAGGACAGGTATCAGGTTGGGAGACAGCTGGGTCGGAGTAGTCATTTGGGTTCTGGGAAAGCCATCTGACAGGATATTCGAGTCAGGATAGTTAGGTCAATTGAGTAGTTGGGTCAAGGCAGAGGGATAATAGGGCTGTGGCTTGTTGGAGGAGGTAGTCATTTCAAGGGTAGATGTGTGGGGAGGCAGATAGTCAGGTTGAATCCGGGGCTAGTTAGATCCTTGGAGTGGAGTAGTTGGGTCAGGTTGGGCTTAGTTGCGTTGGGAAATCAAATTAGGAGTTAGTGTTGAGAGAATCAGTTTGAGTTCCCAAAATGGTGTTTGGAGATGCACAAGACAGATTGAATTCCTAATTTTGCTGCACTGGACATCCAGAGATTCAAGCCAACATTTCAGGTCAGTGACCTGTCATCAGTATTCCCATATTTGTGTCCTACCAGAGGGTTTGGAATGACGAACTAACAATGCAGAAACTTTTTTTTTATGCTGAGAGATAGTTTAAAACGAAGATAATTGTTAGTAATGAAGTAATTGCATCTGCATTTACTGACAATTTACTCCTCAACTTCATAAGGTTCATAATACTGGACGCTAATTCTTACAGACTTATTAAGCATATAATCATGAAACGCAAATTTAACATGAATGCTCATGACAAAATCCAAATAGTTCTCATGAGAGAAATCAGATCATTTACAGCTCTAAACTCCATATAAAGGATAGCCAGGCCAAAATCAAATTTGAAACATTTCAAATTGAAATATCTAGCATTTAGCTATTATATCCTGTCCTTTGTCCATGATTGGTTGCATTTCAGATTTTGTATTATTCAGTACTGATTTTGTTTTGTCCTATCTTTGTAACCACAGATCTGTAACTCTCTTTATTTAGTGACACTCCCTATCTTCCCAGTTGATGGACTATGATCCTTTGCAGGCAGTTGTTTATTTTAAATGACTCTTTAATGGGACTTGCGTGGTTTGTCTGTTTTGGTCATTTGGAGCACAATCCCATATTAGCTGAGGTAGACTTGGGGCCTATCTCATTGCTCAGCCCTGATGATAAACCATGCTCAGCCCTGATGATAAACCACAGCATAAATTGCCATTAGGTGACAAACAAATAGTCAAGAATATGGTATCAGAAAAAAGAAGAAGGCTTTAAAACT
The DNA here is from genome assembly GCF_021869965.1 of Rhincodon typus. NCBI lineage: Eukaryota > Metazoa > Chordata > Chondrichthyes > Orectolobiformes > Rhincodontidae > Rhincodon > Rhincodon typus. Next base: position 70,312,399 of record NC_063337.1, read on the forward strand.
CCTTTTCAAAAGAAAGAACATTGGGAGCACTTCTACCTGCATCTGTGCTGAACCATTTGTTACCCAGGTCTCATTTAAGTTTCTCATGATTGCTGTACTAATTTAAATCATCATCGACATTAGTATTTAAAAACTCTGCTGCTGTGCTACTACACACCGAATACTAACAACAGCAAATCTACCAATCAAATGAAAATCTACTTGTGTTTTGGCTAAGTCCAAGTTGCATTCAGTTTTCAGAAGGAATTTCTGCCATGAGGCCTAGTGAGTATTTTCAGACTATCTCATTAACCTTGCCTCATTAATCAACGACCATGTCCCTATAGCCCCTCTCATGTCTGACTTCTGCCCTGTCTCAACATGCACCTCTCCCAGAACAACTTGCCACTCAATGGATGTTTGCCAAAAGACTGGCATCTCTTCCATTCACTCAGGTCACCACATAAGCTGTCTACACGAGAGTGCAGACATCCACCTTTCACTTCCCCAAGCCCTTGGCATATGAGGTGACGATGCCAGCTGGGGTTGTACACTGACCCCCTTGAAGCCAGCATGCTCCTGATTGAGGATAAAGCCCTTTCTGGTAAGACCACATTCTTATCCGTGTTTTATTGTAACACACTCTTACAAATGCACATGCCCCTCTTTCACAATTATCATTCCCCTTATCCCCAGATAGCAGTCTCTGATCCCAAAGAATAGGTTACTGAGTCTCTTGCCCATGGCATCAGCTGTCCTTTGTTGCCTCTCATTCCCAACTGACCCTGGCTGTGTGACTGCATGACAAGGCAGGGATGCTGTGAGCATGAGGATAGATGCTAAATCCGTGAATGCTAAGAGAGCAAGCAAGCAGCCCTAAGATATATTCTGATTGAGTCTGTGAGGATAGTGCCATTCCCTGAGTGCAAGATGTGCCCACTACAGCCCTTCAATGCTAGTTGCCAGTGTGCCCTGCAATACAAGACTGTGCACCAGAGTGCATAGTAGAAGTTCCAGGATGGTTGTAATAAGTTGTCTGATTCCAGATGCAAATATCCAGGGAGGAGGAGTGCATTAATTTGGTGGCCATGGATTGTGAGTTGTTGTTGACTGGTGTCCAACATGGAGGTTGTTTTGAGCAAAGGATGAGCTGAATCTGCCACATACTGGCTTTGGGTTTCCTTGCTGAGTATTCCTGATATCTTGGTAAGATGGGAGGGTGAATATTCATAAGGCAATTTGTGCAGTTAACAAAGTGTTTATCAAGCATATCATCCCAGTCAATTGGCATCTTGCTGCTGATTAGTCAGAATCTTGCCAAACTATTTGTGAAAGGCATGAAAGATGGAGCAGGATGATTTTGGCACTGAGATTGGCTTCACCACACTTATTGGCCATTTCTGCTACAAATCTTAATGTAGGCCATGACTAAGATTCCATCCATATTGTTAGAAATTGTCATTTCATACTAATGGCCTGTTTTTTTAAAAGAATTAGGATGTCCTTTATCGTTACATGTACTGAAGTACAGAAGTACAGGAGTAAAGTGAAAAGTTTTACAATGTCGCCCCTTATGGCACCATCTTAGATACGAATATCTAGGTACAAATCTTAGATACAAAAGAGGAATAAAAAGAAAAAAATAGTTGCATTACTTTACAATGTTTAAAGAATAAGTTAGAAATAAGACATTGTTAAAGGATTGACATTACAGACAGATAAAAGAATTTCAAATAAACATTACATTGTAGCAGCTCAGTGCAGTGGCTTCCACATGTTGTCTGACCATGCGTGCCAGGCCCCAGTCCAATAACACAGTGCGGAGCTGGAGGAACACAGCAGACCAGGCAGCTTCAGAGGAGCAGGAAAGCTGACGTTTCGGGCCTAGACCCTTCTTCAGAAATGGGGGAGGGGAAGGGGGTTCTGAAATAAATAGGGAGAGAGGGCGAGGCAGATTCCTACTATCTCTGTTTCAGGTTGGGACCCTTCTTTAGAAATGGAGAGGGGGAGGGGAGCTCAGAAATCAGGGCCGAAGAGATTACCAGGGGGTTGCAGTGGGCGAGAGATCCACTGAGGTCTTTCCGGAGGGAGGAGGGTAACTTCTTCAAGGTAGGCATCCTTAGAAGAGGCTTTGCAGTGGGGTTAAAATTGATTCAGAGATAGTGGGAAATGTAGATGCTGGAGTCAGAGATAACAAAGTGTGGAGCTGACTCCAGCATCTGCGGTTCTTGCTATCTCAGTGAGTTATAATCCCACTGCGAAGCTTCTTCCACGGATGCCCACCTTCAAGAAGTTGTCCTCCTCCCTCCAGAAAGATCTCAGTGGATCTCTCTCCCACTGCAACCCTCTGGTAATCTCTTTGGCCCTGATTTCTGAGCTCCCCTCCCCCTCCCCATTTCTGAAGAAGGGTCCCAAGCCGAAACATCAGCTTTTCCGTTCCTCTGATGCTACCTGGCCTGCTGTGTCCCTCCAGCTTCACACTTTGTTATCTATGACTCCAGCATCTGCAGTTCTTGCTATCCCAGTCCAACAACCATGCTTGTTCCAAGCGCCCAGTCTGCCCCTTAGCTGCTCCAAGGTAAGTTCCAGGATTGCTTCCCACGTCAGCCTCCAAACAGGACTCACACCTCATATTGGTCACCATTGCTCCAGGATTGCTTCCCCACTCCGGGATTCGCCTCTGGGGCTCGCCAACTCATCCATTCCCCTAATGCAGAAAGGAGAAAAAAGACAGAAAAAAAGAAAAAGAATAGGCAGGGCAGAGGACCTCTAGTTGGAGATAGGGTATTGTTGCAAATAGCCTGCAAAAGCTGGTATCAACATACCATCCTGCCTTACAAATTTATCTCTATTCTTTCACTATCACTGGGTCAACATTCGAGAACTTTCTTCCCCCTCATCAGCCACATGGATGGCAACAGTTCAAAGAGAGGGCTCACTACAAAATTCTGAAAGGCAATTAATGGCAAGAAATATAGGTCTTGCCATTCATGTAAACATGACATGAACAAATAAAAATAAACGAATTAAAATTTACATGCATATGCTTTGGAATTTGTTTTACAGTTTGCTGTTTAAGTGACTAGTCCTTTAAAGTCAGTCTAATTTAATGGTTCAACGGTAATTGTATTTAATTTGACTTACAGTCCTCCACTTAAAAAGGCTAGACTTAAAGGTCACTATCACTAAAATACAAGAAAGAATGCTACAATATTAGCAGCTTTCAAAGCAGTACAATTAACCCTTTTCTACATTAACGTCAAAACTATGTAAATTAGCTGATGAAAGGTATGTTGAATATCTAATCATAAAAGAGTATGACTTGAGGAAAGGGGTGGAGTAATAGAGATCAGACTGAATCTGCTTTTTCATACATAATCTCAGTTTCTACAGTCCTTTCAAAGGCTGAATAAAGCATACATTGTAACATTGTTTTAAGGCAAGAAACACTAACTGGATGGAATTTATTTGGTGAATGTGCCATTCATTTGCCATTTATAAATTAAACAAGTTTCATTATTTTTAGGTGGCCAGGCTCTACTGAGTCCTTCTCATTTGTCCTTCAAAAAGATTAGAGGAAAATACAAATTGTAAATGACAAATATCACAAAAACCCCTCAGGTTGTTCCTGTACTTTCAACTCTTTGGTCTCATCTCAGTTTCAAAGTTGCATTTGGGGCTTGTGCACCCACCTCTGAAGTTGGTCAAACTGGATGCTAGTTTGGTGAAAGGTGTTAGCCTGGGTGCAGGGAATGTATTCCAAAACATGTAGAAAATGTCAGTTGTGATACCATTTAGGACATTGTGCTAATTTAACGCTAGCTCTCTCATTTTCAATGCTGTCCTTCCTCAACCTGGTGAAATTAAACATCTGTTCAACTGTACAAAGGAAATTACCCCATATCATCTCCCATTCGACTCTTAGTCTGCCTCCTCATGTGGTCCTGCCTTCAGGATTCTGCACAGACAAAATTGATCCTGGACATGGGTGAAAATACTTTCATCCCACTTAGTCTACAGTGTGGCTGAGAGAATGACCAAGAGACAACACAGAGAAGGGAAACGTCTCAAAGAGAAAGGAAGAAGAATGAAAGACACGCTCTCAGCTGGAGACTATATCCATTCAGGAATGTTAGGAAGCAATTCTTCTATCTCAATCTCAGCAAGGTACAGTCTGTCAGATGTTCCCACTTCAGTTAAGACATGCACAATGAAATCAATCAGCTCTTGCACCAGAACTGCAACCTCAATGCAGGTAGAGAGCAGCATTGACATTAGGTGCGAAGGTAATAGTTCCAATAAGTTTTCAGTGTTTGGCTCCTTCCAGGTTGAACAAGGCAATAATTACAAAATCTCCTAGTTTGCTAACCAGTGTTTTCTTAGGGAGCTCAGGGATGCTGCCCATAAAAAGAGTTGTACATGTTTTAAACTGTTTGGCCAGAGAACATATTATCCTCTGCTAACCTTCTTCTCTCTAACGACAAGATGATCAGCTGATTAGATAGGGTGGACAGTGGGAGCCTTTTTCCTCGGATGGTGATGGCTAGCACGAGGGGACACAGCTTTAAATTGAGGGGTGATAGATATAGGACAGATATCAGAGGTAGGTTCTTTACTCAGAGAGTAGTAAGGGCGTGGAATGCCCTGCCTGCAAAAGTAGTAGACTCACCAACTTTAAGGGCATTTAAATGGTCATTGGATAAACATATGGATGATAATGGAATAGTGTAGGTTAGATGGGCTTCAGATTGGTTTCACAGGTCGGCGCAACACCGAGGGCCGAAGGGCCTGTACTACGCTGTAATGTTCTATGTTCTAACATTATCTTCAATTCTATCAGGCTGACCTCTGACCACAGCCTCATTCAAGTCTTCTGAAATAATTATGTCTATGGTTTCTTCCATGGGAATGAGGACGTGTAACCAAGACTATCTAATGGTTGAGTACTGCTGCAGTTAGCCAGATGTTACATTGTCCTGGAAGAGAGAGGTGTATGTTAATGATTGTGATGCAATGATTTTCACAACGTGCCTATCATGGTTGAACAGTTGGCACTGTTCCAAATTTGGATGAGAGGCTTACAGTGGTGCTTTATGTATGATGGGTGATGAAACTATGACTGTGAAGTATGAGTTGTGAAGGATAGAAATTGTAGCATAGTGAAGGGTTGGTAGTGAATTGATTAATGTGAGAAAGTAATGTTTCTAACAGACTCATTTGAATATGGTTGTTCCCATTTTTGCAGTATTGAATTCTGGACTAGTTTGGACACCAATCTTACTCCACTCCTCTCCATTGCATTTTCAAAATACAGTGTCATGCAGTTACATACAGTTGATATGAGCATATCTGGAGGTCCAACATACTCTTACCATTCATGGATGTAAGTAATATTGTTGCACTGTAGAAAATGGGCCAGAATTTGATCTCAGTCTGATTTCCAAGCATGTTCTACAGGATGTTGCACCTTGCTATTGTTGGAGAAATACTTCAGTATGATTCTTTCTACAGTGAAAGTAGGAGCTATTGTTTATAGTAATGCTGCTGAAATAGTTAATGTTGGATTTGTATTAGCTTCACCCAATCTGATGATATCAGTCTTTGATTGGAGACAGGCAGGTACAACCCCCAAGAGACCTTGATAATTATGCCCAATTTGAAATGTAGTTGTACTTATTGTTATCATGCAAACAACCATCTTGTTAAAAAGACAAGTTCCTCTTCTATTTAGACTCACAAGTAGTCTATCCTCCACTACTGATAATTAGATAGGATCCAGGAACAGTCTAGACAAAGAAGAATTAATGGTCTAAAACAATACATATCCTGAACTGACAGAATGGCATGTACCAAGAGGTGACAGTAGTGGTAATCCTGCAAAATAGCACAAGATCTGTATGAATAAGGCCAGCTGTAGTCTATCTCTTTAACCAGTCAGAGTCACACAGCACAGAAACAGACCCTTCAGTCCCACTTGTCCACACCATCCAGGTTCTTAAATAAACTAGTCCAATTTGCCTGCATTTGGCCAATATCCCTCTAAACCGTTCCTATTCATGCACCTGTCCAAACATCTTTTAAATATAGTAACTATGCCTGCATCTATCACTTCTTCTGACAGTTCATTCCATATGAACCACCCTCTGTGTGAAAAAGTTGCCCTATAGATCCCTTTTAACTCTTTCTCCTCTCACCTTGAACTTATGCCCTCTAGTTTTGAGCACCCCTACCCTAGGGAAAAGACCTTTGCTATACACCTTACCTATGCCCCTCATGATTTTATAAACTTCTATAAGGTCACTGCTCAGTCTCCTACATTCCAGTGGAAAATAGTCCCAGCCTATCCAGACTCTCCTTATAACTCTTACCCTCCAGTCCTGGTAACATCCTTGTAATTTTTTCTGCACCCTCTCCAACGTAATAATATCCTTCCTATGACAGGACGACCAGAACTGCACACAGTATTCCAGAAACGGCCTCAGGATATGTATTGTTTTAGACCATTAATTCTTCTTTGTCTAGACTGTTCCTGGATCCTATCTAATTATCAGTGGTGGAGGATAGACTACTTGTGAGTCTAAATAGAAGAGGAACTTGTCTTTTTAACAAGATGGTTGTTTGCAAGATAGCAATAAGTACAACTACACTTCAAATTGGGCATAATTATCAAGGTCTCTTGGGGGTTGTACCTGCCTGTCTCCAATCAAAGACTGATATCATCAGATTGGGTGAAGCTAATACAAATCCAACATTAACTATTTCAGCAGCATTACTATAAACAATAGCTGTACAACTTCAACATGACATCCCAACTCTTATACTCAAAGGTCTGAGCAATGAAGGCAAGTGCGCTAAATGCCTTTTTACCCACCCTGTCTACCTGCGACTCTAATTTCAAGGAACCATGTACCTGAACCCCTAGTCTCTCTGTTCAACAACACTCTCCAGAGCCTTACCATTAACTTTGTAAGCCCTGCCCTTATTCGTCTTACTAAAACGCAACACCTCACATTTATCTAAATTAAACTCCATCTGTCACTCCTCAGCCCATTGGTCCAATTAATTAAAATTCCTTTGTACTCTTAGATAACCTTCTTAACTGTCTCCTGTACCATCTGTTTTGATGTCATCTGCAAACATACTAACCATGCTTCTATATTCTCATCCAAATCATTTGTATAAATGACAAACGACAGTGGACTCAACACCTATCCCTGAAGCACATTGCTACTCACAGGCCTCCAGTCCGAGAAACAACCCTCCACTCTTTTAAACAAAAGGTGTCAATAGAAAAAAACCAAGACCCTCCAACACTGCCCCCATCAGGTACTCCCAGGTCAGGCATAGCACTGGGTGAAACACAGAGCAAAGCCCACTCTGTTCTTTCAAAACAGAAAGTAAAGCTGCTTTGACTTTGTTAGACAAAATTAAAGACCCTGTTACTCTGCAGAAAACAAAAACAAATAAACAAGGAAAAGAAAATGGCTCACCTTTGACTCCGTTCCCACTTACCTCTATTGGGAAGGGACCGCAAGGGGCCAAAGTAAAAATAAATTCAAGCAAAATCAAAGAAAACAAATAAATAAACAACCAAATAAATAAATCCCCTCTGCTCCATCCCCATCAAGCACAACAATGATTTAAAATCCAGAGCCAGTTCCACGATCATTTCAACTAAAAATAAAACTCCCCTCTCACCGATCCCCATCAAGCGCATCTGACACAGGGACAGTATGGGGCTAAAATAAAAGCTCCCTTTCCTCCTCCAAGGTGTCCAAAATCAGAACAAATGGGAAATAAAACAACCCTTTCCCTGGGGCAATAAATCAAAAGCAAATGCAAACCCAAAAGGTAAAATGGAAACTTATACTATAGGAGCAATGAATTATATCAGATTATCATTATCCAGGTTCATAAAATCCAGACCCCTTGGCACCCAATGGTCTCGAAAGGCCTTGACCGTGCCAGTGAGCACCGTGTGTTCCCTTTCGAGGGACACCCAAGCATGGACGTAACTGCGAAAGAGGGGCAGTCAGAGTTGGATGAATCATTCTTAAAAGGTACAAAATCTGAAGCAGCAAGCACCAGTTAGAATAGTTAATTTAATGCCAACCTTTTACAGAAAAAAAAAACTCAAGAAAAAGGGAAAAAAAGAGAGGGATTAAAGAAAAAAAATAATTTTGACTTTATATCTCCAATCATAATGAAATCTGAAGGAATGACTTTACAATTTATAAGAGTCGACGATCACTGCCAGAAAGGCTATTTGACAGTAAGGCTTACAATGTCATTGAAAATTGACTTAATGTGGCATTGACAAACCCTAACATCTCCTGGTAAGTTTATTTGCTATCTAGTGGATAAGCGCTGCAACTTCATGTTCCTCATTGTCATTCAATGGTGAGAATCTCAGCAATGTACAAGTCTAGCCAAGCTTTTAGAAGACCTGGTCTACTCGGACACCAATTTCCTGCCATCAATTTTAAGTGTATGTGTGGTCATTGAAAGTTGCTGGGAATTTACACTTTAATTAATGTGAGCGCTCTTAACCTCACTTTTATTTCCACAGTAAAACTCAGTCCATTAACTAGAACAAATGATAAGCTTGGCCTTTACATTTTCTCTGTGGCATTCTGCTCTACCTAAGGTTACAGAACATTGTTGAATTTTTGAATTCCACCATTTTTGAACTTTGGACTCTGTATGTGAACCTCTTTACCTTATCCACCCTCCTCCCTCCTCAAAAAGCATCTTTCAAAGCTTTCCATTTGACACTGATATGATCACCTTCACAACTCCATTCAAATTCCCTATTCAATGTCCACTATTTACCATTGCAATGTATTTTAGAACATATTATTTGAGTGGGGCAATCTAATTGGCAGTTACCACTTACTTTTAGCAGGAATTTTCCTTTTACAAATTTAATGATTTATTTTGCTGCTGTCCTAAAGGATACAGTTAAAGCATGTCAAAACAACATCCAATATAAAATAATGACCTTAGTCTAAATGTGAAATCCAAAATGATTGCCTGCAACAACCTATTAGTTTGTTGAATCTGCTGACACTGAACTTTGTTTTGTTTCCAAATTGGTCCCAAAATGAACTTTAGCCTCAGACTTCCTTTTTTCTTGGTTTATAGTATCTTATTTTTTTGAACATTGTGCTTACCAGGTTGAGTGATGCAATTGTAAGGAGATGGAGGATTTCACAATTCAGCATTATGTAGTCTATAGCCAAGCAAAGAACAATTAAATGATGACTAAAACTTTTTCTACTCAATTTTGCAATTTATAAACTCCACCCTCAAAGATACAATGCTTGATTTATTTTAGTTTTTGTTGATGAGCTGCCTTCTTGACCTGGTGCTGACAATTTGGTGTAGGTGGACCTAAAATGACATTAGGGAGGCAATTCAAAGATTTTGACCCAGAGGCACTGAAAGAACAGCAATATATTTCCAAGCTATCATGGTGAGTGGCTTAGAGGGAAACCTGCAGGTGGTGGTATTTCTGTGTACTTGCTGCCTTTGTCCTTCTCAAAGGAAGTGGTCATGGGTTTAGATGTGTTGTCTAAAGAGCCTTGGTGAATTTCTGCAGTGCTTCTTTTAGATGGTATGAACTGCTGCTACTGAGCGTAAGTGGTGGAGGGAGGAGATGTTTGTGGATGTGGTGCCAATCAAGTAGACAGCAAGGGATAGAATCTGTGTAAGTAGAGTTGGAGAACCTCAAAGGTAAAAAGACCATGATGGCAGTAGTCGGGATGTGGGGAAGAAAATAAATTGGGAGATAGAAAAGACATGTGAAAAGACACTATCACAACATCATGGGGGGTCTTCAACATGTAGGTGTGCTGGAAAAATTAGGTTGGTAGAGGCTCTCAAGAAAAGGAACCCATGGAATGTCTCTATGGGATTTTGTTTTGGAACAGCTTGTGGTATACCCCACTAGGGAACAGACAATACTGATTTAGTAATGTGTAATGAGGCAGACTTGATTATGGAGCTGAAGTTAAAGGAATCCTTAGGGGCAGTGACCATAATATGATAGAATTCACTGTGCAATTTGAGAGGGAGAAGATTGAATCAGATGTAATGTTATTAGAATTGAGTAACGATAACTACAAAAACATGAGGGAGGAGCTGGCCAGAGTTGACTAGAAGGGGAGGCTAGCAGGGAAGGCAATGAAGTTTCTAGGGGTAATTCATGAGGCACAGTGGAAATTCATCCCAAAGAAGAACATATTAAGGGATATAGGTAACCATAGCTGACTAGGGAAGTCAGGACAGCATAAAAGCAAAAGAAAAAGCATACAATGTAATGAAGATTAGTCAAAAGCTAGAGGATTGGGAAGCCTTTAAAAACCAGCAGAGGATAACTAAAAAAGCAATTAGGGGTGGAAAGATGAAATATGAGAGTAGCTTATCTAGTAATATATTAAAAAATTATACGAGATTGTTTACATATCCAAAAGGAAAGAGAGAGGTAAGAGTTAGACATTGGACTGCTGGAAAATGAGGCTAGGGACATAGTAATAGGGAACAAAGAAATAGCAGAAAAACTGAATAGGTACTTTGTATCAGCTTCCATAGTGGAAAACATCAGGAACATACCCAGCATTTCAAGAGAGTCGGGGCAGAAATATGTGAATGCTGTCACTGAGGAGAAGGTGCTGGGAAGCTGAAAAGTCTGAAGGCAAATAAATCACCTGGACTAGTTGGACTACACCCTAAAGTTTTGAAGGAGATAGCGGAGGAGATTGTAGTGGCATTGGTGGTGATTCCTGAAAGATCACTGGAGTCAGGGAGGGTGCCAGAGGACTGGAAAATGACTAATGGAATACTTCTGTTTAAGAAGGGAGAGAGTCTGAAGACAGGAAACCATAGGCCAGTTAGTCTGGCCTCAGTTGTATGTAATATTTTAGAGTCCATTATTAAGGATGAAAATGCAGAGTACTTGGAAGTGCATGGTAAAATTGGGTTGAGCCAGCAGGGCTTCATCAAGAGGAGGTCATGCCTGAGGGTGCAGCTAGCGAGGTAGACAAAGCAGAGCCAGTGGACATCCTCTACTAGATTTCCAGAGGCATTTGACAAGGTGGAAGACAGGAGGCTGCTAAATGAAAGTCAACGGTGTTAGGGGCAAGGTACCAACTTGGATAGAGGATTAGCTGGCTGGCAGAAAGCAGAGAGTTGGGTCAAAGAGGTCTTTTCCAGGGTGGCACCCAGTGATTAGTGGAGGGGCCCTTTTTGGAACGACAACTATTTACATTATACATTAAAGATCTGGACGAAGGAACTGAAGACATTCTTGCAAAGTTTATCAATGACGCAAAGATAGGTGGAGGGCCAGGTAGTGTTGGGTAAATGGGGAAGCTGCAGAAAAGCTTAGACATGCTTGGTGAGAGGGCAAAGAAGTGGCAGAAGGAATTTAATGTGGCAAAGTGTGACATTATACATAGAGGTGCATACTATTTTCAAAATAGAGAAAGGCTAAACAATCTGAAGCAGGGAAAGGCACTTGGGAGTCTTAGTTCAGGATTCTCTTAAGGTTAACATGTAATATCAGTTATTAGTTATGAAGGCAAATGCCTTTTTGACATTAACTTCAAGGGGGCTAGAACATAAGAGCAGGGATGTATTGCTGAGGCTGTAAAAGGCTCTGGTCAAACCACATTTGGAATATTGTTAACAATTTTGGGCCTGGTATCTCAGGAAAGATGTGCTAGCATTGGGGGGCGTCCAGAGGAAGTTTAAAAGAATGATTCTGGGGATGAAGAGCTTGTCAAATGAGGAGTAGATGAGGACTCTGGGTCTAAACTTGATGGAGTTGAGAAGGATGGGGATGGGGTTGGAGATCTGAGTGAAGCTTACACGATACTGAGAGGCCTATATAAAGTAGATGTAGAGTAGATACTTCCACTAGTAGGAGAGACTAGAACCCACAGCACAGCCTCAGGGTGAAGGGACGACCCTTTAGAACTGAGACAATGAGGCATTTCTTTAGCAAGAGGGTGGTGACTCTGTGGAACTTATTACCATGGAGAACTGTGAAAGCCAAAGTCATTGAGTGTATTAAAACAGAGATCAATAGGTTCTTGATAAGTAAGGGGATCAAGGGTTATGGGATAAGGCAAGAGAGTGAGGTTGCAAACATATAGGCTGTGATCATATGGCAGAACAGGCCCAATAGGCTGAATAGCAGTATTCTGCTCCCATACCTTCTGGTCTAATTTTGAGAAATCTAAATGCCAACAACATGCATGAGAAACACATATGATTTATCGGCAGTGGGGATTTTTATTGGTGTCAGCTGATGCTGCTGTATCCAAGGACAGCCTATTAAAGTGCCTCCTTCTCATTCAGAAAGGCTGTACCTCACTACCAGCGTGCCTCACCACTTAACAGAACAGAGAAGTGAGGGACCCTCAAAACACAATGGCCCCGTGGTTTAGTGATTTGGTCTTGTCTACACTGCCAGAGAAATTTAGAAGATGAGGTCCATCTAAGAAGGCCCTCGGAGAATCAATGTGGTCTCGATGTACATTTTCTGTGACATATCCAACCAAGGAAGTTGAAAATACTTGAAAGTGAGAGCCAGAATAACTTTACAAGGCTGTTATATGGATGCCCATGAGACCTCTTGGTACTAGCGCTCTCTGGCAAGTGTGTGTGACAAAACTCCACATAACATTACATTTGGTGGTAGAGGATGCAGGCTTAGCATTTCTTGCCAAGAAAGGATGAATTCCAAACCTCAGGAAAGTGAAAATTCTCAGGAAGAGAATATTCATGATTTTGGAAGGAAGAGAGAGGCCAATGTGAATAGAGGCCTCTTAGAGAACAAGGTTGGGTAATTAAGAATGAGAAACCAGGAAATGGGAGAGGACTTAAATAAATACATTGTACAGTAGAAGACAGTAATTGCATTCCAAAAGTACTGAACAATCAAGGGGGCAAAGGGAGAGAGGAACTAAAAACAACAGGTATTGCTAGAGAAAATATACCATACAAACTAATGGGAAATGTTAGAGTCTGTCATAAAGAATATAATAACAGAGACTTTAGAAATGTATAACATGAACAAACTGAGTCAGTGTGGCTTCATAAAGGGGAAAAACATATCTGACAATTTTATCAAAATCCTTTCAGGGGGACAAGCAGAATAGATAAACAGGAACTCCCTTTGCAAATGACACTGAATGAGATGACAAGCAGTGAGGATGACACAAAGTCTGCTGAGGGATATAGCCAGATTAAGCGAGTGGGCAAAATCTTGGCAGATGGAATATGATGTATGACAATGTGCGGTTGTGCCCTTTGGTAGGGAGAATAGAGAAGCAGAATTAATTTAAATGTGGAATGACTGCAGAAAACAATGGCACAGAAGGATTCGGCAGTCCAGAAGCAAATGGATTGTTGGCCCTTTTTGACAAAAGGAATGGAGTATAAAAGTATGAAAGGCACCTTTCAGATTACAGCTAGAATACTGTGAAAAGTTTTTAATTCACTTATGTAAGGAACAATATACTGGCACTATAGACAGACCTGAGAAAGTTCATTAGGTTGATTCCAGGTATGGAGGGATTGTGTTATGAGGAGAAGCTGAGTAGACTTGACCTGCACTTAGTGGAGTTTAGAAATGAGAGTTTATGTTATTGAAATATATAAGATTCTCAGGAGACTTGACAGAGTAGAGGCAACAGGCTGTTTCCCCTTGTGGGAGATCCTAAGACCAAAGGACATAATCTCAGAGAAAGGGGCTGCCGAGTTAGGACAGAGATGAGATGGAAATTTGTACCTCAGAATATTGAATCTGTGGAATTATTTACCACAGAAGGCTGCAGAAATTGGGTTGTTAAGTATATTTAATGCTGAGATAGACAGGTCAGTAAATGAATGAAGTGTTATGGGGAAAGGCAGAAAAGTGGGATTGAGGGAAATCAGGGGTAGCAGAATCGATGGGTTGAATGGACTGCTGTGCTCCTATGTCCATGATCTAATAGGAAATACTGGTGTTTGCTGAAAAAGTCATGATCTGAATTTGTAAAACATCAAACACTATATTTGTGCATTTAAGATTTTGATTTGACACCAGCTGACTATTTACACTCATACCCTGAAGCTCATGACCTTTCTACTTTACATCAAATTGCCAGAGCTCCTCTTGGCTTTTCTCCCCAGATCTTAGCTGCTAGCTATTTAAGTTTATTTTCTTTGATATTCATTACTGTAGATACATTGTTTTGATTGAGGATTGTTTGTGACAATCTTGAATTCAATGTCGATGTTTACAACTGTAAAAGGTAGCAAAAAAAGCCAGCCAACTTCACCCTTTTCCTGACAGTTATGGTTTGGTTTCTTTATTTTTGAGGTTATCCGTTAAATGATGGAGGCAAGATGACTGTTAATGTTGAAATAAGGGCTTGAGATAATGATGCTTTGCTGCACTGTGACTGTACAAGACAGGTTTCATGGACCACTTGGCCTTTTGCTATTTCTCATTTTTGTATTGTTGAATTAAACATATAATATAAACATTTAATTATAAATATAAATTTATATTAAAATATTTGTAATAATAGATTTGCACAAGTTGCACTTTGTGTCTTTGTGGCAAAATACAGCAAAAGTTAAAAAAAATTGCTTTGTGTGTATGGGAACAATAATCTTTTAATAGTTCTCATGAGGCTACTGAGTTGCTCATGGGGCAAACAGCATTACGTTTGTGTGTGTGTGGGAGTCTGTTAGCTCAGTTTGCTGAACAGCTGGCTTGTGGTAGAGTGATGCAAACAGGGTGGGTTCAAACTCAGCACTGGCTGAGGTTAAAATAAAAGGTCTCTCCTTCTCAACCTCTCCATTTGCCTGAGACATGATGATCCTCAGTTTAAACTGGTGGTGACCAGTCATCTCTCTCAAATGAGCAAGTGAGACAATGGTGAAATAGGACTATGGTGACTTTACCTTTACCGTTTTATTGGGAACTGCATTAGGTTTATTCTATTCGAGTCATAGAATCGTGGAACATGGAAACAGACCCTTCGGTCCAACCAATCCTTGCCGAACATAATCCCAAATTAAACTAGTCCCACCTACCTGCTCCTGGCCCGTACCCCTCCAAACCTTTAGAAAGTATCTAATGTTTACAGATCGTTGTTTGGACGTACAGAACTTGAGTACTATTGAAAAAAAGACATGTGCGCTCAAAGATTTCTGTTTGGCACTCATCAGGCCATTTCACCAGAATACCATTTCAATGGAAAATAACATTTATACTGCATGACAAATAAGTGCTGATTGGTTATTAGAGGCATTGACATAGAGAATGCACCCATTGATGCTGATTGACCGTTAATTGCCAGGCTTTATTTAAATTTTAAACAGGGCAGATTGTCTCAGTTTAGTCAGGACGTTAACTTGAGAAATAAATAAGTGAATGTCATCTATCTTGTTGAGTTGTGCTGTATGTGTACATATTATTTTGGTCTGCAAAAAACAGAGTCCTTTAAGTCCTGTTAATATATGCAAATTCAAGTACACGTGTGTACCAGACTGCAAACTGGACTGACAATTTCAGCATATTTTCATGTTATTTAAATATTCACATTGTTATATATCAGTTTATATTTTTCTTTTCATGAACAACATGAGAAATTTCTACGGTCCTCTAAAATTAACCTATGATTATTAAATTATGGAAAATATTTTTGGACAATGTAATTTAGGAAAATTACACTGTCCGTATTACGTTGTCTTCCATATTTTAACAATTTCAATCTTTAAACGGCTACAACAATAATCTTTTAATAGTTCTCATGAGGCTACTGAGTTGCTCATGGGGCAAACAGCATTACGTTTGTTCACGTTACTGTGGAGAGTACTGCTTTGGTGAAAATGTCCGATGCCAACTGTATAAAACATGATTAAAAATAAGGGCCATGACAGCACTGGTAATCTCAGCAATGGCATAATGCACGGTTGTTCATAGCAACTATAGCAGCTAAGGTCTTGCTTCAGTTTTAGTCACAGATATAGGAAATCAACCTTCTGTTTTATCTGCAGTTGAACAATTGCAATGCATGGATACATGAGTACTTGAACTAAAAAAGCAGTCAGCAAGACACATCCACTACAATGCATCATCCTCTGACACTTCCGTTACCTACAATCAGCCCCCTCCCCCAAAAAAATATTTCCTTCCCCACCCCTGTCCGCTTTCCACAGGGACTGTTCATTTCATGACTCCCTCATCATGTCCACACTCCCCACCAACTTCTCCACCACACCTGGTACCTTTTCCTGCAACCGCAAGAGATGCAACACCTGCCCCTGCACCTCCCCTCTCACCTCCGTCCAAAGCCCCAGGCAATCCTGCCAGATCCAGCAGAGATTCACTTGCACTTCATCCAACTTGATCTGTTGTACCTGTTGCTCCCAATGTGATCTTCTCTATATCGGGGAGACCAAACACAGACTTGGAGACCTGTTCGTGGAGCATCTGCGCTCTGCACGCACCAAGCAACTTGACTTTCCAGTTGCCATCTATTTTAATTCCCTCTCCAATGTCAGAATGAGGCCAAATGTAAATTGGAGGAAGACCTGGTATTTTGCCTGGGGAGCTTTCCACCCAATGGCCTCAATATCGACTTCATCAGCTTCAAAATCCCTCCATTACCAGCCTTATTCCATATCCAGCCCTGCCCCTCTTCCTTGCTTCCCTGATCTGACATAACCTGTCCATCTTCCCCCTCACCTATCCGCTCCACCCTTCTCACTGACCAATCACAATAACCCCCTACCTCCATCCATCTATCATCGTCCCACCTACCCTTTCCCCACCCCCAAACCCCTTTTACTTCTGGACTCAACTTCCCTGCCCCGGTCCCGACAAAGGGCTTTGGCCTGAAACGTTGACATTCGGGCTCCTCGGACCCAGCCTGACCTGCTGTGCTTTTCCAGCTTCACATCTATTGACATCCACAACTAAGATGGAGAAGCTACAACAACAAAAGGACAGCTATGACAGTCAGATATTTGTACATTATTCCCACTACCCATTGTGTACTCAAGACAAATTCATGTTTTTGTCAATATACTTCTACTGGACACTTCTGTTTCCATAGCAACCTCGCAATTATTTTCAAGTCACATGACAGCTTTTCTGTGTTGCCTGCAAAAATACAATTGATCCTGAGGCTGTCTATTCTGCAGAGATGATGTTTTGGCACATGTTGTTACTATTGCCTTCACCTTTCCAATGCTCTAGTACATGTTATGTTCTGTATTAAGTTAGCTCACTGTGTGTGCAGTTTTAATGAATATGAACCCATTATCCTCAAAGGTGGCACATTGCTCTTCATTGAGAGAGATACTATGACTCCTCAAAATAGATTGCCTTGGCTTGGATGAGAAATAAGGTGTAAAAGAAATCTCAAACATACCTTACACATCCTTCTGGTTGAAAATAAATTCAGAAGGAATGTTGGCATTTAGCCCATTCCCAAAAGGAGACACCCTTTTTTTGAATTCTGCAATCCTCAGGTTTGATTTCCTTAGTTTCAGCTATAACATGACTGACCAGTTTTCCTGTGTTGTGGGAAGCCAGACAGCTAACGGGACACTGGGAATGCTGCATGTAAGTGCTTTCCTGCACTGTTTGTGGGCCAGGAGCAATTGGATCAGCATTTCCACCCCAACTTTCCAACCATGCTAGATGTCCAAGGAAGCCTGTTAACCACTTCAGTACATTATACCTCCACCATCAGACTCCAACAAGGCATCCTAATATCCTTTGAAATCCACTCACCTGCTGTCTTGCCATCTGTCACCTTGTTCCACAAATCCCATCTCTCCTCCACAGCCTCTCATCCTAGCCTAATGTTGGTGTTCCACCAGCACAACAGCCAAACTTCCTCAAAATTCTAGCTGGCTGCAGCTGGGAAGAAGACTTTGCAAATGGGAAGAAAGGCCAGTTATTAAAGAGAGGACAGCAAAAACTTTGATTGCTGCTACCTGTTCACTTCCCTGCAAATATTTATCAGTTAATCAAAAATCAACTAACCTACATGTCTAAAGATTATTGTGATACTTGTCTTAAGGGCAACTTGACCCAAGTCAGCCTGATCTTCCTTCACTCACTGCTCTTCTGTTAAATAGCAAATTGCATTATAGTACCTGCTGACTTCCCAGGGAGTTACCTGTTGTGATTTGTGCTCCCTACAGGTAATCTGCATTCTGTGCCTGCCCTTTTTTCTAAATCCTTGTTTCACAGTAACAGGTCCATTAATTCCTGTTACAAGCATGATTTGAGATAAATTCCTCTGAATTTTACTCGTACTTTGGTGATATTTCAAACTCATTGTCCTTGTTAAACTCATTAACATGTAGAAAAGTGTTCACTTCTTGATGTGTTTCTACAACTGCAGAATATGGCACAAGTTCATTATTGATGAAGCTTAACAGTGCATTCAAGAAGAAAAAAAGTGTTTTTACATTTACATTCTACAAGCTTTTATTACTCCTTCGCTAAAAAAAGGTGTTAGAATAGCATTAACAAGAAAATATTCATGTTTCTGACAAAATTTAATTTTTAATTGCATCCTGCTCCTTTTTCTGGGTGATGATTGGAAGGTTTGACCTGCTAGATCCACACAATATAGCGAAATATTGTTATAATCGCAAAATGTTACAGGATGTTCCTAACAAATATATATGGGCAGATAAGACTTTCTCTTATAAGCAAAACTGATCCACAATGTATAGAACAAATTATATCTCAATCAGTAAACTATATCACATTCATGTAAAATTATCCTCAACTAACATTGCCTTGAGCACTCTGGCAGGAGCATACAAGATTAAAGAATTCAATGTTCTATTCCTGCAGTTAAGATTCTGATTTGCAACGTTTAATATCATGCAGAGAATATTTCAAAGCATATCCATATATACAGGAGAACAATAACTATATTAAATTTCAGGGCTGTCCCTTATTTTAACGAAATTTCTTTGAACCCACAACCTATAGCTATAAACAATACTATACTCAAGTTAGGAAACTGGCATGTGGTAACAGACGTTTGTCCATCCTACTGAGTGTGAAACTTTGAAATCAATATTAAAAGGGCAACTGCACAAAGGTGAAGGTAATTCATGTGGTCAATCCAGTTTGTATGATTAGTCTGAATGTTTAGTTTGCTGGTGGATCCAACAAGTTCATTGGGCTGAAAGTGGGTCTATACTTGTTTCTGGCTGTGAGGTCACAACTTATGATCCACCTAAACCCAGTTGAAGGAGACATCAGGCAAACTTGGCACTGTCACTTCCGCTGGCTGTTTGAAGCACATAGCGAGTTTCACCCCCACTACTGGCTCATTGCATGTTCAACATGCAAAGTTCCAGCTAGCCAAGAGCTCATAAAGGCAGTCTGTCACTTAATGGATCTCCTGCCACTTCTGCTCCTTTTCCTATGAATTAGATTTCCCTTTGTGAACTTGTGAATTTTTAAAGGGTTTCAAAGTGATGTTGTCAATGGCATGTTGCACCGGGGACAAGCCTGTGATTCTCATTAAAACAATAGGCTCACTTTGCTAGTCCCATAAGGTAGCAGGACGGGTAGATAAATTGTGTAAGGTGCCATATTGGATATTTGCCTTTATCAGCTGCAGTATAGAGTTTAAGAGCAGGGAGGCTATGCTGGAACTGTATAAAACATTTAGACCACAGTTAGAGTATTGTGTGTAGTTCTGGAATCATATTTTAGGAGGAATGAGATTGCACTAAACAGGCTGCTGTTTGGTCTGGAGATCTTTAATTATGAAGAACGACTGGATAGATTGGAGTTGTTTTCCTTGGAACAGAGGAGACTGAGAGGAATGAGACATGAATGAGACATATAAAATTTAAGGGACATAGATAGGGGAGACAGAAGGAGATTTGTCAATTGGTGAAGGAATCAATGATGAAGTGGTTTGGATTTGAGGAAAGAACAGGGTGCTTATAGCAGATAGGAAGTTGGTTTAGCTCAGTTGGCTGGGCAGATGGTACACATAGTAGAATGATGCCAACAGCAAGGTTCAATTCCTGTACCCTGAGGTTACCATGAAATATTATAATTTTAACCACTTTCTTCATCATTGAACTACCACCAGTTGCTTATCTGTAATGATTAAGCGACCCTACAGTCTGGTCAGACAATGGTAACTTCACTTTTAAGGTGACACAAGTAAATGTTCTTTCACCCAGAGGGTGGTGTGAATCTGGAACTTTCTGTCTGTAAGAGTGTTAGAGGCAGAAACCCTCAAAACATTTAAGTATTTAGATCTGCACTTGCAATACCAAGGCATGCAAGGAGATCATGCTAGAAAATGAGATTAGAATTGTTGGGTGCTCATTTTTGGATGGTGCAGAATCAATAGGCAGAAGGGCCTTTTTCTGTGCTGTAGACCTCCAAGTCTTTATCATTATGACCCACTTTTCTTTTGCAAGAGGAAATGAGAAATGGTTAGCTCTCCTAGAAAGCAAGTCTTCATTAATCTTCCCAGTGCAAAGTAGATGGAAAACTGAGAAGCTGTGCATTTATCAACTGCTCTGGCCTAAAAAGATAGATTCAATGAGCATGGTAATCTTTAGTAACAATGACAGTGACGATGCTATCCTGGCCCTGTTCTGAGACTACAATTGGTCACTGTAACAATTAGTAGATTTCAATGAGGATGTTCTTAGTGAAGCAAAGACGTCTGATCCATTATTCCTCATTGAAGTTCATATAGTAAAGTTTCTCCCTGAACATCTTGGGCAGATATGGCCAACTACTGAGAAGCCTTCTCTCTCTTCTCCTCCTCCACTCTCTTTGCACAGCTTGTCCTACTCAGTCACCTCTGCTCAATTTCCCTACTACACTATCAGAAAAGGAATGTGTGCCAATCATGCATGTCTTGAAACAAAGTTACTTGTGCAGAAAACTTTAAGGCAAGTTGAAGTCCCTCAACACTAATCTCTGCAAACCATATGAATGCTAAACAACTCTGGAAATCACAAAACAATTATCAGTAATAACCTGAAAATAACCAATGATTCCTGTGAATATCATTGAAATGTGTTGTTGCTAACGTATATTTGAAAATCCAAAGTTCAGGGGAGGCAGTAGCAGGAGATCTGAGCTCCAAAATGGCAACATTGGCTTTAAATATAGCAGTGTGCGTTGGGGTTAGCAGCGTGCATCATCTACAAGAAGCTCTGCAGCAACTCAGCAAGGATCCTTCAACAAAAGCTTCCAATCCCATGAAGTTAACCACTTAGCAGCTCAAGGGTATCAGATACATAGGAAGACCACAATCTATAAGTTCCCCTCCAAGTCACGTACCATTCTGAATTGAAACTATAGCATCATTCCTTTAATGTTGCTGGACAATATCTGGAATTACCTCCCCAACAGCATTGTCAGAGTGCCTATACAGAAATGGACTGTGGCAGTTGACCACCACCCTCTCCAGAGCAGTTAAAGGATCGGCAATAAATGCTGGCTCAGCCAGAGATGCTTACATCCTGTGACTGAATAAATAAGAAGTCAGCATTACCGGGTGATTGATATCATAATTTACTAACTCTCCATCCTTCCGATGACATTCCCTGAAAATTGGTAATAGATGCAGTAAATGGAATCTCCTGTGATTTGCTCACTACAGGTTTCATTTTGGATGAAAAGAAGAATTGAGTTTGTTGGCCTTATCTTCAAAACACACTTTAATGAAATACCTCACCTATTACAGAACAAAATTAACATTTGCTTTTGCAGAACATCTAATGCGATATTTTTTCCTATTGTGTTGATGAATGAACAAGTGTTGTGAAGTCAGAAACTAATAGCTCATTCAGATCACTCTCCAATCAAAGTATTAATTCAGTATCCAAAATAAGCATTTCACATTTTCTTACCATCTGAATGTTATATATGACAATTTTATGCTGAATCAAATGTTGTTTAAATTCCTTCCTGAATACTACAATTAGTTTAGCCTTCATTGATCTTAGTCAAATCAATATACCCACTTACATTATCCCAACTATATCATTTGTGAATCATTACCATGTTAGTGTTAATAAAACTTCACAAGGATAAAACTCAATTTGTACAGCATTAAACATTACATTACAGGTCTTCACAGACAGTGATTCCCATAGAAGTTCAGGAAAGTTATTCTTCAAGTTAAAATAGAGTTTGTAGCTACAATTATAAAGTTTCTGTTCAAATTATTGTCAATCATTAAACATTGATGATTACTCCTGTGAACAGGTGTTTTTTTTTAAGATCAGGATTTCGTCTGTGTAACCTTTCAGTCAATTACTTAGGGTTACATTGTAAAATTATTAAAATGGAATTAAACATTACATTACTTCTGAAATTAGTTAACAAAATAAATCAAAACTCTCATGGCCGTAATGGGAGGATCACACCAATCATGTCATTAGTGTAATTTTTCAATTCAATAACTAAAATGGCCAATCGATTCCACTGTATACTACAATTCAGAATAGAAAACAAATTCTCCAAACTTCATTCATGACCTCAAAAATAATCTGTTCATTATAAACAAAACCCATTCCTAAAACAATTAGCAAATCTGCTTAATAATTAAACTATAATTTAGAATTGGAGCTACGTTCACCAAATCCCAGCCAAATGCATGCACACAACACAAACAGACATCAAACTCTGCAGAAATATTTAAAAATAAGAACAAAATACCCTTATTGTTAATGGTCCTTAAAACAAAGGATAATGTTTGATCAATCTTCTCAGAATGTGTGATTCCTGAGGACAACCTGAATCTATGAGAGCTATAGACTGATAGAAAATCTTTTGTACCAAATCTTAGTTTGGATGGACATCCAGTTAGAATCAGGTCTTCAAATAGAGGTCACCCTAGCTTTTGACCTAAAGAGATGGTAAGTCCGTACACTAAGTGGTGGAACCTTGAAAAAATAGGAACCAAAATTCCTCCAGAAGAGACAGCCAAAAAAAAGCTGAAGCTTTTCCTTCACTACTGCTGCTATGCTTTTCTTTGGCTAATTTTCCTGGTAAAGAAGCCATTCAAGAAGAAAACAAATTTGTCCTCCAGATATTGAAAGAATGCTCCATTTTCTCCATTCCATTATTAGTTATCTTCTGTGGCTTAATAAAAGATGTTTTCCCATTCTTGCTCATTGACAGAATGGCAGCTTAAAGTCGAAAACGCCTTTGCAACTCACACATTTGAAGTTTTCTTCAGGTTTATTCAGGAGATGGGAAGATCTGTTACTCATCAAGTCCCCACATAGAACTGTTGATGATGCTGGGAATCATCTTCACTTCACTCTGGACATCAGCATAAAAAAGATTCTTCCTGAAGATGGTCTTCTATACTTCTTGTCAAAGAGGTCTGAACAGAAAGGGAGTCACAGCCACCTGAGTAAGGAAGAAATAAAATCAGGGTCTAATTTGTTTTCTTCTTCTGGAAAACAGAGACACTCTCACTGTACGTGCAACAGTGTAATGCTCTATGTACACATATTTATTGGGATTCAGCCTCCCTTGTTGCTACAAGATGGAAATGACCAATCTTCCAACTCCCCTGACTGTGATAGAAATTGATTCTGAACAATTTCTTCTTCACTGAGGAGGATATTTTGTCTTGAATGAACTCTTCAATTTCCTGTGATATTCTGAAAGATCGCAATGCAGGCTGCAAACCAACTCCTGTCTGCTGTTGTGTACATTCTAATAATCAGTAATGTTAATGGACTATTTCCGAAACTTTAGAAAATGAACACAAATTCATGTGACCCAAAGATAAGATGTTGAACTATTTTACTGACAGATGTTGATTCATTTTACATTGGAGTGTTTCATTTAAGTTAACCTGACTTTACATAAGACTAAAATCCAGTTGGCAGTCAGAGTTGAAATTAATCCTTTCTGTAGACTTCTGTGCTGTGGTCTCCTCCAAATCAGCTAGCTATTTGAAACATAACATTTCTACTTTCCATAAGCAATGGCACAGGATATTTAGTTGTGCACTGTGAGCATCACTGCATTGTTAACAAAGAGTCCCACATATTTGAATATGAATAAACAACCTTTTGTCATAGTAATGTTGCCTAAACTGGTAACGAAGTAGCATCTTCAAAATTTGTCATACTGCTTAGTTCATTAATACCGTTCCACATATTCTTTGCCTTGTATTTGGCCTCAGACTCATGTTTGATTGACGGATAAATCAGGGTGAAAACTTTACAAAAGTGTCTGAGTTGTAAAATCAGGTTTAATGGTAAAGGACTTGAAAAGAGAATCAGGTAATTCTGCAAGGCGTGAATTAAAAGATTGAAGAAGAGTTATGAAAGAGTACCTGTTCAGGGAAATACATCAGAACTTCTTTTTGGTCTGATCTAACTGGGAACTTTGATCTAGAATCTGCAACATATTATTACCTTTGATCAACTCACAAAGGTTTGCTGTAAACACTGCTGTTTAAGTGTAAGTGGTATCACTGCAATATTAGCAACTATTATTTGCTGAATAAATGTGACAATTTATTTGAAAATCTGTGATCCTATTATTTTAAGAACTAACATGAGTAAAAATATCCATCCTTTAACAATATTTCTTTTACAGACAACAGAGACAAATGAAGTAAAAAGGCATAGCAGTTATTATGCTGCTACAATATTGATAGACATTGAGCCAGCACTACAACACACAGACAACAGCCACCTTGTTAAGGACAAATGGTGACATCCCACATCCCATGAGAGCATAGACAATAAAATAATAAATCTGTAATGTTTCAGCATATGTTCAGCAAGAGTGGAGCTTTCTTTCTAATTAAATTTGGATATAGATAATTTATGCTCGTTTGACACCAAAACATTGATGGGCACAAATTTCTTTGTTCTTTGTACAGCTCCCAAATTACTTCTGTTGAACTCCATTTAGCTGACAAGCATATTTTCACTCTCAACCAGACAGGGTATGAATTTTCTAAATTTAAGGTAGATGCAATTTGGCATGAATTGTGCCCAAAGTAAGTTTAGATGCAACAGAATTTTAAAATCCCTATTTGGAATGTTTTATAATTGTCTCAAAATAAAACCTTCCTGAGAATAGCATGACATTCTGCAAACATGCTGGTGTCCTTTATCGCTCTAGAATCTGTGACTTGAAAAAGTCTCAATTAATTAAAAATGCTGTGTTCAATTTGGTATGCTTACTATGGTATGTGAAAGTGGAGATTTAGTGGTTTCAAACTTTACATCTTTTATTTTCAAAAAGTTATTGAGAGATATAAGCAAGGAAGATATTCTTCAATCATCAGATGTGACTGCACAGGTAAAACGTTTAATGCCCATCCCTAATTGCCCTCCAGCAGATGGCTGTAAACTGGTCTTTGATTTAATGCTCCCTTTTTGTTGAATTGCACTGTCGTATTGTTAGGTAGATTTGCTATAATAGTTAGGTATAACTTAGTTAGTCAGTTCAGGTCTGGAGTCACATCTAGACCAGACCTAACAAGGATAGAATATTTCCTTCAACATTCATAAAGCAGTTGGGCTTTTATGGCTACCTCATATTTTCACATTGACATTACAGATGCTGGAATTTTATTCGAGACATTTTATTAACAGATTTTAAATTCTCCAACTGCCTTGTTGGGATTTGAAACCATATTTCTGAACTATTCCACCAAATCTCAGAATTACTAGTCCAGGAAAGTAACTGCTATGCCACCCACAGAATCATGGAATTGTTATAGCACAGAAAGGGGCCATTTGGCTTCTCGTGCTTGCACTAGTTTTATTGGCAGAAGACTGGTGGTAGACTTTTCCCTTTTCCCTTTGCCCTTTTCCCTAACAATGATTTCTATCAGAATAATCATCCAATGCCCCCTTGAATTGTTCAATTGAACCTGCCTCAGCCACATTTCCAGGCCATACATTCCATACCCTGACTACTCTGTGTGAATATTTTTTTTCACATGACCTTGCTTCCCTTTTAAGGGGAACAACTTCTCTCTATCTATGCTTCCCAACCTGCTCATGATTTTGGAAACCTCTATCAAATCTCCTCTCAGCCTTCTTCTCTCCCAGGAGAACAGTCGCAACTTCTTCAATCTATCCTCATAACTGAAGGTTGTCATACCTCAAATCACCTTTGTAAATCTAAATCACCTTTCTGCACTCTGTACAGTGAATTTACGTCTTTACTATAATGTGAAGCCCACAATTGTACACAATACACCTAATGAGGTCTGACAAGTATGCTGAACAAGTTATGCATCACTTCCTTGCTCTTGTACTCTATGCCCCTGTTAATAGAACCGAAGACAATGTGTACTTAATTTACTGCCCTCTCCTCCTGTACTGCCACTTTCAATGATCTGTTTACAAATATACTCAGGTTCTTCTGCACCTGCTTTCTGTTCCCCCTATTTATATTGTATTTAAATATTCTTCTAACTAAAGCTACACCTCACACTACTTTGCATTGAACCTCATTTTGCCATCCATTGACCCTATAGACAGAATACATTTTCCTTGGGTTATGGCGATTTAAATTCATTTCCACATATTTACCATTAGTTGTTACATTCTCAATTCTGCCTGTGAGAATCTCAGGAAGCTTCAACATGAGTTTGGCAAATGGAACTAAGATCACTTTTCCCATTAAGTTGTTGCAAGTCAGATCCAGGAAATTGAAGGCTGAACAAGGTGCAACTATAATGAAGAAATAATTAGGACATTCAATAGGGAGTAGTATTGCATCAATTTTCTGACTGTGACATATTTTTAAATGTACATTTCAAACAGGTCTTCATTCCTCAGAAAAATTCCAGATAATGAAAACAAATGCAAGTTTTGTGATATTCAATGGGATCAAAAGTGCAGCTATTTATAATATTGCTTCAGCGCATTGCTTATGATGATGGTGCAGTCATGGAGAAGTTTTAGGATCACTAGTTATTGTATGAACTTGTTGACATAAAATAAATGTTAAGTGGAAGATCGAATTGGAAATCTGTCCATTTCTAAATGTGCTAGAAAATGTTTACTGCAACAATTTCCAGTTACAGCCCACAGGCTGCAAAGCACGCTCAGCTTTGCTTTCAGTTTATCTTTAGGCGGGCAGGGTGCAGCAGCTAATGGGGAACATGAATGCTTTTAAGCTCGAATTTCATGCTGTCAATTTCTTTTTCTCATATTATCAAATGCTTGAGCTGACAGGCCCAGGAAAAATGTAGCCTGGTGAAGGTCAAGTTGTAGCCTCCTTCATCATTGCTTGAAGGATTCGTTACTTATCTTGAGGGGCATTCAATTGAAAACATGATATTGACATGATAATGGTGGAGACCCAACAAGAACACGAAGAATCATCCACATTAAATGTTATTCTGTTGAGGTCTTTGGACCTTTGGAGAAGTCTGGAGATCTGGTTGCCTCCTGCTTTCTGTGCTGGTCGATTTGTTTATATTATTAATTTTGTAGTATGATAATCAAATTTATCTTTTCAGTAGGGCCATTATTCATTTCCCTCATTGGCATTCCTCAAAAGAAATAGGGATTTGAGGAAGCCTGTTAATATTTTCAGGAACAATTTTAAAACAAAAATTACCTTCTGACATTATTCAAGCTGGACTAGGAATGTCAGAGAGAAACAGAGTTAACGTTTGGAGTCCTATATTCAGAATTGAAGAGTCATACCGGAACTGAATGTTAAATCTGTTTCTACCTCTGCACTTGCAACCAGATCTGCTGAGTTTCTCCAGAATTCTGTTTCATATTTTCCAGCATCTGCAGTATTTTCCTTTATTATAGGAATATCAGACATTTTATTTGAACTCCATAACCTTCTGGAATCAAAAAGATACAGGAAAAATGAGATTGGTTCTTCATCATCAATTAGCAACTCAGTTTAACTAGAGAAGCTTCAGCATCTCTCAGAAGATCTAAAGAAATGGCACGTACTGTGAGGAATAAAAGATGCCTGGATCATTAAACATGGGTGAAGTTCAGAGTGGTAATCAATGGTTAATGCATGGAATTTTGACTGTAAGTGATGCAGGAGCAGTAAAATCTCATTTAAAGAAATTCCAAACCAGAACTTTAAATTTGCATCTTCTGATTTCTTTCAAACACTTAGAGAAAGAGAGAGAGGATGAAATTGTGACAACAATCAAGCAGGGTCAAACATGTCACCAGGAAATCTGTGTCAGAATGAATTTTAAGGTCATTTTTTAATCAGTTTAAAGTCTACCTGTTTATCAGCATTTATCATCACATTCTGTCTTCAGCCCTATGATGTGATTTTAAGTAGAAAGATCAGGCAGTTCCCAAAGGAGCTAGCACGTTATGGATATTGGGAGTCAATGATGTCAATCAGACTATAATGTGGTTTTGATGGAGACATGATGGAAATATGTACTCAGAATGCTGTGATCTTTGATACTTGGAGCTGAGCAGCTCAACCAGTGATCCTTAAAAGGACTGTCAAACTACTTCCAAACTCTAATGGCAGAGGTTTTAAATGTGTTTGTTGTCAGCCTAGGATTAGGTTTGTATTGCATCCTATCCCATGAGTATCACAGTTACAAAAAGAATCAACCCCGAGTATTAACTCCACCTTTAACTTCCTGTGACTCCTTATGTAGCACTGGTGGTATACTGCTCATATTTAAACTACTCTTGATTATTGAGATTACATTGCCCCATCTTTTATGCTTTTTCTAAATGGTGGGGTTGGATTATTACTGGCTAGTGGCCATTTGTCAATTTACAGTGATTAAATTCTTGTCAAGGTTCTTGATGACAGCCTCATTAATATTTCAGTAGCAATATTACCAAAGTCCCCCAACAAACATTCGGCAAACCTGGCGGGGAAGCCAAAGCAGGTGCTTGGCAGGTTGATATAACAAGGTGTAGAGCTGGATGAACACAGCAGGCCAAGCAGCATCAGGATTTCAGTAAAGCGTTTGATAAGGTTCCCCATGGTAGGCTATTGCAGAAAATACGGAGGCATGGGATTGAGGGTGATTTAGCGGTTTGGATCAGAAATTGGCTAGCTGTAAGAAGACAGAGGGTGGTGGTTGATGGGAAATGTTCATCCTGGAGTTCAGTAACGAGTGGTGTACCTCAAGGATCTGTTTTGGGGCCACTGCTGTTTGTCATTTTTATAAACGACCTGGATGAGGGCGTAGAAGGATGGGTTAGTAAATTTACAGATGACACCAAAGTCGGTGGAGTTGTGGACAGTGCGGAAGGATGTTGCAGGTTACAGAGGGACATAGATAAGCTGCAGAGCTGGGCTGAGAGGTGGCAAATGGAGTTTAATGCGGAAAAGTGTGAGGTGATTCACTTTGGAAGGAGTAACAGGAGTACAGAGTACTGGGCTAATGTAGTGTGGATGAGCAGAGAGAGCTCGGTGTCCATGTGCATCGATCCCTGAAAGTTGCCACCCAGGTTGATAGGGTTAAGAAGGCGTACGGTGTGTTAGGTTTTATTGGTAGAGGGATTGAGTTTCGGAGCCATGAGGTCATGTTGCAGCTGTACAAAACTCTGGTGTGGCCGCACTTGGAGTATTACGTACAGTTCTGGTCACCGCATTATAGGAAGGATGTGGAAACATTGGAAAGGGTGCAGAGGAGATTTACCAGGATGTTGCCTGGTATGGAGGGAAGGTCTTATGAGGAAAGGCTGAGGGACTTGAAGCTGTTTTCGTTAGAGAAAAGAAGGTTAAGAGGTGACCTAATAGAGACATACAAGATGATCAGAGGATTAGATAGGGTGGACAGTGGAAGCCTTTTTCGTCGGATGGTGGTGGCTAACACGAGGGGACATAGCTTTAAATTGAGGGGTGATAGATATAGGACAGATGTCAGAGGTAGGTTCTTTACTCAGAGAGTAGTAAGGGCATGGAATGCCCTGCCTGCAAAAGTAGTGGACTCGCCAACTTTAAGGGCATTTAAATGGTCATTGGATAAACCTATGGATGATAATGGAATAGTTTAAGTTAGATGGGCTTCAGATTGGTTTCACAGGTCGGCGCAACATCGAGGGCCGAAGGGCCTGTACTGCGCTGTAATGTTCTATGTTCTATGTTCTATGTTCTATGGACTGTAGTCGATTGGGGATGATCTGGTTCCGTAGGCAGGTACTAAGAAAGGTGATGTGGCTGTAATACATGGTTTGCTTCAGGACATGGTCGAGCAGTTTCAAGGCCGAAGAGATTACGAGAGAGTTGCAGTGGGAGAGAGATCCCCTGAGGTTTGTCCAGAGGGAGGAGGGCAACTTCTTCAGGGTAGGCATCCTTAGAAGAGGCTTTGCAGTGGGGTTAAAATTGTATCAGATTCACTGCTTGCTCCAATCAACCTTTATGTTGGACATGGGCAGCAACATTTCAAGGTTATATGTCACATGCACCCCAATTCCACAGACATTGGCATCAAACATGTACCAGCCCTTAAGAACCCTCATGGCACATTTATGATCTACTTAAACTATTTCACTTCAATGCTGCACTTCTGGCTGGACCAGCAACTATCATTGTAATTCTGCAGCAAAAACATTGTACACTCAGGGACTTGCACCCATCACTGGATTCTTCCCTCAACTCACTGATTCTAAACCTACCTGGATAATTACAGCATCCCTGCCAGACATTGCCTTGTCTTTCTGTGCTTTGTCACCAGAAACTGATATACTCATATTACTATCATCTTGGGTAGGAAAAAAACAAAATGCTTGCCATAGTTATCAGAAGCTATCAGTCAAGTCAAAGGGGTTAGCCTCTGCCTAGGGGATCCTGACAGAGAAAGTAAAGAGCAGCCTCTGGTACAATCCAGGCCCTCCTCAGAATCAGGATCTTCTGCTCATAAGGGTTAGGGGTCAAATGTCCTCTAATCATCTGTCTTCTTCATGAAATAAGAGAGAGAGAGAGAGCTGTTAGGGGAGACAAAAGTGAGTAGCACAGCTATGGCTGTTGGTACAGGTGGAGAGATGTCCAAAGTAAGTGCAATAGCAAAGCTGAAGGCATGCAAGATTAGTGGTGTCAGGGAGTGAGTGGAGAACATGTTGTAGGCAACAATAGTGGGAGATAGGTTCAGTATCAGATCAAGTGGGTGTGAGATATCAGAGAGAAGATGGTAGCACTTCTGCTAGTGGAATGGAGAAGTATATTGACCTACTTCTTACAGTGCTGGACATTCCTTCAGATAACTGAGAATGTTTTAACCTAGTGGCACCCTCAGACCAGGTTGGCATTGTCTGGTGCCATGGCTTCCACTGTTGGTAATGGGGGGCAAGAGAAAGTCCCACCAGTTCATCACTCCTGTCACACACCAGTTTTAAAGATGACACCTGTTCCAGAGATGTTGGCTAATTCCATGGTCTTCAATTAAGTGGTTAGCTGTACAGGGAGTGCATATGGCAAGATGGGGTAAAAATTGGACATGATACATGCCAGAGGGATAGGAATGGCAATTAAAGTGTGAGTTTCATAAGATTTGTGATAAAACTTGCTTTGCTTCACACTTTATCAGAAAACCATAAAGTCAGCCAAATGAATTATTTGGATTGAAGGTGACAACATACAAGGAACTAATCAGAGGTTTTAACTTGATATTTTAAAATCAATCTTTTCAGAGATACTATTACATACTTCTGGAGCAGGTGGGTCTTGAATCTGGGACCCCTTAGCCCAGAGGTAATGACACTGGGGATTTAAACTAAGGAATTCTTGCCTAATTATTCAATAAGGCAGTCCAAGCAAGTTCCATGCCTCTGAACTAATAATGCAATAACTCATAACCTTTTGAGTGTCCAATCAATAAATAAACTCATTAACTAATGAGTCAGTCCTTAAAAGGAAAACTAGCTAAAAGAAAAACTTGATATGAAACTTATAAAATCAAACCAAACTATAAATTGGCTGGGGAAAGGTGGATGGAGTGATGACATTCTCCAGCCAAGTATCCCTTTATGATATATTGAAAACTAATTGAAAGCTAATAGCCAAATTAACACATTAAGTAAAGAATCAGCTTTTGAAGGAACAATCAAAAAAAATCAAAAGAAGCTTACAACTTATGTGAAAATGTCTTTTTAGATGGGAGTTGAAGTGATACATTCCAACCTGTTGGCATCATCCAATTGTATCAAGCCTCAATTGTACCAATGACCATGAACTATTCCTTTGTACTGTTTGAAATGATTAGTTAACAAATTACTTAATAGATAGCCCCTTAAAGGGGCACTGTAGAAAATTCAAAATGTTCAAGGAAACTTACAAAAATTTAACAAACTATCATTTCAGGTCTGTGATGCAATTACGTTGTGATGGGATTTGAACTCACGTTCCCAGAACACTAGCCTAGGCCTCTGGATTGTGTGCTCATGAATATTAAACAGCAACAGCAACAGCATCAGCATCAGCATCAGCATCAGCATCAGCATCAGCATCAGCA
>NC_063337.1:70344876-70398264 GCF_021869965.1 Rhincodon typus
CAGCATCAGCATCAGCATCAGCATCAGCATCAGCATCAGCATCAGCATCAGCATCAGCACCAGCATCAGCACTTTAACCTCCTCACATGCATCCAAGACATTATGGAATAAGATCCCCTCAAGCTACAGAGACTTAACCTCAATTTATACAATTAGCAGGAAATGGCAATACATTGATCATAGAAGCATAGAATCATCGAATCATGGTGGTCAGATTGAATGCACAATGCAGGGGCTGGTACAGGTCTGTGGAGAATGATTGTAATGGGATCCACGATTGGAGATTGGGGAAGTGAAGGAGGCAGATAGGAGAGAGATTGGAGGGATCTGGGTGAGGCACAGTTGTCCATGGTTGGAATCGATGAGCATTAATTGTTGCAGTTGTCAATGATTTGTGGGATAGAGTTTCGGTGGGATGACCATTGAGGCAGAAGTGATGTTTACACGTTTTTTTTTCAGTCTACAGGAGACACACCTCTTCCTGCCTATAAGCTATGCTGTAAATGCACTTACCTAATAGATCCATCTCTCCCAAAAAAATGGGAGGACTGTGCTACAACTTAGTTAAACAGCAGGCAGAGAGAGTCATTCTAACAGAATCATGTCTTGCAAACAATATTATTAGACACCATCATCATTAACCCTGGGTATGTTCTGACCCATTGGCAACACAGTTTCACTAGAGGCTGTAGCACAGTGAGTACACAGACAGGAGGAACCTGCCCTGGGAGTCTTCGAAATTGACTTGAAATCTCATGGCATCAGCTTAGACATGGATGAGAAAACCTGTTGCTGATTAACCTCTTATTCTTCAATGGATGCAACAGACACCCTCAACTGGTGAATCAGTACTCCTCCCTGTTGACCATCAATGGAGGAAACACTGAGGGGGGCAAGAGCACAAAATGTACCCTGGGGTGAGGGAGGTGACTTGAATGGCCATCTTTCACCAAGCTGGCTGAGACCTAAAGGACATGACTTCGAGTCTAGGTTTGTGGCAAGTGGTAAGATCACCCACAAGAGTGAAAAATCTACTTGACCTCTTTCCCATCAACCTGCCTGTTATGAATGCACATGACCATGACAGTGTAATCACTGCAGAGTCCTTGTGGAGACAAAGTCCCATCTTCACATTGAGAATACACTCCTCATGTTATGTGACACTGCTGTCATACCAAAAAGATTAGATTTTGAACAGATCTAGCAACTCAAAACTGGGTGTGCATGAGGTGCTGCAGGCCATCAGCAGATTTATATTCAACTATGATCTACTCCCTATGGGCCAGCATAGCTCCCACTTTATCATTATCATTAAGCCAGGGGACCACCCCTGGTTCAATGAAGATTTCAGGAGGCCATGCCAGGAGCAAAACTAGGTGAGGTGTCAACCTGGTGAACTTACAAAATTACTACCCAAGCTTTTCCAATACAGTTACAACGTTGGCATTTACCAAATAATATGGAAAATTGCCCAGACATATCCCCTCAATAAAAAAAAGGACAGATTAATTCAGCCAATTAACACAATATCAGTCTACTCTTGATTATCAGAACGTGATTTTTGTTTTTGCTTGGTAACACTTATATTGCAATACCACCCCTGCTTGCATGTAATAATGTGCTTAAATGCCAAATTTGACACAAAAGAGTTGAAAACCTAATGATTTGCCTGATTTATAGAATCAGAGCAATTACAACCATCAAGTTTACTTGGATTGCTAGGAGTTGATTATTGTCACTATTAAGATGCTGAATTGAAGCAGATTGAAGAGTCATACAGACAAAGTCTGTGGGTCCTTTTCTTCAGATGCATCTCAGGTCCCAGCAAGCTCACTTAGCTGCCTGAATACAAAGCTGACATTGTTCTCATTTAGTGAGAGGACAGCTTAGCTTTTTTTGCTTTGACTTTATGAATGGAATACTGCAACGAAGGCAAACTCATATATCTCTCCCCTGACCTAATGACAATGAGATCCCTACAGGATGACACCAGTAAATCATAGACACTGCCAGGTGTCAGGAGGTGATTTTCTACCATTGTGTGCTGGAACGGATGGGGAGCAGGCCAATAGATTTTAAATATAACCCAAGATTTAAAATACCCTAGTTTTCATTATTGATGTGGTAAATTCAATCTGAACTGACACCTTTAACTCACTGATCCAAACCCCACTTGGAGTAAAAGTCAGGGTCAAATTCATTTGCTTGGTCAGTGTGTAATTTGTGAAATATTTTCAATGTTAATCATTGTCTCAGAAATATAAACTTTAGTATAAATTCACAATTTAAAAAGCTATTGCATGGCAAGAAAATTATATAGCTTTAGCAGGTTTAGGTGTGAATACCCTCAGCGTAGCTGTGTGATGAATAATTTTCTTTCTTCTCAGAAATAAAGTAACATTCTCATGACTTGAAGGTTAAGCCAACACATCACTTCTGTCATACATAGTTTGCAAATCTTCTCTGATGTTCAGATGCTGCAGAGACATTACTATAAAGTATTACTATAAAGGGATACCAGTTAATCTGTTCCTCACCCATCAGAGGCTGCTTAATGAACTTATGAAATATGGCAAAAGCATTACAATGATTATAATAGAGTGGAGCCCTTGATTTATTAAATTGCAATTAAATGAAATTCCATTGAGTCTATTTTCACCTAACGGTCAGCCAGGATTTCACTCAGAGCTCAGTTGTACACAATGTTATAGTTTAGTAAAACCTGAGAAGACAAATACCAGAATGAAATTCTGTTTCATTTCCAAAGCCAACTGCAGATTTTTTGAGATCAGGAAAGTTAAACCTAATGATGGCAATATGTTTCCAACATCAGGATCTGTACTCAGCGAGAGCATGCCTCTTGTAGTTGGAAATTTGAGTGATTCCGTGAGATTTATTGGCATCCAATAACATTTAAAAAGGGAGCAAGAATGATAGCCCAGATTCTCCTGCAGCGAGGAATCAATGATATACGTAGTAAATATTACAGTCTTTTTCAATGACATCACTATCAATACGATCTTCCACATTTCCTTGCATTTTTAATTAGAGTAGGTTGCAGTATGATAGCAATAAATTGGAAGGGCCATTTGTTTTACAACAATGTGATGAATGTACAACCAAGGTAACAATGTGTTCAGGATTTATTTTATGCCAAAATTTGGCATTTAATAAAAGTTCTACTTCTACTCAGGATTCCATGGATCTGTTAGTCTGTTTTTATTTACA
The DNA here is from genome assembly GCF_021869965.1 of Rhincodon typus. NCBI lineage: Eukaryota > Metazoa > Chordata > Chondrichthyes > Orectolobiformes > Rhincodontidae > Rhincodon > Rhincodon typus. The sequence goes on from NC_063337.1 coordinate 70,348,105, forward strand.
TCAGTTTTGAAGCGTCAAAAAATCTGGTGTTCTATTGTTGAGCTGCCTCAGTTCCCAGGCAGGTAATTCAACCTTATTGTCCCTCAGGACCATGAATTTTAACTCTTGAATGATTCCAGCAAAATTGTCACTGCCACTGCACCCCCACCCCCCTCATCCAACCAAAGTTTTTGGGCTGCTGGAAGGTGCATATGGGAAATCTATGAAAATCTCTTTCTAATTGCTCCTGGTAAGAGTTGACTGTGAGCAATATAAAACGCTGAGAAACATGCGGAGGATCATAAACTATGATGCTATTTCAGAAGTGATGTATGCCTGGTGTTCAGTATTATTTACAATTCTTGTAGTTGAGGCAGGTGACCTCGCAACATTTAAAAAGCTACTGGATGAGCATTTTAAGTGTCATAATATTCAAGGCTACAGGCCTAGTTCTGGAGAGAAGATTTAGTGTATTTTCAACACAGATTGGATTTGCCAAAGGGCCTCTGGACTCTATGAATCTATGATTCCATGATTCTATAATAAAGCAGTCCACTTGAATGGCACTCCATCCACCATCTTCCACATATATTCCCCTCACCATTAGAACTCAGTGGCAGCAGTATTTGTTATTTACAAGAAACATTGCATGGAAATGCTACCATCTGCAAGTTTCCTTCAAGTCACATACCAACCAGATTCATAAATATGTTGCTGTTCCTTCATCATCATAAAGCAAATATCCTGCAACTCCTGTTACCACTGTGGATATACCAACTTTAGAGATTCAAGAAAACAGCTCACTAGCCCCTTCTCCGGGGGCAATTAGGAATTGGCAAGATAGTTTGGTCATGCCAATAGTGCCCACAATCCAAGAACAACTAAAATAAGATCATTTTCTTTCTGATTTTCCATATCTTTTTCATCATTCAAACATCTTACTAACTGAATACAGCAAAATGGCGATGAGTCAAAATTGAATAACACAAAACTTTCATCATGTTACTCATTCCCGGTGGAAGGATAGAAAATTCAAGAGTAGGATGTTCTTGGTAAGAACAAAACCAGAGTTTCTGGAAAAGCTCAGCAGGTTTGGCAGCATCTGTGAAGGAAAAAACAGAGTTAACGTTTCGGGTCCGGTGACCCTTCCTCAGAAGTTCTTGGTAAGATTGAGTTCCAAACTGAGAACTCCAGATTAGTTAAACTCTTGCAAGCTTGTCATGTGACCACAAAAATCAGAGCAGAGTTAGGTCATGCCACAGTGCAAAATCAAGGGCCAACCATCATTCAACACTGAGAGCTCTCTATGAAACCCTAAGAGTGTAGGGCCTAAACTTGTGAGAATTTTAAACATGCTGCCAACTGGAGGCAAAGTCAAATTGACAGGACAAGTAGGAAACTGGTGTAAATTTAAAAGTGGAAATTACCAGGCAGTGGGAAGTAAGGATGAGACAAGGGAAACTCAAGGTATGTGGGGACTATGCAGAATAGCAGTTCAAGGCAAGGTAGGCTACGGGAAAGGGAGGTTATTGACAATGACCACTGCCTTGTCTTTCACAGACATAAAGGTTCAGACTGGTCATCATCAAGATGTAGTGTTGCGGCTCGGGGGCAGGGAGGACAGTTGGACTGAAGTTCAGTGTGGTGTGGGGAGAGAGTGTGTGGAACTGGGTTGGGGTTAGGATAAGAATGAGTAGATGAGTGGAATTGAGACTGAAGATCGGCCATGATTGTATTGAATGATAGACTAGGCTTAAAGGGCTGAATGGCCTATTCCTGTTTCTATTATTAGAATATTAATGTTATTCTAATATTATTAGAATATTCTATTATTATCATTCTTAGCTCCTTAAACAAAATACAATAGCACTGATAGTATGGGATTTTTATCCAGCCTGCAGAGGGAATTTTACCAACTCTGCCCGCTGGAAATTGTCTCATTGCAGCATCAGTAGTGCTTCGGTCATTTTATCTGCTCATCATTGTTCTGAAGTTGGGGTATATGCTTGCCATAGATAGGAAAAATATAATTTTATTTCTATTCACTCTACCCACTATGTACCTGAAACCTGTGGGGAGTTAACAGCAACATGTCATAATGCCACAAAAAAATACAAAAACTTCTCTTCCTTCTTATAACAGTGAAACATGAATAAATGATTAATTAAGCAAACAGCTATCTATATCCAGCAAACAGTCCACTGACAATCTGGAAGAATAAATGTTGATTCATGATGCAGTTCTACAGTCACTCATAATTATTTAAGTATGCAGAGTGTTGCACTTTTCAGCAATGTTCACACCACTCATTTTAATTTCTTTGGCAAAAAATAAATAGTTTATTTTTGAAGGAGGCCGGTGAGCATTTTAAATAATGTAAATAATGACAAATATTTTTTATGTGTACAATATTAGATGTGTATACCTATATGGCAGTGCCATCAACTTGACTTACTCTCCCTGTCAAAACACTGAATATTGTGCTTAGCCCGAAATAGCTGTAGTCATTAATGGTAATGACTACCCTGTCAGCAGCAGATAAAAGTAATGGGTTTGTCTGAGAAATACTTACACAACCCTCCCACTCTGTTATAATAGTTCTGTGGAAAAGCAATAGGTTGTCTGCAACCATCATTTTTCTTTTACATTGCTGAGCACACTCCATTTATAATCGCATTACCTGTTCTTTGATAAAAGGTATTCCAGTAAAATGGCAGCAAGAAAGATTGATGCATTTAGCTACTGTCTGTTTGAGAGTTGGCACATGTTTTCCATTTCAAAATTACAGGGGTCACTTGATGGTTTGTCTATATAGTGGGCACACAATGAGCAGAGTGATTACATTGAGGTTGGGCCTCAACATTAGTTTGAGAGGCAATCACAGAACAGGTGGCATGGAAAATTTAGTGTTTCTTTGTGGACTCAAAGCAATCATAAGAATTTAGAAGAGGGAGTGTGATGCATTTCTGGCAGCAAAGAGAGGACTGTAGTCAGAAAATGGAATTGGGGGTCTTAATGCCTTCACAAAATCAGAAGTGTAGCTTTTTCAGTAGGCATCTTGGTGTGTCCTTCAATGGTCTCTTAAAGGGCTGGTCTGTCTTGGTCCTGCTAAACAGATGCAGACACCATGGGCCAAATGCCCTACTTCCATGCCATAAAAATTCTGTGATTTATTTTACAATGTACATAATGGGACTACTGCAGCACCAAAAGATCATCATTTATTACTTCACATGTGGATCTCACAAGCTTTCAACAGGAATGATTTCTACTCATTTAAAGACCTTCTCAGGCAGTGATATAGGTGAGCCTTGGCAGGCTATTGAATTCCTGTTAAAATGGCTGTCAGTGTGAATGTGCTCCAGACAGATGCAAAATATTTCTCATTTTAAGCATTGTTTTTGACTTCTTTACTTGCTATACTACAATGATTGAGAAGGTAAATTATGGTGCAGGGATTTCATTCTGTGAATTTTGTGGGGATTTAGGAGAAGAATTGGCTCATGTCTGTTGAACTAAGCCTGAGACCTTGACCCTGATTTATTTCCCAGAGGCTTTCTGCATTTGTGGAGAAGCAATATTTCTAACATGAATCGTAACTTAACCCAGCAGCAAATAATACAGGAATAACATCTCAATGCCTCTTACATAATTTTCTTAATTCACTCATGGGCCGTGGGCATCACCGGTTAGCTAGCATTCATTGCCTGTCCCGAATTGACCTTGAGAAACTGGTGGTGGGCTGTTTTCTTAAACTACTGTAGTCCATATCCAGTTGAGGTTCTGGTCAATAGTACCTCCAAGGATGTTGAAAGTGGAGGATTCAGTGCTGGTAATGCCATGAATGTAATTGAGTGGTGGTCAGATCGTCCCTTATCAGGAGATGATTATTGCCTGACATTTGTGTGGTGTGTTTGTTACTTACTACTTATTAGCCCACGTCTGGATATTGTTCAGAGATAACAAGGTATAGAGCTGGATGAACACAGCAGGCCAAACAGCATCAGAGGAGCAGGAAAGCTGATGTTTCGGGTCTGGACCCTTCTTCAGAAATAGGGGAGAGGAAGGGGATACTGAAATAAATAGAGGGGGGGGGAGGTGCATGGAAGATGGATAAAGGAGCAGATAGGTGGAGAGGAGACGGACAGGTCAAAGAGGCGGGAATGGAGCCAGTAAGGGTGAGTGTGGGTGGGAAGTTAGGGTGGGGGTTGCTCAGTCCAGGGAAGACGGACAGGTCAAGTAGGCGGGGATGAGGCTGGTAGGTAGGAGGTGGGGGTGGGGCTTGAGGTGGGAGGAGTAGATAGATGGGAGGAAGGGCGGACAGGTTAGGGAGGCGGGGACGAGCTGAGCTGGTTTTGGGATGCAGTCAGGGGAGGGGAGATTTTGAAACTTGTGAAGTCCACATTGATACCATTGGGCTGCAGAGTTCCCAAGTGAAATATGAGGTGCTGTTCCTGTAACCTTCGGGTGGCATCCTTGTGGCACTGGAGGAGGCCCAGGATGGACATGTCGTCCAAGGAGTGGGAGGGGGAGTTGAAGTGGTTCGCGACTGGGAGGTGTAGTCGATTGCTGAACATTGCACAATCGTTGGCAAACATCATCACTTCTGTTTTTAAGATGGACTGAACATCATTGGTGAAGCAGCTGAAGAAGGTAGAGTTTAGGACACTAACCCGAGGAAGCACTGCAGAGACGTCCTGGAGCTGAGATGACTGACCTCTAACAACCTCAAAAATCTTTCTATCACCAGTGATGACTCAGACCAGTCGAGAGTTTGCCCCCTGACACCCATTGATTCCAGTATTGCTAGGGGTCCTTGATGCCACATTTGATCGAGTACTGTCTCAAACAATGGTTGTCACTGTCAACTCGTGTTTGAAATTCAGTTCTTTTGTCCATGTTTGAACTAAGGCCATAATGAGATCAGGAGCTGAATGGCCCTGGCGGAACCCAAATTGAGTATCAGTGAGCAGGTTATTGCTGAGAGGGTGCCTCTTGATAGCACTGTTGATGACACCTTCCAACACTTTACTGATGACGAAGAGGAGATTGATGGGGTGGTAATTGGCCAGTTTGGATTCACACTGCTTTTTGTGTACAGAGCATTCATGGGTAATTTTCCACATTATTGTTTAGGCACCAGTGTTAACTGTACTGGCAGAGCTTGGCCAGGAGTCCAGACTTGGGAACCCAAGTCATCAGTACTTTGCTGGAATGTTATCAGGGCAGATAACCTTTGCACTACCCAATGCCCTTGATTCTTGATATCATGTGGAGTGAATTGAATTGGCTGAAGACTAGTATCTGTAATGCTGGGAAACCACTGGAGGTTTGGTGCTGCTCCTAGCATGTCCTCCTGTGCTCTCCATTGAACTAGGGCTGATCCTTGCGCTTGATGTCCATTTAGTGAGTGATAAGACATGCCAAGAGTCTGCAGATTGTGTTGCAATATAATTCTGCTGCTGTTTATGGCCCACAGTGCCTCCTGGATGGCCAGCCTTGCGTTGATTGATCCATTTAAAGTCTGTCCCATTTAGCACAGTGACAGTGCCATTCAAAGCCATGAAATGTATTGAACAATGACGGCATGGCTTTGTCTCCACAAGAATTGTGTGCTGGTCACTCTTACCAATTCTGCCATGGAAAGATGCATCTACAGGCAGCAGATTGGTAAAGATGAGATAAATATTTTTCCATCTGTTGATTTCCTCAACATCTGCCACCGACCCAGTTTAGCAGAAATGACTTTTAGCACTTATCAGCTCAATCAGTAGTGCTGCTGCCAAGCCACTCTATGTGGTGGACATTGAAATCACCCACCCAGAGAACTTTTTCACCCTTACTACTCTCCGTGCTTCTTCCAAGTGTTGCTCAACATGGAGTACTGTTTCGTATGTGATAATCAGCAGGAGGTTTTCTTGCCCATGTTTAACTTGAAGCCATGAGACTTCATACAGTCTGGAGTCAATGTTGAGGACTCCAAGCAACTCCCTCCCAACCCTATCCCAAAAATAATAGGAATTTGCATTGCTAGAGCTGCACAACACATGCAGCATGACAACAACTTCATCTTGCTTCTGTTAGTTTGGCACCCTGATTGTGACACAGTTCACTGAATCAGCACAGAAATAGGGGAATTACAAATTGGAGGCGCACTCAAAGCTGCTTGCATGCCTGATTTCCTATAACCATTTCTTTCTGGTTCAACGTTTAAATTTCCTGAAAACAGACCCCATCCACAAAAACGTCCCAGGCTGACGTCACGATTGATTATATGCTGATTCAGGAATTCTCTCCAAATTAGGCTCATTTCCTAGGTGCACAGAAACTAGTAAGCATGCTTGAAATGGTTTTCAAAACAGAGGGTATGCAACTTACTGAGAAACTGCCTGGTGCACACCAATCAAACTGTCAAATAGTTCAGCACAGTTTACTTAAGACAGTTTCCACAATTTGAATTGAGTTTACTCACCTGTGAAGTTTTGGATACTCATGTTAAAAATGTCTACATATATTTGTGCTTGGTTTCATTGGCAAGACTGTTGTGTTGTGCCTCATGGTGCTGTACACCATCAAGGATCATATTCATGATATTATCACTTCATTGTAGCAGGTGATGTGATGGTGGAAGGGTTTCCAACTCTTTCTTAACTGGGGCCACTTGAAGCATGACATACTACTATAAGTGCACCAAAATTTGTATATTCACAGATTGATAAGATAACAGAAGCTGTAATATAAACTTATTTTGTACTATGTTATCCGTGTCTGGTTATTATGTCATGGAAACTTACATAAGTGTTGGCATATCAAGTAGAAGTACCCTGCTAGAGACAAAAGCCCATTTATGGTGCCACATCAGACAGTATAGTGAAGAGTGGAAGGTAGATATTAAATCCACAGTTTGAAAAACTCTACCTTGACCCCATCTTTCTGCCCACAATTTGAAGACTCTGATTCCAAAGATAAACATTTTTTTGGCTTTGATATCAGAGTCTTTAGTTAATAGCTGTCTGAAGGTCAAGAAAGGAGGATCACTTATACCAATCCAAATAGAAGCAGTTTACCATGTTCGTAAAAGATTTGGGACACTGTATGTTCCAGTCAAATACATTTTGCAACTTAATGAAATTATTTGTCTTATAAGTTGATTTCTCTGAGGAGAATCAACAGCCGGCTGAGGGAATTAAGAACTATGTAATACAAAGCTTTTGGTTGCATGAGAGTTTATGTTCCCCAGCTAATTAAAATTAATATAAGATCATGCATGACCAGATCCCAAGTGGCCAAATCTAGCATGGAAACATATTTCTGCTTCCTGACCTCTCCACACTGACAGATGGTAAACTACTTGTCTGCCAGAAATAATTATATTGCTAAATAGCACCAGACCTGAATGTGAACTTGCATCTTACAATTAGGAATGGGCCATTCAGCTCTTTAAGTCTGCTCCTCTTTCATTCAGATGATTGATCTGATTTTTAACTCCATCTTTCCATCTTAATTCCATAATTACTCTATCTAAGTAAGATCTGGCAACCTCATGTTTGAAATTTTCATTTGATCTTGCTATAAGATTGTTTTGGGAGAGCAAGAGTTCAAGACTTACACTATCCTTTGTGTGAAAAAGTGATTTCTGCCAGCTCTCCTGAATGACCCTAACTCTAAGCTTTGGTCGCACCCATTGTTCTGGACTCTTCCAAGAAAGAAAATAGATTCCATCAATCAATTGCTTTAATTATCTAAATACTTCAATTGGATCAACTTGAGTCTCTGATGCTCATGGAGAAACAAGTGTCAGCTATTCAAACTCTCCATTTTATTTAATCCTTTTAACTCCAGAATTATTCCGACTTATCAGCAAAGCAACCTTTTTTGAAATGCAGTTCTCAAAATTTTAAACAGAACTCATGAGCACAGACAATTATAGTTTTGTTTTGTATAATTTCTGTCATTGAACCTTGTAATCTTACACTTACATTTACCTTTCACCCACACTCTGACTCCCTCACTTCACACCATGTCACAAAAAGCTACTGTCTCACCACTTCTCCCACACCATCTCCACCTCCACTCCATCTCCAATTCCTCACACTATCTCCACCTCCTCATACTACCAACACACCTTCTCAATAACTCCACCTCCACACACCATCTCCCCCTCCACATACCGCCTTGACTTCCACATACTATCTCTACCTTCACACAACACTTCCACCTCCACAAACCATCTCCACTTTCCACACACCATCTCCAACTCCTCATCCCATGTCCATCTTCACATACCATCTTTACCTCCATACACCACCCTCACCTCCACATACCGTCTCCACCTTCCACACACCATCTCCACCTTCACATACCATCCCCACCTTTCGCACACTATCTCCAACTCATCATGCCATCTCCACCCTTCACATACCATATCTACTTCTTAACACCACCACTATCTTCCACATACCATCTCCAACTCCTCATACCATCCCCATCTCTTCTCAACATCTCCACATCCACACACCGCCTTGACGTCCGCATACCATCTCCACCTTCACATAACATCTCTAACTCCACACACCACCTTCTCCACTCCTCATACTATCTCCATCTCTACGCATCATCTCCCTCCTTCTTACACACCATCTCCAGCCCACATTCCATTTCCACCTCCACACACTATTTCCATCTCATATTCCACATCTTCACACCTCCCACAGACCATTTCCCCACCTCCCACATATTATCTCTACATCACACAAACCATCTCGACCTCCACACAGCATCTCCATATCCTGATGCCTTCTCAACTTTCCGCACACCATCTCCACTTTGCACACACCCTCTCACCACCTCCCATATACCATCACAATCTCCACATGCATCCTCAAGTCCACACACAGGTCTCCCCACATTTCATACTCATCTCCACCCCCAGTAGGCATCTCCACCCCCACAAATCATCTCTACCTCCTGCACACCATCCCCACTTCACACACACCATCTCCCCTATACCAAACAGGCCACCTTCTGATCAGTTGTTGGAGGTAAACGATTACAATTGTGTTGGATGTTGGGGAAATCTGTACTTTCCAGTTTCCTGCTCTCTCTCAAGGAATCCCTACAGTGTGGAAGCATGCCATTCAGCCCATCGAGTCTATACCAACTCTTCAAAGAGCATCCCATCCAGATCCACTCCTTTCCTGTGACCCTGCATTTCTCCTAGCTAACCCACCTAGCCCGCACATCCCTGGACACTATAGCATGGTCAATCCATCTAACCTGTACATCTTTGGACCATGGTAGGAAACCCACACAGACACAGGGAGAATGTGCAAACCTACAGTCGCCTGGGGATGGAATCAAAGCTGGGTCCCTGGCACTGTGAGGCAACAGGGCTAACCACAAAGCCACAGTGCCACCCTCTCCTACTATAAATGTGCATCCTTGTAAATAGCAATGCTGCAATCCTGCCATTTCTGCCATAAGTGGGTATTTATCTGATGGAAAGGATGTGATGAGTAGTGTCCAAAGGGGTCTATACTGAGGTTTCAACGATTTATAAATCAAGTCAATAACGTAGCTGACAGGAGCAAAGGCACGTTTGTTAAATTATCAGATGGAAGTATGATGTGAAAAAGATGTAAGGATGTTGAAAACACAGAAAATGCTGGAGAAATTCAGCAAGTCTGGCAGCATCTGTGAAGAAAGAAAAAGAGTTAACATTTTGAATCCAGTATGACTCTTCTCTAGAACATTTTCCTCTATTACAAGGATCCTGGAGTTTCATGCAGATAGGTTGAGTGATTGGGCAAAAATCTAGCAGATGAACAACAATGTGGAAAAGTGTGAATTTGTATTTTGTCAAGAAGAATAAAGAAATGAATTCCTTTAGTGAAAAAAAGTTCTGATTTAATCCGAACTATAGGTATTCAAGTACAAGAGTACAGAAGTTTTGTGTACAGGTATAGCACACAATCAACAAGGCTAATGGGCTAGTAGCCTTTATTAACAAAGGAATTGAAAAGAAAAGTAATGACATTATGATTCAGTTTTAGGTGCAAAGACCATATCTTTTTTGATTGACTTTATTCTTTATTGCGAAAATGACTGTTTAACAATAAAAGACTGAGAAAGGGATTGCAAGACTTTCAAAAAACAAGTTTCTGAAACTGTTTGTAAGCTGTGTTTACACTGCTGTCTTGCAAGCATTGGGAAAGGTTTAAGTGTAAATAACCCATCTTCAGAGTTTGTCTACAATGTGAGATGTGGCTAGCAACAAGTTGTTGATTGGCTTATCGAATTGTGATCAATCATGGATGACAAAGACTGTTAACCTGACAATAATTATTTGTTTGGCTCCGAGGTAGCTGAATAGCTTGTAGGTATGAACAATAGTGGCAGAAGCCTTCCAAATGCTGAAAGAACAGGTAGTGAGACTCTCCCTCCAGTAAAGTATCTAAATCTTGAAGGATGCCAAATTGTTTTTTTTCATGAGTTTAACATAAGCTATGAACTTTAACCAGTACCTAAGGAACTTTGCAGATAGTGTAACCATCACCTGCAATGAAGTGAAGAAAAGAGAAAGAAATTAAAGAACAAAATGTCTTGTCAAGGAAAATGATCACCTCAGCGAACTTTATGGACTAGGCCCATTGAACTATTGCCCCAGTACTTCTCTCTTTACCCGCAACACCAATGTTTTATTATCTGGCTGTGTCTTCTATATAGATGTGTGTGTGTGTGTAGGGGGTGTGGGTTTAGAAGCAGCCTCAAACTTTAACCAGTAGAGGTATATGTCAACTGTTCTGTGTTAATTACCTGTAGTCAGAGTTGTTTTTTTACATAGAACGTAGTACTTGTTAAGTACAGAAACCTGGTCTGTGTTTTCTATTAACCTAGGTATATCTACCTGGTGATTTGGGGACTTTGCATACTTTTATCACATTTTTGACTTCTGTAATCACTCCAGGAATATATAGAAACAGTATTTCGATCATATTATCCAAATGAGGTGTGTCATAGAGCACTAATGAGACCATATCTCAAATTTGTTGTGCAGTTTTGGTCTCCCTAGTGAAGGAAGAATATAAAATGCATAGGAGATGTTTTGCAGGATATTTAAATAGATACCTGGAATGAATAGTTTGTCTTATGAGGAAACGTTGTTCTTGATTCCACTGAAGTTTACCAATGTTGGTTGTATAATTTGATGGAAATGCATAAAATCCTAAATGGTCTTGACAAGGCAGACACTAAAAGGATGTTTTATCTATGGATCCAGAATTAGGGGTCACTGTTAGAAGATAGGAGGTTGTCCTTTTAAGACTGAAGAAATGAAAACCATTGAACATTTTAAGGCATTTTATTTTAGCTTTAAATATATTCTAGTTCGGCAGAAGAATCAAAGGTCTTGACAATGGAAGGAAATGTGGAATTAGAAGCACAAACAGAGCACAATGATCATATTGAATGACAGAGCAGACTCAAGAGGTTGAATGTCCACTTCAGGTCCTATTTTGTACATTTGTCTGTTTATTTTCCTCAATTTCCCTCCAACTAAGTGACACGCTGGGCCATTTCAAATGGCAGTTAAGAGTCAAATACATTGCTGTGTGCCTGGAATCACATCATGCAGGACTGGGACAGGATAACAGGTTTATTTTCCATGAAGGGTATGTGAAAAGAATATATGCCTTGTCAAAAACAACCAGATTTTGTTTAAATTTTTCTTGTTTGCCTAAAATAAATATCGCATGAATGTCCCAAATATTGAACATAGATGTCAGCGTTGGAGGCATTTTCGGAGACGCCTGGACAATGCAGATCTGCCCATTGGAAGCTTAACCTTTGAGACAATGAATGTGCAAGTACACAGCTCAGGAGTTCAGAAGGGTTCTGAGGCATTAGATTAGCAAATATCTTAGCAATCATTGCTGCTGGCTTTGGACAATTCAGCTTTTTTTACCACAAAGCAAAATATGGACATTGAAAATGAGAAATGAAACAAAAAGCAGTCAAAAATATTTAATAAGTCTGGGAAGGTCTGTGGAGAGAGTAAAAGAAATAATGGTCTGTAAGTTACTGGCATCCAGGAGACAGAAATAGAAGCAGTGAGGCCAGTAGAATCAAAGTAATCTATGTTGGACTGGCTTCTCAATCTTGTCCCATGGTTGTGGAATTTTGCGAATGATGGGACAGCATCATGGCTCAATGGTTAGTACTGCTGCCTCACAGCACCAGGGACCCGGTTTGATTCCAACCTCAGGCAACTGTGTGGAGTTTGCACATTCTCCCCATGTCTGCATGGGTTTCCTCGGGGTGCTCTGGTTTCCTCTCACATTCCAAAGACATGCAGGTTAGGTCGATAGGCCATGCTAAATTGGCCATAGTGTCCAAATGTGGGGTTACAGAGATGGGGTGCTTCTGAGTGAGATGCTCTTTGGAGGGTCGCTACAGACTCAATGGGCCAAATGGCTTCTTTCTGCACTGTAGGGATTTTATGATTTCTGTAGGACTGGAATTGGATTGACTGCAAGCCACAGGGACTGGGCAGCTGATTTATCAAGGGCCACAGGGATTGAGGTAATTTTCTTTCACCTATCCTTCCTTGTCTGGACTGTGCGTGGGGCCTGTCTAAGGATCAAAACTGGAATATAGACCACTAGTGAGTCTAAACAGAACAGACGTCTGTCTTCATTAGCAAGATGGTTTATTGCATGTTATCAAATGAGCAGTTTACAATAACTTGTTAGGTATCTCTACTAAGGAGTCTCAGGAACTGTACAGGATACATCTGCTCCCTTCAGATACTTGCGCAGAACTCAAATCACTCCGCCCAAAATAATAGTGCCATTTCATCAAATTGGATAGGTTTAATAGAAATTCAACACTAACTTTTACAGAACCACACACCAACCACTGTGCTGTACTATATACTATTAATTTTTAAAATTATTATTTACGCATGGGATGTGGGCACTGCTGTTTGGCCAACATTATTGTCCATCCCTAGTTGTCTTTGAGAAAGTAGTATTGAAATAACTTCTTAAACCGCTGCAGTCCACATACAGTAGGTTGACCCACAATGCTCTTTAGGAAGGAATGCCAGGATATTGACCCCTTGACAATAAAGAAATGGCAATATATTACCAAGTCAGGATGGCAAGTGCCTTGCCAGTGGTGATGTTACTATGCATCTGTTGCCTTTATTCTTCTTGATGTAAGTGGTTGTGGGTTTGGAAGGTGCTGTCTGAGGATCTTAGGTGAACTTTCTGCTGTGCATTTGTAAATAGGACACATTGCTGCCACGGAGCATTGGTGGTGAAGGGTGGGGATGCTTATGGATATGGTACCAATCAAGCTAAATCAAGATTTGTCTAGTATGGTGTCAAGTATCTTGAGTGGTATTGGAGCTACACCCATGCAGGCAAGTGGGGAGTATTCCATCACACCCTTGACTAGTGCCTTGTAGATGGTGGATAGGCTTTGGGGAGTCAGGAGGTGAGTTACTTGCTGTAGTATTCCTTCCTCTAGCCTGCTCTCATAGCCATTGTGTTTACGTGGTGAGTCCAGTTGAGTTTCTGGTCAATGGTAACCCCAACAATTTTGATATTGGGGATTCAGTGACGGTAACAATATTGACTGTCAAAAGTGATGGTCATTGCCTGGCATTTGTGTGGTGCAAATGTTAATTGCCACTTGTCATGCTAAACCTGTTTCTTGTCCAGATTGTGTTGCATTAGAACATGGACTGCTTCAGTATCTAAGGAGTGGTGGAAAGTGTTGAACATTGTGCAGTCATCAGTGAAATCCATTTTTGACTTTATGTTGGAGCGAAGATCACATTATATCATATTATGTTGGTGAACAAACTCCATAAATCTCATATTTTAAATTGATAAGTGGTCAACCACCATTTGCAGCTTCAAATTTTAACTGGACTTTGTGCCTGGATTTTACTCCAGAATGTCTGACTCTAGTTTTTATTGACTCTGCCTTCTAGCCCCAGACTTTTCATCCAGCAGAAATTGATTATCTCCAACTGCCATAAGTGTTCCCTTATTTATATTTGAATATTCCATCAGATTTAAATGTTAACATTTCTTTGTAAAATTCCAAGGAAAGGAAACTTAATTTGTGTCTTGTCTCCCCACACTTTAACCCTTGGAGTCCAGAGATTATTCTCAAAAATCTACAAATTTCTCTCTCCAGATACAATGTATTTCCTAAATAAAAACCAAAAGAACTGCGGATGCTGTAAATCAGGAACAAAAACAGAAGTTGCTGGAAAAGCTCAGCAGGTCTGGCAGGATGCGTGAAGAAAAAATCAAAGTTAATGTTTTGGGTCTGGTGACCACCAGTGAAAGTGAAGAGAATCGAGTTCCTCAGAATGACGATAACCGACCACCTGTCCTGGGCTCCCCGCGTCAATGCGACAGTCAAGGAGGCATAACAATGCCTCGTCTTCCTCAGGCAGCTCAGGAAATTTGGCATGTCCATATGGTCTGTAACCAACTTCTAAAGATCCACCATTGAAAGCATACTGTCTGGGTGCATAATGGCCTGGTATGGCAACTGCTCTGCCCAGGTCTGCAAGAAACCAAAGATGGTGGTGTGCACAGCCCAGACCATCATGGAAGTCAATCTTCCATCCATGGATTCTACTTACGTGGCTCGCTGCTGCAGAAAGGTGGCCAACATCATCAAAGACCCATCGGACCCTGGTAATGACCTCCTACAACCTCTTCTATCAGGCAGAAGAGACAGAAGCCTAAACACATACACAAACAGGTGCAGAAACAGAGATAACAAGGTGTGGAGCTGGAGGAACACAGCAGGCCAGGCAGCATCAGAGGAGCAGGAAAGCTGATGTTTCGCGTGGGAGTCCTTCTTCAGAAATGGGGGAGGAGAAGGGGGCTCTGAAATAAATAGAGAGGGAGGGGTGCGGTGATAGCAGGTAGATAGTGGACCAGATAGGTGGGAGAGAAGACGGACAGGCCAAGGAGGTGGGAATGAAGCTAGTAATGAGTGTAGGTAGGAAGTGGAGATGGGGATTGGTCAGTGAGGAGGGAGGGGCAGATAGCTGAGTGAGAAGACGGACAGGTCAAGGAGGTGGGGATGAAGCTCGTAAAGATGAGTGTAGGTAGGAAATGGGGATGGGGATTGATCAGTGAGGAGGGAGGGGCGGATAGGTGGAGGGAAGATGGACAGGTCAAGGAGGTGGGGAAGAGAGGAGATGGCTTGTCTTGGGATGAGGTCGGGGGTGGGGAGATTTTGAAGCTAGTAAAGTCCACATTGAGACCATTGGGTTATAGACTTCCAAGGCGGAATATGAGGTGCTGTTCATCTTTACTAGCTTCATCCCTGCCTCCTTGACCTGTCCATCTTCTCTCCCACCTATCCACTCCACAGTCTACCTGCGCCCCCCTCACTCTATTTATTTCAGAGCCCCCCTTCCGCTCCCCCATTTCTGAAGAAGGGTCCCGACCCGAAACATCAGCTTTCCTGCTCCTCTGATGCTACCTGGCCTGCTGTGTTCATCCAGCTCCACACCTTGTTATCTCAGACTCCAGCATTGGCAGTTGCTACTATCTCAGGTTCAGAAACAGTTCTTTCCAGCCATTATCAGACTGTTGAATAGACACTAGCCTCAAATAATGTCACCTGCAATGTAACCTGAATGCCTCTAAGTTTTTTTGATCTGTACATCCTTTGCTTGCTGTGATCTGTCTGTACTGCTCATACACAAAGCTTTTCACTGTATTTCGGTACACATGACAATAAAATCAATCAATTAATCAATCAATCATTTGCACAATATAGTTTGGAGGTTATTTAAACATTTATCTGTTTTGTTCATCAGGGCAAATGTGATCTGTTTGAAATTCCCCAGTAATATCCTAACATTGTGCTCAAAAGATTTTGCCCCACATCTGCCCCAACAAATTATTTTGTTTATTTATTTGTAAACATTGCAGATTTGACTAGATTTTCAACATTGCTCCATCATTTATTTATTCTGTTCTGTGTTAATTTTGCCACTGATTTTCTAAATTGTTTAGTCACTCAAATAAATTCCGACATCTGGGATTTATTTTCTATCAGTTTGCTATAACTTCATTTTTTCCTTCCTCACCTTAGATTAAAATGTCTGGCTCCAATTCCAGAACAAATTGTGATATCCCAGTATTTGTTGTGCTTCAGTACAACTGCCTCAGAACTGTGGAATTATTATCATTGAATCATAAAGTGTTACAGCACAGAAATAATGACAATCATATCATTAAAGCTTATTTCTTATCCTCTGTAATTCTAAAGATATCTCCCTGTATATTAGTTTACATTAGCTTTGAAATATTATGGTATTAAAATCCTTCAATGTTATTACATCTATAAGTGTTTAATACATCTGTAACTCTTTTTGTTAAGAAAATTACCATCCATATTGTTAGGGTACAACAATTACACAGCTGTATCTAATTATTTTCTCTCTTTTCAGTTATCAAAGGCCTTAATCAATTTAAAAATATAATGGGTGGACATTGCCACTAAAATTGTAAAGAAGTAACTATATAAATATATTAAGATATTGTCAGTAAGGTAAAGAATGAACTCTTTTGGCCTCAGAAAATGGTAAATTGACTTTCAGTGTACTATTTTTGAAGAACACACACACACACACACATACACACAGTCTACTAGGGATGTCCATGTGTCAGATGGAGTATGTATATGTATGTATATATACATATATATATACTTATATGCATGTATATATGAGGGGCAAAAATCTGCAAGATGGAGTGCAATGTGGGAAATTGAGAAGTTTTTGAAATTGGAAGAAAAGATTTTTAAAATGAGTACAATTTAAACAGAGGATGACCGCATGATACGGAGGTGCAAAGGGGTCTGGTGCATATGTCTCAAAAGGTTAGTACATAGGTACAATGTAATCAAGAAGGCTAAAGGGATGCTGGCCTTTATTGGAATTGAACATAAAATATCATTTAGTTATTCTTTTATTTATTTATTTTTCAGTTACACTCTGCATTGGTGACACTACATCTTGAATACTGTGTGCAGTCTTGGCTTAATCATTTAAGCAAGGTTGTAGATGCATGGAGCAGTTCAGAAGAGGTTTACTGGATTGAAAACTAGAATGAGTGGGTTTCTTATAAGGATCCATTTGACAAGATGGATTTGTTTCCAATGGAGTTTAAAAGATTGATGAATGATTTGAGTGCTTTGCATAAGATCCTTAATAGTCTTGACAGATGGACATGCAAACGGTGTTTCTTCTTGTGGGTGAACCTAGTACTAGGGGAGATAGTAGGAACTGCCGATGCTGGAGAATCTGAGATAACAAGATGTAGAGCTGGATGAACGCAGCAGGCCATGCAGCATCAGAGGAGCAGGAAAGCTGACGTTTCGGGTCTAGACCCTTCTTCAGAAATTGGGGAGAGGAAGGGGATTCTGAAATAAATAGGGAAAAAGGGGGAGGCATATAGAAAATGGATTAAGGAGAGGATAGGTGGAGAGGAGACAGACAGTTCAAGGAGGCGGGGTTGGAGCCAGTAAAGGTGCGTGTAGGTGGGGAGTTAGGGAGGGGATAGGTCAGTCCAGGGAGGACGGACAGGTCAAGGAGGCAGAATGAGGCTAGTAGGTAATAGATGGGGGTGGGGCTTGAGGTGGGACGACTGGATAGGTGGGAGGAAGGACAGGTTAGGGAGGCGTGGATGAGCTGGGCTGGTGTTGGGATGCGGCCGGGGTAGGGGAGATTTTGAAGCTTGTGAAGTCCACATTGATACCATTGGGCTGCAGGGATCCCAAGCTAAATATGAGGTGCTGTTCCTGTAACCTTCGGGTGGCATCGGTGTGGCACTGCAGGAGGCCCATGATGGACATGTCGTCCAGGGAGTGTGAGGGGGAGTTGAAATTGTTCGCGACTGGGAGGTGCAGTCACTCGTCGCGAACCGAGCGTAGGTGTTCTGCAAAGCGGTCCCCAAGCCTCCGCTTGGTTTCCCCGATGTAGAGGAGGCCAATCAAGAACAGCGGATACAGTATTAGCTGATTAGCAGGTGTGGAAGGTTTTCTTGAGGCCTGGGATGGGGGTGAGGGGGGAGGTGTAGGGGCAGGTGTAGCACTTCCTGCGGTTGCAGGGAAAAGTGCTGGGTGTGGTGGGGGTGGTGGGGAGTGTGAAGCAGACAAGGGAGTCGCAAGGGAGTCTGCCTCCTCCCACCTCAAGCCCCACCCCTATCTCCTACCTACTAGCCTCATCCCACCTCCTTGACCTGTCTGTCCTCCCTGGACTGACCTATCCCCTCCCTAACTCCCCATCTACACTCACCTTTACTGGCTCCAACCCCACCTCTTTGACCTGTCTGTCTCCTCTTCACCTATCTTCTCCTTTATCCATCTTCTATCCGCCTCCCCCTTTCTCCCTGTTTATTTCAGAATCCCCTTCCCCTCCCCCATTTCTGAAGAAGGGTCTAGACCCGAAACGTCAGCTTTCCTGCTCCTCTGATACTGCTTGGCCTGCTGTGTTCATCCAGCTCTACACCTTGTTATCTCTAGTACTAGTGGATACTGTTTTAAAATCAGGGGTCATTGTTTCAAGGCATCTTTTATTAACTCTCAGAGGGTTTTGTGACATTGTTATTATCTGCTACAGAAGGTACTGCAGAATCATTGAATATTTCTAAGTCAGAGGTGGATAGACTTTTGTATGTATGGGAATGTGGAATTCAAAACACAGTCAGCTCAGTCAATATCTTATTGAGTGGCAGCGGAGTCTCAAGGGACTAAGTGGTCTATTTCTGCCTCTATTTCATTTGTTTATATGTTAATTTAAATGATAACATTTTGGAGTGGACTTTAACTTTCTCTATTAGTTGGAAAACTGGTGTTAACAGATCAACTCGAGGAAAGTTGGGTGTGTTTTACAATGGGTAACTTATGTGTCACATAGTCTATGGTGAATATTAAATGCTACTCCAGTATTTGTTTTCTGTTTCATGCTATTATTAAGATCAATTTATTTTTAACGAATTCTGCTGCAATATTCCAAATTATTTGTTTCTATATGGCTGTTAATTAATGTAATGATGTGTGAGCACTGCATTGATATTTTAAATATGTGATCTTAATTTGTTAAATTACTTATATTTATGGTTTATATAATGTTCTCATATGATTATTCTTACTGCATTTCAGTTGATGCAAATTTGATTTAAAAAAATTCTCATCATGGCTGAAACTAATATACTAGGAATGCGAAGGAAACAGATTTCTACTCCAAGTACTTAGACAGCCCTTATCAACTTAAGACACAAAATATTTCAGAGGATCAGAGAATACAAAGGTAATTGTCATAATACATTGTAACTTATTGACAAGTAAAATATGTACATAAATTGACATCACAAAAATTACCTCACGCTATGTATGGTGAGCAAATGTTTTGTCCATCTGAGATGTGCAATATGCAGATATACCACAAGGTGTCAATATGAGAATGTTGGCCTGCATACATTGTTTCTGAAACAGAACAAAGTCATCAAAGAATATTTTCATATTGGAATGCTGACGTCTCCAGTCTACAGAAGCATAAGATTTCAAAATAAAAATAGGTTTATTTTTAAAAATTTACTTCCTAGTTTATATTTTTGTAGCTGTTAATTGATGTTATGACATTACTCCATTAATGCCATACTGACAGAGAAAAAAAGGTCTCTTGGTTTGAGTCAGAGTGTCCGCCAACCCAAAATAGTTTTGCCTGTACACAAGCTCTTGTAGACTCTGTGTTGGGCTTTTTTGCTTCAGCAGAGTATTCTTACTTGATTTGGTGATGCCTATGGCTGCTTCCATAACATAAGGACGAAGTGTGTATCATGCAGTGAGCACAAAATACTGCAGATGCTGAAAATCTGGAATAAAAACAAAGTGCTGGAGAAACTCAGCTGCTCTGGCAGAATCTTTGGAAACAGAAACTGAGTTAAATTTTTGAGTCCAGTATGGCTTTTGTCAAAAATGTGGATAATACAGTAATGAAGAATTCAATCGACTTTTGGTACAGTACATGGCGCATACATATGTTACAATCACCTGTATTTATGAGTCTGGGCTAAGCTGAAGGTCAAATTCAGCATACCTCCATAGCAAGTCATGCCACACATGGCTCCAGTAAGGTGGAGACTGAGGCCTTTATATATCAGACACAGGCCACGAGGTGGTGATAAAATCATGAGCATGTCCCTTAAAAAGCATGAGCATGCCCCTGATTCTCTATATGGCTGGCTATTGTTCCTCCAGCCTATCAGCACACAATGACAATATTATCACGTTTTTTCTTTGGGAACTGACGATTATTTAGCAATCAGCATTATTCTTCATACAGTATAAATCCTTTACTTTAGTATTTCTTGAGATTTGTCGGATGAATACAAGAAAAGCTTGAACAAAGTGTGTGTTTTCTCAGAAAGGTAACAAAATTCTCTTTACCCCATGTTGTTTTATTAATCAGTAAAATCTAGAAACAAAATCTTAATTTTTTGGAACAACGTAATATCCTGAAGAAGGGTCACTGGACCTGAAATATTAGCTCTGTTTTTTCTGCACAAGTGCTGCCTGTTACATCTTCTCCAAGGTTTGATATTCTTTTTCAAGCAGAGTAATTAAAATTGAACACAGTACTGCAGCTGGGGCCTAAACATTGATTTATAAAAGTTTAGCGCAACTTCCCTGTTCACCTACACTCTGGCCTCAATGTTAACCTTCCCAAACCAACATGTCAGTGCATATTGCTATTTTTACAGAGGTGAATGGTGACATGTGTGTTTATTCCATGTCAAAATAGTTGGATACTTCTTTGCTATACCTAAATTAGGCTTCCAATATGCAATTGAGAATCTCCCAAAGTTCAGGAAACCCAGGTGTAAATTGGAGGCAGAAGGAAAGGGAAAGCAAGGAAATATCAAGGAATGAAAAAATGATAATGAAGTTCTTTCTTTAGAAGCAAAAGATCCTCTTTCACTGGCCTTGATGGATTCTTAGTCCACTCAGCCTTAGAGGACATCATTTAGCGAGGACAAATTCACCACATTCATTGATCATGTTCTCCACTTGGGTGGGTTCAGGCTGAATGTTGGAAACGGGAATATAAGAATGAATGTGTATGTGCTCTGACCTAAAGATTTCTGGGGTCCCTGGATGAGCACTGAAAGAGAAAATAGGTGAGAGGTTAGAGATGTATACAGGAATAGGCCATTCAGCTCCTCAAGCTACTCTGCTATTTAATAAGATCATGGCTAATCAGACTCTTCTAACTTCTACTTTCCTGCATTTTTCCCCTAACCATTGATTCTGCTACTGATCAAGAATCTATCTCAGCCTCAAATATACACAAGGACTCTGTCCCTACATTCTTTGTGACAAGGTGTTCCAAAGACTCACAATCCTCTGAGAGAAGAAATTCTTCATCATTTCAGTCTTAAATTGGAGCCCTTGATTCTGAGACCATGTCCTCTGGTCCTAGATTGTCCTATGAGATGAAACATCTTCTCAGAATTTACTTTGTCAAGGTCCTTAAAAATCCTGTATGTTCTAATGAGATCTCCTCTCATTCTTCTAAACTCCAATGAATAGATTACCAACCTGTTTAATCCTTGCTCATAAGCCAATTCCTCCATACAGGAATCATCCTAGTGAACCTTCTCTGAACTGCCTCTGAACTGCAATGATATCTTTTCTTAAGTAAGGAGACCAAAGTTTATCACAGGATTCCAGATGTGGTCTCACCAGCAATCTGCACAGTTGCAATTAGGCTTTCCTATTCTTACACACAAACCCCCTTTAAAATAAGGGCCAACATTCTATTAAACTTGCTGATTGCCTGCTGCACCTGTGCACTAGCTTTCTGTGTTTCAGTTACAAGCAAACCACCTGGTACCTTCATATTGCAACTTTCTGCAGCATTTTTTGTCCCTTTTCATAATATTCTGTTCTTCTGTTCTCTACTACAAAGTGAACAACTTCACATTTTGTCATAATGTACTCCATTCACCAACTTTTTGCCCATTTACTTAATCTATCAATATCTCTCCGCAAACTATTTGTATTTGTCTCATAACGTGCCTTTCCACCTATAATTGTGTCATCTGCAAATTTAGCTAGAGTTCATTTGTTTCCTTCTTCCAAGTCATTATTATATATTGCAAACAGATGCAGTCCCAGCCTCAAACTTGGGTCACAGGTCATTATCCTGAAAAAAAACCCTCTTTCTCACTTGCTGTATCCTGCCCAATTCTCTACTCTTGCTAATGTATGACCTCTAGCATCATTGACTCTTATTTTATGAATTTACATTTTGTGAAGTACGTTGCTGGATGCCTTTTGGAATGTATTCACTTCGGTTGATACTTCCTTGAAAAACTGTGATGAATTAGTCAGACATGATTTCCCTTTCTTAAAGCCATGCTCACACTGCTTGACGAGATTATGATTTTCTGTTAAAGTTGTACTAATACTTCCTTAATAATTAATTCAAATACATTTCCAACAAAAAGCGTTTTGCTAAAAGGCATATTTTTGTCACTTTTTGTCTCCCTACCTTTTTGAATAGAATCTCAAATTGGCAGTTTTCTAATTCTCTGGTACATCTCCAGAATCCAAGGATTTTTGGAAAATTGTAACCAATGCATCCATTACGTCTGTAACTACCTATTTTAGGTTTCTAGGATGTAAACTATCAGGGCCAGGAGACTTATCTGCCTTTAACCCCATTACTCTGTCTAATACTACTTCTTTAGTGATAGTGATGGTACTTAATTGCTCCCTTGTATTTTTTGGTATTAATGGGATGTTCAAAGCTTTGTTCACTGTAGAAATTGATGCAAAATATCTACCATTTCCTTGTTCCCCATAATTGTCTGCCCAGTTTTGTTTTCTAGGGCCCTACGTTGACTTTGATCTCTTTTGGGAATCGTTTACCATAAGGTTGTTAATTAAGTCTACTTCTTTACCCATTGTGAGATCCAAGCTAGCCTGCTCCCTGGTTGGCTCCATGACATATTTCCCTAGGAAACTATTCCTAAAGGACTCTATGAATTCATTATCACAGCTTCCCTTTCCAATTTGATTAAACCAATCAACATCAAGATTAAGGTCATTGGTAATTATTACTCTATTCTTTTTACATGTTTCAAATATTTGTTGATTCATAGCATTTCTTACACATGGTGAACGTTTTGGCGTCTGTATACTACTCCTACCAATGCCTTCTTTCATTTGCTGTTTTTAACTTGAACAGAAATGGACTCTACATCATCCGAGTCTAGATCATCTCTTACAACTGTTGTCATTTCACCTCTTATTAATACTGCTGCACCATTACCGTTTCCATCTCTCCTGAATATTAAGTTCCCAGTTTTGATCTCCTCATAACCATGTTTCTGTAACAGCTTTGAGATCATATTCATTTAACTTGATTGTGCCATACATTCATCTACCATATTTTGAATGCATCATGCATTAAGATATGAAGCCTTTACATTTGATCTCATATTGAATTTCCCTACAATTTTATCGTTCCTTGGTATAATATGTTATTCACATATTCTGTCCCTTCCATTTATTTTCTGGTAACAATCAGCTTCATCATTGACCTACTATCCTACCTTTTTCTTTACCTTTAATGTTCTTATTATCCTTGTAACAGAGCCCACGTCCCCACTTTTTAGTTTAAAGTTGTGCCTATAGCTCTAGTTATCCAATTCACCAGGACTCTGGTCCCAGCATGATTCAGGTGGAGCCTGTCCATCAGAACAGCTCCCTCCTTCACCAACACTGATGCCAATGTCCCATGAATTCAAAACTTTTTCTTCCACACCAATCTTTGAGCCACGCATTTACCTCTTTAATCTCGTTGACTCTTTGACCCATATGTTTACCTCTTTAATCTTGTTGAATCTATGCAGATTAGCTCATGGTTCAGGTAGATACCTGATGATTATTATGCTTGTTTGTTCCGCTTTTCAATTTAGTCCCTAGCTGCTCGTATTCCGTCAGCAGAACCTCTTTCCTCTGTCTGTTTATATCATTGGTATCTATGTGGACCATGACAATTGGATCTTTCCCATCCCACTCCTAGTTCCTCTGTAGCCCAGATGAGATATTCTGAACTGGAGCACCAGCAGGCAACACAACTACAACTACAAGTACATTTCCCATTTCTCCCTCTCCCTGTATCATGATGCTATGATCAGTTTGCTCATCCTCCCCACCATCCCCAGAGGGAGCAAAAATATCACATTTCTTAGACAAGCCCAAGGGCTGAGGTTCCTTCAGCATTTCCTCTGGATCCCTCTGTCTGCCATGTTCACAGACAGATTTTCCTGTCCCTGACCACTTGAATTCAAGGTAGTTAATCCAAGAGGTGTGACTGCCTCCTGAAACACAGCATCCAGGTAACTCTTCTTTTCTTTGATACATCATGGTGTTTGAAGCTCGGACTCCAGATCATCAGCTCTGAGCCTGAGTCCATCAAGTAAGCAACACTTGCTATAGTTGCAGTCATTACAGTCCACAAGTGATCAACTAGCTCCTCCATCATGCAGGTACAACACATCATCTCTGTTATGTTTGTTTCGTTGTAAACTATTAAAAACATTCCTACTGATTCTTTTGTTTTTAAACCTGCAAAATATTCCTCCTATTTACTTTTAATCTGAAAGTAATTTGTAATACATAGTCAAATTAACAGCTATTACCAACCAATGAAAGCAAGGTTTTCATGCGATGTCACATTTTTCACTTGGGACCCTGATATTGGGCTTCAATTTATCCTGTTAAAGCACCATAGAAACTATGAACCAAAAAAACAAACAAATAGAACCTCTTCCCCTCTGCACCAAATTCTTATGCCACTCCTGACTGTGTGAAGCTTGTGAAGAGTGTCCATTTGATAGTAACTTGAGATAATACTAAGCAAACTTTAGAGGAGTGTGTGTATACAGAGGGGGTGACCCACTTATAATTAAGTTGAAAGGAAGAGTTTCCTAGCAGATTGTGGCCTGTTACAATGAAACACACATAATGGAGTTGAATAAAGATCAGCTGATAGGAAAAAGATCACTGTCAATGTTTAGGAGCTCTTATAACTTGCTAGGAATTAATAAGTAATATAGCCATATCAGGATTTGATGTGGGAGGTGCAGGAATGAGAAGCTCAGGGGTTAAGGAAGTCAATTATGTCTAAGGAAGACCAAGAGGACAAGCATGATAGGAACAGGGCAGAAGTGTGAAAGAAAGGAAAATGTTGATGAAACCCAGGTACCTCTTGGAAGTCAATGCCTTATTTATCCTTGTGTTGTATAAATCACATTGAATCACGTAATTTTTTTTTTCGCTTTATGCTGATTAATGTAAGCTAGATGTGGTGGTGTCCCGTGAACTGGTTTTGTATCATGGTGGTGTAATGGAATGTTGAAGGAGACATGGTACCCTGACTGAAGAACTACACTGTGGATTTCAGAACAGGGAGGTAAGATGGAGAATTTGGTCAAGACACAGATTTTCTAAAGTCTGCCAAATGAATTTAAAGTGCATTCAAAATTGTTAAGTCTTTTTGAGATAGCATGATGGGCAACTGTATGTATTTATTTAAGTATAGCCTTGGAATTAGGGACAAGGGAGTACAGATGCAAAGACTGATATATTTAAAACCTAATTCAATGAACAATAAACAGATATTTCCTTCTATGGGACACTGCCAAATAGAGAAAGACTTCATAAATAACTCGCTGCTGCAGTGAGTACAATGGTTTGATCAGCCTCTCTGAGAATGTGCCTGGAAACCTGTTGATGGATTGACCACCAGAGACAGACTTAGCTTGTGGAAGCTTCATGCAAGCTGTGATATTGTGAGTATGTACTTTTGCTTTGTAGTTTAATAAATCATACTTAATGGAACAGTATCCAACTTACTGTGTTCCATGGATGTTTAGTCGAGAACCTTCAGACCAAAGGCAGGTCTTACAGATTTGCAAGCATAGGCACAGGTCTTGAAAACAAAGAAATGGCAGAAGATATTACAAATGGGTTAATCATGAAATATGTAGCAGTGAAATCATGAAATATGCAGCAGGGAAATCACCTCTTAAGCAGATCTCTGTACTTGTGCGCGCATGTGTGTTTGTAAGCACGCGCACACACATGTATATGTGTGTGTGTCCTGAAAAGGACTATGGAGAAATGAAACTTAAATAGGAATCACGGAATCATTCATAAGAATTAAGCTAGAAGCGCCACAGTAAGCTTGAATGCTATTAAAAATATATAAAACAGGGAAAATTACTTATGCATAGGTCTTATCTGTGGGTGATTTCCAAAATTATTCTGATCACTGTGTGTCTGCCTGTTAGTGCCCAGTAGAGATTCATTAATGCTCTGTGTGGTCTGGTCTTGGATGTTTTAAAGCTGTTAAGATGTTAATGTTTGTGAAACATCACTATAAAATTGAAGTAAAATTGATCTAAGGATATTTAATGATAAAATACATGTTTTAGTCATTTGAAAGCAATTGTTTTGTTTGTTGTGAATGGAATTTCTCAAAGGATCCCTTTGGGATGGAGACAGAATGAGTTGTGAGCCTCCAGACACAGAGAAAATTTGAGGTCAGATTATGGAAGGGAAAATCTCGTGGTAATGGGATTGGTCATTAAATATTTCTATTTTGGAGAGGACAACCATGTACGGTATCACGATATCCTACTGCATGCAATAAATCTGTGAGATTATATAAAGTGAACATGTCTGGAGGGTTGCAACACTTATAAGGGGTAAAGTGGGTGGAGAGGCATGGTCTGTTAATCCTGTGGTTCTACTCCATGCCATCTTCTCCCATTTCTACAGCTCTCCCACTGCCCCACAATTCTATAATGAGGGCTACAAAGGATTCTGCCCAAAATGTGCCATGTGTACCTTTTCAATCTGATACATCCACTCTCAGCTGTTTTTAATAGATCTACAGTTGAGTTGGTATTATGCACTTGTGGACTCTCCTAGGAACAACTTCATGTTTGCTATGGTAAACTAAATTTAAATGTTTTTTTCATGAAATCAAAACTGTGGAACTTTTATTATTTATAGATGAGCTCTGACCACTCAATTTTAATTATCTCAGTCATCAGATTGGATTGTTAAAATTATTTCATTGGATGTGGGGTCCAGTGGCAAAGTTAGCATTTCTTACCCATCTCTAATGGCCCTTGAGCTGGGTGACATGCCATAAGACATTTCAAGGGCTGTTCAGAGTCAACCAATTTGCAGTGGGTCTGAAGTCACATAAAGGCCAGAGCAGAGAAGGATGGCCAATTCACTTTCCTAAAGGACATGAGTGAAATAGATGAGTTTTGAAAATACAAAGAAGGAGCAGGAGTTTGCCATGGAAATGACCAGTGATAATACTACAGTCACCATTGACTTTTACAATTCCAAATGTATTAATTGAAGAACTGCCAACTGCCATGGTGGGAATTTAAATAATCTTAACCGTAACATATATTCGTTTCGAAGATAAAATAAATCTGAAGACTCCTGGTTGGGAGAGTTGATGGAACAAAGATATAGCTGCACGTGTTGATTATAAGACCCAGTCTCAACACATTTCTCTGGATCTATCCCTTATGATGATCTGGCACTCAGCAGAATTGTTGCCAAGAGGACAGCCTCTACCAATGCAAAGAAGGGAAAACCTATGCTATGACAGCACCAGAAAGGCTGTGGAGACCCAGAAAAGAGGTAGACACTTTCCACAATCTCACTGAATGTCTATATTTGGAGTCAGAATGTAACAGAAGTCACTTAAATGATCTCTCCTTCCATGAGGGAACTTCAAGTCCTTAAGTGCTGTTTCCCAGGGCCTTCTTGTGGTGGTGGTAGGGCTTGATGAATTGTAGATGAAACTCCAAATTAAACTGTGATGTCACAGTGACTCAGTTATTAAGTATTGATGTTCTTTAAGAAGTTGGATTCTATACAGCTCAGACCATGTTGATCTGTAACCTATCTGTCATGTGCAATGTAACAACAAACATTGTTTAACAGTTACAAAGCCTGAGATTCTGTACACACCTGAAAAACCTGTATGCAAACATTAGCCTTGCTCCCTATGACAGAATGGAAAGTGAGGTTAAGTGAAGCAGATACAAGGGATATCCTCAGGGTGTCCAAATCTTACTTCTCCACTCCCAGTCGTGAGGAAAGGAATGATCAGCTGTGATTCCAATGGGAGTAAATTGAGAAAGGTCTTAGTCCTTGGCAGTTGGCAACATTGGTTTGGATGGGAGTGTTGAATAAGGGAATTTCTTTGGAAAGGTTAATATCGGTGATTATGTTCACATAAACTTATGATATTATGCAGCATTGAGTAAATAAAAA
Source organism: Rhincodon typus (assembly GCF_021869965.1). Lineage (NCBI taxonomy): Eukaryota > Metazoa > Chordata > Chondrichthyes > Orectolobiformes > Rhincodontidae > Rhincodon > Rhincodon typus. The sequence goes on from NC_063337.1 coordinate 70,376,515, forward strand.
GGATTCTAGCTGGATATCTCAATGGAGTCAGATGTGTTGTTTCTTGCTCCTGATAGTCTTAGTAATAATGTCTAACCACCCAATATAACTTACACATACTATCATGCAATTAGCTACATCTTGTTAAGACAAGCACTTCTTCTTGTCAAGACTCACTAGTTGTTCATGCTCTAAAAATCTTAACCAAAGAATCTAACCTTAGACCCAGCAAAGAGAGGAAATTAGTAGAAGCACTGTACCTTAACCATTAACTGGTAGTGGTTGTTGCTGCAACATGCATAATAGGGAAGAAAAGTCACCTTCCCATAAGAATATACATCCTTTTACAGTGGTGGTCACAGTGCCATGATTTGTAGCCGATTTGTGTGCCAGCTCACATTACTACGGTTCACGCCTGATGAACTGTCCTGTATCACCCGTCCTTTGTCATGTAATTTGCAAAGAAAAACACCTTTGACCACCAGTTATTTATTTTTTTATTCATAGATTCCCTACAGTGTAGAATCAGGCCATTCAGCCCAACAAGTCCACACCATCCCTCTGAAGAGCATCCCACCCAGACTTGTTCCCCTACCCCTGTATTTCCCATGTCTAACCCCCTAAACTAAACATCCCTGGACACTATAGACAATTTTGCCAATCCACCTACCCTGCACATCTTTGGACTGGAGGAAACCCACACAGACACGGGGAGAATGTGCAAACTCCACACAGACAGTCACTCAAGGGTGAAATCGAACCCGGGTCCCTGGCACTGTGAGGCAGCAGTGCTTTATATACAAAGAGATTTTTTTTATGAATAAAGCATATTTTTGAAATAATAAAGAAGCTCATGCCTCATTAATGGATGAATGTTAATGAAGTACCAGCAACAGATCAACATTTTGGCAAATTTACTGTGGATGTGACTAAAACTTTGCAAGAACTTGGGAGAAAAGTTCATAATATACAGAAAAATCATCATTATTTGAATGACAATTCAATAACTTTCAGTCAGTATTTCACATGAAAATGAATCCATAGCAAAGACTTTAACTTTCATCATGAAATGCCCACATTAAAGTATTTTTTTTCTCTAACTCTAGAATTTAATTAAAGTGTTGTAACTGGGTCAGCAGAATATCAGCTCACTTACGCTGAGACCTGTTTGACTACATGTGCCTTGAAATCAGTCTCTTTAAACAATAGTTGAAGGTGCAAAATCCCTCTTTCATCCATTTTCTCCCCTACTTCAACAAAAGAAATAATGAGAAGTTTTAAAGTAGAAAGGAAAGAAAGCTTACATTCATATACCGATATTCAAACATGCTCCTATGATGCTGCTTGGCCTGCTGTGTTCATCCAGCTCTACACCTTGTTATCTCAGATTTTCCAGCATCTGCAGTTCCTACTATCTCTGAACGAGAAATCATATTATTTTAACATTTAAATGTCAAGGATTTGTTTTTTCAATTTTATGTTTATTGTTTTAGCCTATTATTTAATGTTATAGACATATACAGCAATTAACTTATCAGAAATCATTTGTGAAAGTAAAACAGTCCCTGACAAGTTTCATTATCTTCTTTGCTTGAATTTATCTTGGGTTAGCAAGGTAAATTTTCAAGAAGACAAATCCCCTTTTCTGCAGAACCAGACCCCAGTTGTCCTCAGTTATTTCAGTGGATCTACTTCAACATTGGGATAGCCTGCCATTCTCATTCTCTTTCTTGCTAGAAAGAATGCTTATTTTTTGAGCTCTTCCAAAATGTTCACCTTCTGTTTCAGATGGATGGGCAAGCTTAATGCTGCAATCTCCCACACCTTAGCGATGCTGCCTTCGACTTCATGCCATTGTTTTCTACTTGCTGTATCAACTTCACTCTTTCTCTTATCAAAAACATTTCTAATGTTATCACATAGTTTAGCAATCATTGCAGGTTTTACCTACCCCTCAACAGATAGATCTCAATGTCAAATGCTGGCTGGTCCAGCTGTCTACAATTTTGTACTCTTGTCGGTCTAACACTGCTCTGTTTGGTCAACACCATCACAGGTCAAGCTTCAACAATTTTTTTTTCTCTTTATTCATTCACGGGATGAGGGCATCGCTGGCTGGGTGGCATTTATTACCCATCCCTAATAGCCCAGAGGGCAGTTAAGAGTTAACCACATTGCTGTGGGTCTGGAGTCACATGTAGGCCAGAGAAGGTAAGGATGGCAGTTTCCTTCCCTAAAGGCCATTAATGGACTAGATGGGTTTTTCCGACAATTGATAATGGATTCATGGTCATCATTAGATCATTAGGTGTGATTTGAACCTTGGTCCCCAGAATGTTATCTGGGTCTCTGGATTAACAGTCTGCCGATAATACCACGAGGCCATCGCTTCCCCTTTTCAGCTCATCCAGACTTACCAGCTGGATTCCAGTGGATTTACTATTCTGTTAGAGGGTTGGGCTGACAAATTCAACACAACCAGAATGTTTTAACATTTTTAACATGTTGCAATTTTACTGTAAGTAATCACAATATTTTATAACTTCATAAATAGCATATGCCACACAAATAAGCCAAAGCAAAATTTAATTCAGAAAGTCTTATTATACAAGTGGACAGGTGTGACAGAAAGAAGTAGGCAGAGACCAAAGACAAAAAAAATGAATGTTTGACCTGTCCTTTCCTTGCAGTCTATTGTTTCTTTCTCATTTTCTTTTTCTGTGCAGAAAGTTACATTATGGATCATTTGCAATTACAGGCCTGGGGCTTCATGGCTGATCATTTCTTTGCCTTCATCATAAACCTATATTTGCTTTAACCTTTTAATTTTGGGTTCTTCAAGATTAAATTCAGCATGATACATTTATTCTTACAAGATAGCATCGATAGTATTGTTTTTGTTTTAATGTGGTGCCATAATACAGCTGTTTTTAAAGAGAAATGACGGAATAGGGAAGAGCAATCTTTATAAGAACAAGTAAGGTAATTATTTAGAAGAAAACAAGAGACTGGAATGGAATAGTATGCATTCTAAGAGTCATGTTTATGAAGCATTGCTGTTGTCATCAAGTTTGCCTGATTGGAGCAGCAACTAGCAATTGTACCGTCTCCGAATTCGCAATATGAACCTTAACTGGATGACGGCCTGTTGACAGCTGCATGGTTTTGTGATGTTCAGTTAGCATCACAGGACTGCTATATTATTACCTTGTGTGCATCAAGTAGAAAATTTATAGTTTTATTTGACTGAAAATATAAATTGTGGGATATTGAGCATAATACTGTTTAGTTATTATATCAAACCTACTGAAAGAATTGAGTTTGATGCACTTTTTTAATTCTATAATTTATGGCACCTTATTTATTGGAGCAAATGTAGACTTTAACTGCGTTGTTACGTGTGCCAATATCTGACTTACAGATGGCTCACAATAAGGATCCAAATCCGTGTACTGGAGATGTAAAAGAAAGCCTTGAGCTTTATAACTTAAGTTATAAAACTCAATATTTGTCAATATCAGTAACTTGTCTAATCAAGCACATGCATCTTAATACTTCTGTGGAGAGGTCAGCGGATGTTGGTGCAGCGCAGAAGATATCAAACCCAGCACAGAGGATATCAAACCCAGCGCGGGCAAGAGCAAGAGAGAGAGCCCAATGTGGAGGACAACTAGCCGAGGTCTCCCGACATCTGAACCAGTGGCAAGAGCAGGCAGCCCATGGTCTCCTAGCATCCATGGATTAGATCGAGCCCAGCGTGGAAGATCGAACCCTTGCGGGGAGTACAAGCCCTGGATGGCTAAGTACTTTAGAAAGGCTGCCGTATTGAACTCTTAACATTAGTTCTTTATTTTTCTACTTTATATCTAAGATTTTGTACCTCGGTACCTTTGTATCTATGGGAAGAGCAAAACTTCTTCAGGGTAGGCATTCCTCAATTGAACACAGTGTAGGAACAAATTACTGCAGATGCTGGAATTGGTACTGAAAACAACAAATGCTGGAGATCACAGTGGGTCAGGCAGCATCTGTGGAGAGAGAGGAAGCTAACATTTCGAGTCTGAATGACGTTTCATCAGAGCTCCAGCATTTGTTGTTTTCAGTACAGATTCCAGCATCTTCAGTAATTTGCTCCTACTTTTGTTATTTAAGATGGTGCCAGGAATGGCGATATTGTACACTTTTCCCTGTGCTCCTGCACTCCTCTACTTGAGTACACGTGACAATAAAATCTAATTCTAATTTTATAGCTTCAATCTGTCGCTCCCTCAACCTCACTTACAGAAATCCAATAACTGGAGATGCAAGAGTGCAAGTGACCACATTCTAACATTCAGATTAGTTACTAACTAATAAAAGAACAGCAAATAGACTTCAAGTAATACATATTTGTATAAAGTATTTCAACGAATAAACTAATAAGGACATGGCAATTCTCTCCTCTCTGTTGGAGGGAGCTGAGGTAGTGAGAAAGGGGACTAATTGAATGTATTGGCCCTGACAGGCACTCACTCCCTGACACCCTAGCTCGGCACCTCACCAATTAAATTCTAGCCAAGAGGGTGCAGTAGGGGCTTTCTTAACTCATCACCAATTATGGCCCTGATGTGGTCAATTAATGATAATTTAGGAGCCTTTACTCTATATTTCCTCAATCACCTATCTCCATGGTAAGTGTGAAGTGGAGATAGCTTCCTGACTGGGAAGTTATGATGATCAATGTGCTTCCATTCGTGGGCAGGCCCTCCAATTGCTCTTATCTGGAGGTGATCAGAAGCATGGACTGGGGGTCTGTCAATGGGATGGCCTCTGAAAACAACTTCCTTGCCCTTATTTCCAATGTATCTGACACCCATCTCTCATGGTTCCACCCCATGAGAAGAGTATAAAAAGTACTTCCCTTCTCAGAACCAGATTCAGCAAGGAGTAGACTGAACTGGCAGACCTTAGGTCTCAGAAGTCACTGGCCTTTGATTAGCGAGCAATCTGGGATGCCAGTATCAAGGCCTGCGATTTACCAAAAATCCCACTTAGGCTTGCTTATCCACTCTTAGTGAGCTGATTGGTGGGTAATGAGACAACTTTTCTCAGTAGTGGGTGTGGCATCTTAATCGCCACACACCATATCCACCCCCCAAAACCTTTAAAAAAGGAGAAAAATCAACCCATAGTTTCTAAGCAACATTATTGCATATTGAAGCAAAATCCTTTCACTCGAATCTCATTTAACCAAAGGACTCATTCACACACTCACAAGATCATTAAGTGTTCATCAGTATTAACTTGTGCATGTTTCATATTCTAATTGAAGGTCAAAGAATGACAGATTTATATAGTGCCCCATCAGGTTTTTAGGAAATCTCAGATAGCTTCAATTCCAATGGTCATATAGTTGCTGCAAAGTGAGTAAACATAAACACGAAACTGTTAGACCTAAAGCTCCCATAATCAGCACTGAAATAAACAGAAACATTTTGATGGTGTTCGTTGGGTGATAAATTTCTGGAAGAAGACCAAAGAACTTAAGCTCTTCTTCGAATCATGGTATGTCCTCTTCAGGGCATCTTTTACATTGCAACAACCTTAACAAGTTTTCAGGATCTCGGTTTTGTACTTCATGAGCATGAAACATTACAATGAATAATGTAGGTCATAACTGAATTATGTAGATTTATACCCGAGAGCCACACATCATTATACTGAAGGTTATCACTACAGTCACTGTGCTTTATCTTCTTGAAATATGCACTCTTAGATTGTCATTTCTTTCAGGTGACTAAATTGAGGGATAGTTTCATAATGGGATAATTTATATATGATATCTAAAAGCAATGAAGCCAATTGGCCAAATAGACTTTTCTTGTTCCATATTCATACTGTCATCATTACTGTAGATATATATTTTAAAATTCCATTTATCTATTGGAATTTCGTTAGTCTATTATTTGATTGTGAGCAGAAATGTTAAAGAAGAATCATGAGTAATATGGCCACCAGAGGTCTTTCACTGCAGTTCAGAGATGTCCTTTTACACCTCTAGAGAAAATGAGACTTGAATACAGATCTTCTGGTTTAGAGGTAGGAACACTACCATTGCACCACAGGGCCCCTCTGCTGCTGATGTTATACAATCTGCCCTGTCATTGACTCTCAAATGCCTAATAATATAGAAATAAAGAAATAATTATGAATGAACCTTTACAATTGCATTGCAGCGTTCAGACAACACCTTACCTGCTTTTGTAAAATTGCCTAAATCTATAACCAGGCACGTGTAAGTATTTCAGAGAGTTAAATGACAGCAACTGTATGAAATTATATCATGTGATATTCTTATTGCAAGTATCCCTACTTTTGAACCGGGAGGCCTAGGTTCAAATTTCACCTGCTCCAGAGGTGCAGAATAACATCTTTGAATAGGATGGTTAGAAAATATTTTCTTGTCTCAAGGTATTAACTCAATTGTGAGTAACTGCTGCTATTGTTATGATTTATAATCTATCAGGAATATCAGTCAATTAGCTGGCTTGCTAGGTGGCAGAATCAACATCATATTGATGTCTACGTTTAGTTACATAATTATTTTGCGAATAATTCTTCTGATACCTGTTCTCAGTCAGAACTCTGTCTCAGTCTTTGTGTTACAAGAGTTAACGTAATAACCTCAAGAACATCTCATCTATGATTAATTAATTTAAGAGCAGTGTCTATTTTCACATGTCAGCTGATCACATCCAATCTACCCACCATTGGCTCAGTTAACTCCTCCACTGCCATGGAATTAGCAGCAGTCTTGTCCAATGTTCAATGTTAAATGTACAGAAATTTCCTCCAATCAAATATTGATCAAAATGAAGCCATTGTCTTTGATTCCATGACAAAGTCATTGCTCCCTAGCTTCCAGCTCCATCACTCTACCCCTATAATGCTGAACCAAACTATTTGCAACTAAATTTTCAAAAACCAAAAGAACTGGGATGCTGGAAATCAGAAACAAAAATTGAAATTGCCGATAAAACTCAACAGGTGAGTAATTAGAATTGAATGCAGTAGACCTTATTGTGTGAGGTACAGGTAAGGCCTCTGAAATGTTCACCTTCGTCCTCAACCGAGGATTCCCCAGCACCACAGTTGACAGGGTCCTCAGCTGGGTCTGACCCATCTCCCACACTTCAGGCCTCACCTCCTCTCTGCCTTCCTGGAACAGCGATACAGAACCCCTGGTAATCACCTACCATCCAACCAGTATCCAAATCCAGAAAATTATTAGCTACCATTTCCGCCACTTTCAACAAGATGTCCCCATCAGACACAAACTCCCCTCCCTTCCCTTGTCAGCCTTCTGCAAGGACTGTTCCCTCCAGGACACCCTAGTCTCCTTCTCCTTCACTCCAACACCAACCCCCACGGCACCTTTTCCTGCAACTACAGAAGGTGTAACACTCCCTGTATACTTCCTTCCTCCTTAGTATCCAAGGGGTCACCTTTTAGGTTAAGGAATGCTTTACCTGCACTTCTCTCAATCTAGTCTAATGTATTTGCTTCTCACAATGTGGCCTCCTTTCCACTGGGGAAACAAAACGCAGTCTGTGTGACCGCATCACAGGACATCTACATTCTTTCTGCAAAAAAAAACCCTGAGTTTCCTGTTGCCTGCCACTTCAACACATCACCTTGTTCCCTGACCAACATCTGTGTCTCTGGCTTGCTGCAGTGCTCTCATGAAGCTGAGCATAAGCTGGAAGAATAGCACCTCATTTTACATTTGGGAACTCTATAGCTTTCTGGATTCAGTATCAAGTTCAACAATTTTTGGGCTTGAGCACCTTACCCATGGTTTCCTTTACCCCCACACACCAGGTGTTGTTATCACATGGTCTGTTATAACACACAACCCATTGTTAACCTCTAATAGTCTCTGTTAGCAGCTATTCATTCTCCTAGGCTGACCATTATCCACTCGTCTGTCCATCTGTTTAGTCTTTTTCTTTGGACTCCACCTATCATTTACTCCTTAGCCACTCCCTCCATCCTACTGCATAAAAGAAACAACTTTTTCCTCACTACCATCAGTTCTGAAGAAGAGTCCCTGGACCTGAAATGTTAACCCTGATTTCTCTCCACAGATGCTGCAGATCTGTTCAATTTTTCCAGCAATTTGTTATGTTTCAAACTCTTTGCAACCTTAGTCATATTAATTAATTTCTGACCCCATAGAAACAGCATTGGCAAGACCGATTTATGTCTTCCTAAAATTGGCCAACTCTGCCCTTATCTCAGCTCATCTGCGAGTGAAACTCACATCCATGTCTTTGTTACCTTTAATCTTGGTTATTCCCATACAGTCTTGCCCAGCCTCCAACATTCAACTCTCTATAATCCTGAGCCCATCCAAAACTCTGTCACCCACTCTTTATTTGTATCAAGTCCAGTTCACTCATCACCCCAGTGGTCACTGACTAGCATTGCTTCCAGTTCAGCGACATGTTGATTTTGAAATTCACAAACCTACTTCCAAATTCCTGCTTGGTCTCATCTTCCCAATTTCTGTCAGCCTTACAATCCAGCAGGATATCTGTACTAGTCTAATTCCAGCCTCTCCATGTCACTAATTTTAACCCCTCATATATTGGTGATCAGTTGTGCAGCAGCCTAGTTCTGGAGCTTTAGAATTCCCTCCCTAAAACCTCTTTTCACGCCTTTAAAAAACTCTGTAAATTCTTCCTCAGCCTCAAGTTTGCTTAAATGACTCTCTTTCAAATTTTGTTTTATAATATTCATGAGGAGCAACCTTTTAATAAGTTAATGTTACTTTCAAAATTCAAGTCGTTTTTGTTAAATGTGACAATTACTTTTCACACTACAAGATCTCATAACTAACTGTGAGATGAGCACAAGAAGAATATTGTCCAGAACACTGTGAGGATCACATATTTTCCTTTCAATAGTGCCATGAGATGTTTTGCCATTCATGTGAACACATTGACCCAGGACAAACTGGCCTTGGAGGTCAGACTTTCATTCTAGGCTGGCAGGGTTCCATGGGAAGTGATGAAGGTACGAGGGGTGGAGGTTGCTGGCTGTGGATGGGGCGTAAGTGCAATGTCTTCCTCTATAGATTGGCACTGTATTGAAGACTAACAAAAAAAAAATACTAAAACTGCTTCCAGCTCCCACTTATCATACACCCTTCCACTAATCAGCCCCCACATGCACACACTTCCCATCTCTATTCATTCACTAACCTCTACCACTGAATACCCTGTTGTCACAACCCATGACCCCTCACATCCTCACTGTCAACATATTCACCTCTATTCACCATGCATAACCCTTCATGCCCTCCATGCCCCCAAGGGTTGGGTGCCAGAAATTCAAGAGAGTCAGGTGTTCAGAGGTGAGTTTGGTAGCCATTACTAAGGAGAATGTGACTTTAATACTACTTTCTAAATTCAAGTTGCACACTACAAGATCTCACAAGTTGAAAGGTTGGAAGATGGATATAACATCTGAACCAGATGGATTACACCCCAGAATTCTGTATGAGATAACCAAGGAGATTGTAAAGGCTTTGGTTGTGATCTTTCAGGAATCACTGGAGTCAGGGAGGGTCCTAGAGAACTGGAAAACAGTAATGTAATACTCTATTTCAAAAGGGAGGAAGGCAGAAGCCAAGGAACTATAGGCTGGTTAGCTGCAGTCATTAGCAAGATTTTACCATCCATTATTAAGGAAGAGATTGTGGATTACTTGGAAATGCATGGTAAAATTGGGCATCGTGAAGGGGAGGTCATGATTGACAATGCTGTCAGGATTCTTTGAGGAGGTATCAAGCAAGTTAGACAAAGGATATCCAGTGGGCATGATTTACTTGGATTTCCAGAAGGCCTTTGACAAGGTGCCACACAGTATACTGCTAAATAAGAGAAGAGCACACAGTGTTAGGGGCTAGGTACTGGCATGATAGAAGATTGTCTGACTGGCAGAAGGCAGACAGTAGGGATAAAGAAATGTTTTTCAGGATGGCAGCCAGTGAGTAGTGGAGTTCCGCATGGGTCTGTGTTGGGACTATAACCACTTACATTGCACATTAACGATCTGGACAAATGAACTAAGGGTATTGTTGCTAAGCTTGTAGGTGACACAAAGAAAGTGGAGGGACAGGTAGTTTTAAGGAAGTGGAGAAGCTGCAGAAGGACTTGGAAGGGCTAAAAGAGTGAACAAAGAGGTGGCTTATGGAATTCAATATGGGAAAGTTAAGGTTATGCGCTTTGGTAGGAAGAATAGAGACATAGGTTATTTCCTAAATGGGAAAAGGCTTCCGAAATCTGAAGCACATAAGAACTTGGGAGTCCTAATTCAGGATTCTCTTAAGGTTAACATATAGGTTCAGTTGGCAGTTAGGAAGACAAATGCAATGTTAGCATTCATTTCAAGAAGGCAAAAATGTACTGTCGACGTTATATACAGCTCTGGTCAGGTCACATTTGCAATATTGTGAACAGTATTTTTTCCTATTCATTTGTGGGACGTGGGCATCACTGGCTGGCCAGCATTTCTTACCCATCCCTAGTTGCCCTTGAGTATTGGGCCCCATATCTAAGGAATGATGTGCTGGCTTTGAAGGAGGCCCAGAGGAGGTTCACGAGAATGATCCAGGGGATGAAGGGTTAGCCAGATCAGAAGCAGTTGAGGACTCTGCATCTGTATTCGATGGAGTTTAGAAGGATGAAGGTGAATATCATTGAATCTTACAGAATACTGAGAAGCTTGGATACAGCACAGCCTCAGAGTGAAGGGATGACCCTCTAGAACTGAGATGAGGAGGAACTTCTTCAGCCACAGAGTGGTGAATCTGTGGAACTCATTGTCACAGAAGGGTGTGGAGCCAAGTTTGTCATTTAGAAGAGAAAGATAAGTTCTTGATTGCTTATGGAGAAGGCAGGAGAATGTGGTTGAGAAACACATCAGCCATGATTAAATAATGGAGCAGACTTGATGGTCCATATAGCCTAAATTCTGCTCCTATGTCTTATGTCTTACTATATACGCACTGCCTACCTATGCCCATTAGCTCGCAACCCCACCCCACTTATCCTCCAGGTCACCTAATGCTCTATACCCACCCTGTTCTCCATGCCATCCTATGTCAAGTGCAGCCTGAAATACAGTAGTCAAGTGCAGACGTGGGCTGTAAGTGGATTAGTGATATGCAATGAGAGTTCTTAGAAGTTGGTACATGTCAGATGCATGTGGCCGGTGCCCTTGGAGTGTGCCCTGAAATATTAATGCCTGGTTTCTATCCTGGAGGTGATTTGGAGCAATTTGTAAGCTGAAGTCACCAGAAAACCATTCTGATTTCCATGTCAAGAATTCTCAAAGTGAATCTTATTTTAGTGCATGAGAAAGGAATCTGTACATTAATGATTTGAATTGTGGAATTAAGAAATTATTTAAACAATCTATATTCCCTTTAAATGGCAACTCACTGATACCTAGCAAGAAACTCACCTCATCAGTCAGCAAATGCATAAAAAATACAGCGAGTTGTTGCTGTGATTGAAGTAGAGCTCGCTAGATTTCTTGTGAGATTCTGCTACAAATCTTTTTATATTCCACATCACTGAAAGCTGTATAAGATTCCATCCAGAAAGTATGCCTAAATGAATCTTTGATTGGCAGAATGTGACAAGTGGAGTCATGTAGTGGTCTGTGGTGACATTTCAGCTCTTTATACCAATGAGGGAAGTGAAGGCATGGTAACTAATTTTACAGTTGGCACAAACATGGGTAGAAAGCATGTTGTGAAAAAAATTAGGAGTTTGCAGAAGTATGTAAGGTTGATCATGTGGGCAAAAATCTGGCAGATTGGAAAATATGGGTAACTGTGAACTTATTCTCCTTGATAGGAAAAGTGACAAAACAGACAATTACTTAAAATAGAAGAATGACTGCAGAATACCAAGGTGCAGGGGATCTCAGTATTCTAGTACATGAGTCACAAAAGGTTACATTGCAGGTACAGCTTGTAATCAAGAAAACTAATGGGATACTTTTCTTTATTCTGAGATGAATTGAGCAGAAAAGTAAGGATTCGCCTATGCAGGTCATTGGTGAGACCGCACCTTGACGACTGTTTACTGTTTTGATTTCATAATTTAAAGAAGGATGTAAATGTGGAGGCAGTTCAAAGGATTGATCGATACTTGATTGATTCCTGGTATTGAGTGTGTTGTCTAATGAAGTAAGGTTGGTCAGGTTGGGCATGTTTCCAATGGAGGTTAGATGAATGAAGGCTGACTTGATTGGGTGCATAAGATTCTGCACGATCTTGACAAAGTGGATATGCAAAGCATGTTTACTCCAGAGTGTGTGTACAGAACTAAGCGTCACTGTTTTAAAATGCCTTGAAAAGGAATAAAATGGAAGCAAATTGAGTGAAGAAGTAAAAATATTTATATTAAAAGAAGAATAATTAAAGGGATTTCAAGGGAAATACTAGCAAAGTAATTAAAATGCTGGAAAGCTGTAGTTTGAATCAATTTAATTTGTTCTGTTTTTTAACGCTTCTGTGGTCCCATCTATGATTCTTATCCATTGGGAGTTAAAGTCGATAAATTGCTAACATATTTTCCTCGTATCAGTTCAAAGATTCTGTGTCTGGATTATGTAAGGGAAGATGTAGCCTTGTACTTTGACATTTGGAATTCATTTGTGCAGTTGATAATTACTAGGACTATCAATAGGAAAGCTCAAAGACTAAAAGGGAAATTCATTATCACTTTAAAAATCTTCAAACGGAAAAATATGAAGCTAACACAATTTATAATATTTGAACTGTAAGCTTAAAACTTGAGGTTAGCTTTTGCTGACAGCAGTTATTCTGTGAAACCCAGCATTTTTCACAGTTAACAAAGTATTATATGTTTTGTAGCTTTTGGAAAAGACATTGGTTAAGGTCCATTTATACAATTTATAAAATTTTGCTGATTTACATGGATAGTTCCAGGAATGAGAAACTTCAGTTATGAGGATTGATTAAAGATATTGGGGACTCACCTCCTTGGAGAGAAGAAGGCTGAGAGGAGATTTGATAAGATTTTCAAAATCATGAACTGATTGGGTAGAGAAGATAGAGAGAAGTTGTTCCCACTCATGAAAGGAGCAAGTACAGGATGGCAGAGACTTAAAGTGATATGCAAAAGAAGCAAGGGTGATATGCGAAAATGAAAACTTTTTCACACAGTGAATAGTTAGAGTATGGAATGCACTGCCTGGAACTGTGATGGTGGCAAGTTCATTTGAAGCATTCAAGAAGGTATTGATGATTATTTGGCTAGAAAGAGTGAGCAAGGATCTAGGGAAAAAGCAGGAAACAATTAGACAATGGAAAATAAGAACCAAAGGTACAATGTCTGGATAATTTCAGGCAGGACAACATTGTGATGCTTCTGGCTACTGTGCCCCTACTGGAGTACACTTTGCATATTGGTCACAGATACATAATGATAACATCACAACTCTAAAGGATTTTGAATAGATTCTGACATATTAATGACCCTTATCAGGTTTGGTCATAATGCAGTTGAACTAAAGTTGCCTTTAGTCTCAGTCCTGGACTTTCCTACAACTGAGCGACTGCATTAACACCAGCACATGGGAGAAGAATTTCAGATCATGTACAAGCAATAACATGACAACATTTTCCATACTTCCATCAATTTCCAGATAACACTCGATTTGTTTTTAGTCTTGTGAGGATGTTGTTTGCTGCTTTGCTAGTAAAGTAAGCCACCTTATTTGTTTGGATATTTAATGAAACTGCTCATCTGGGGAAATTCCAGTTTTCAATATTCAAGCTATTTTTGTTTGTAATGTGGAACAGACTGGTCTATGCTAGATCGATACTGTTTAGATGAGATTCATGAACAGTTAAGAGTATTTCATCTGTGATTAACGTTGGAGAATGTAAACGTTGGCATTTATGTTCCTTTCAGCAAAGTCAGGCCCATTCAGTCATTTGAGATAACAAGGTGTAGTGCTGAATGAACACAGCAGGCCAATCAGCATCAGAGGAGCAGGAAAGCTGATGTTTCCGGCCTAGACCCTTCTTCAGAAATGGGGGAGGGGACGGGAGTTCTGAAATAAATAGGGAGAGAGGGGGAGGCGGATGGAAGATGGATAAAGGAGAAGATAGGTGGAGAGGAGACAGACAGGTCAAAGAGGCAGGGATGGAGCCAATAAAGGTGAGTGTAGGTGGGGAGTTAAGGAGGGGATAGGTCAGTCCAGGGAGGACGGACAGATCAAGGGGGCGGGATGAGGCTAGTAGGCAGGAGATGGGGGTGGGACTTGAGTTGGAAGGAAGGGATAGGTGGGAGGAAGGACAGGTTAGTGAGGCGGGGACAAGCTGGGCTGGTTTTGGGATGCGGTTGGGGGAGGGGAGATTTTGAAGCTTGTGAAGTCCACATTGATATCATTGGGCTGCAGGGTTCCCAAGCGAAATATGAGGTGCTGTTCCTGCAACCTTCGGTTTGCATCGTTGTGGCACTACAGGAAGACCAGGATGGGCATGTCGTCTGAGGAATGGGAGGGGGTGTTGAAATGGTTCACGACTGGGAGGTGCAGTTGTTTAGTGCGAACTGAGCGTAGGTGTTCCGCAAAGCAGTCCCCAAGTCTCCGCTTGGTTTCCCCAATGTAGAGGAGGCCACAACGGGAACAGCAGATACAGTATACCACATTGGCAGATGTGCAGGTGAACATCTGCTTGATGTGGAAAGTCTTCTTGGGGCCTGGGATGGGGGTGAGGGGTGAAGTGTAGGGGCAGGTGTAGCACTTCCTGCGGTTGCAGGGAAAAGAGCCGGGTGTGGTGGGGCTGGAGGGGAGTGTGGAGCGGACAAGGGAGTCACGGAGAGAGTGGACCCTCTGGAAAGCAAATAAGGGTGGGGAGGGAAAAATGTCTTTGGTGGTGGGGTCAGATTGCAGATGGCAAAAGTGTCAGAGGATGATGCGTTGGATCCTAGGGTGGGTGGGGTGGTACGTGAGGACGAGGGGGATTCTGTTTTGGTTGTTATTGCTGGGAGGGGGTGTGAGGGATGAGTTGCGGGAAATGCGGGAGACACGGTCGAGGGCGTTCTCGATCACTGAAAGGGGGGATTTGCGGTCCTTGAAAAACGAGGACATCTGAAATGTTCGGGAGTGGAATGCCTCATCCTGGGAGCAGGTGCTGTGGAGGCGAAGGAATTGGGACTAGGGGATGGCATTTTTGCAGGAAGGTGGGTGGGAGGAGGTGTATTCTACGTAGCTGTGGGAGTCGGTGGGCTTGAAATGGATAACGGTTTCCAGGTGGTTGCCAGAGATGGAAACAGAGAGGTCCAGGAAGGAGAGAGAGGTATCAGAGATGGTCCAGGTGAACTTAAGGTTGGGATAGAAGGTGTTGGTGAAGTAGATGAACTGTTCAAGCTCCTCGTGGGAGCACGAGGCGGCGTCGATACAGTCATCAATGTATCGGAGGAAGAGGTGGGGTTTAGGGCCAGTGTAGCTACTGAAGAGCGATTGTTCCACGTAACCTACAAAGAGGCAGGCATAGCTTGGGCCCGAAATGTCAGCTTTCCTGCTCCTCTGATGCTGCTTGGCCTGCTGTGTTCATCCAGCTCTACACCTTGTTATCTCAGATTCTCCAGCATCTGCAGTTCCTACTTTCTCATTCAGTTATTTTCCTTGACCCTTTTAATAATGATCTGGTATCAAAATTAACATAGCTTCAGGTGAAAAGTTATCTAGTATTTATCACAAGTCACACAGAGGAACTGCATATTCTGTACCATCATAACTATGACCTGTTATGACGAAGCACTGTAGAAACTGGAATTTTGAAATAAAACAGAAAGTACTGGAAATAGTTGCCTGATCAAACAGCATCTGTGGAGAGAGAAGAGTTAAAGCTTCAAGTCAGTTCTGATTAGGGTCAGTAATTTGAAATGTTGATGCTTTTTTTGTCCTCCTCAGATTTTGGCAGACTTTCTCAAGGACAACTAGGGATGGACAATAAATGTTTGCCAGCCAGTGATGTCCATGTCCCACAAGGGGATTAAACAAAAAGACGTGGACTGTAATGGGGAATGAACAATTTACTGGTGATAGAAGGGAAAGATTCAAGAGGTTGGAGATTGAAAACAAAACCAGAAAGTGTCAGAGAAATCCCATGGTTCTGGTAATATCTGTGGAGACAGAAAAAGCTAATGTTTCACGTCTGACAGACACTTGTTCAGGTCTGAGTTCGTGATGTTGACATGAATGATATCCTAACACCAGCAGAGATCAGCAGAGATAAAGGAGCACTTAATGCAGACTTGAGAAGAGAAGCAGTGCAAGAAATATGTCATTAGGCTGGATATCACAGTGAGTTAGGCTGGGGAGGAGAGGTGCAGACTTCTTGCTCCCACGACTAAAATGTCAGTCAGAAACTGATAAATGAGAAAATGTCTGCCTGGTACCATTGGCACTCTGTGGACAGGACCAATAAGAGCATACTGGGAGTTCCACACAGTCCCCCACCCTTCACTGGGGAGGAGGTCCCACCTCACAGTGCCACAAGCTCAGTGGTGACACTGACAGTACTGCACATAAGCTTTGAGAAAGGAAGCTATAAACTCTGGAGTGAGACTGAGGTATTGAGTGGGTAGAGTTTGACAACCTCAGCAGGGATTTTGGACGAGAAGTTGTGAGTCAGGGATTGGGTTTTGGTGAATAGGCGAATAGTAAGTAGTTATTTGATTTGATTTGATTTATTGTTGTCACATGTACTTTAGTACAGTGAAAAGTATTTTTTTTGCGTGAAGTACAGTGAATTTTTTTTGCATATAGTACAGGCAGATCGTAACATACAAGGACACAAGATCATAGGATGTTTAAACAGAGTGAGGCATACAAGGTTGGGGTATTATCGTGTTACAATCATAGGGGAAGTTGTAGGGTAGTGGTAGTGTCACTGGACTAGTAATCCAGAACCCCAGGTCAATGTTCTGGGTCCATGGATTTGAATCCTACCATGATAGATGGTGAAATTTGAATTCAATCTAAAAAAATCCAGAATGAAATCTGGGCTAATAGTGATCGCGCAATCCTTACATAATCCTACCCTGTTTGGTTCTGGATGTGACCCCAGGCTCACGGCAATGTGGTTAACTGTTAATTCCCATCTAACGTTGCCCTATCAAACAATTCAAGAGGCAGTTGGAGTCAGCAAGCAGGGGGAGTGTACAAAAGAAACCCTTCCTTCTTGCCATTTTTGTAGGTCTGTAAATCATTGAGCTACCCACTCAGTTAACACTCAATTCACCCTGAGTTATTATCTATATATGGTGAGGGAAAGGGCTGCTGATTTCAGAATCTGGCTGATATGGATGAGTACACAGGTGTAGGGGAAGATGGTGAACTGAGCACCAAAACTACTTTACGTGCCTCCCATTGAAAACACACCTAGCAGGAGAACGTAGTCTCCAGCCAACAGTATAATTAAAGAATTAAGACCATAAGACCATAAGACATAGCAGCAGAAATTAGGCCATTCAGCCAATCAAGTCTGCTCTACCATTCAATTATGGCTGATAAGTTTCTCAACTCTGTTCTCCACTTTATCCCCATAACCCTTGATCCCCTTGACAATCAAGAACCTATCTATCTCTGTCTTAAATGTATTCAATGACCTGGCCTCCACAGCCTTCTGTGGCAGTGAATTTCATAGATCCACCACTCTCTGGCTGAAGAAGTTTCACCTTATCTCCGATCTAAAAAGTGTTTCCTTTATTGTAAGACTGTACCCTCGGGTTTAGTCTCTCCTACCAATGGAAACATCTTCCTAACATCCACTCTGTCCAGGCCATTCAGTATTTTACAAGTTTCAATTAGATCCCTCCCTCATCCTTCTAAATTCCATCAAGTATAGCCCCAGAGTCCTCAAACATGCCTCACATGTTAAGCTTTTCATTCCTGGGACCAATATCGTGAACCTCCTCTGAACCCGCTCCAGGGCCAGTGCATCCTTCCTGAGATATGGGGCCCAAATTGCACTCAATACTCAAAATGTGGCCTGACCAGAGCCTTATAGAGCCTCAGAAGTACATCCCTGCTTTTATATTCAAATCCTCTCAAAATAATGCCAAAGTTGCATTTGTCTTCCTAACTACTGACTCAACCTGCGAGTTTAACTTGAGATAATCCTGGACTGGAACTCCCAAGTCTTTTTGCAACTCAGACTTCTCTCCATTTAGAAAATAGTCCATGCTTCTATTCTTCTTACCAAAGTACATGACCTCACACTTTCCCACGTTATACTCCATCTGTCACTTCTTTGCCCACTCTCCGAACGTGTCCAAATCCTTTTGCAGCCTCCTGGCCTCCTCAATAATACCTGTTGTTCTACCTATCTTTGTACTGTCTGCAAACTTAGCCAGAATGCCCTCAGTTCCTTCATTGAGATCATTAATATATAAACTGAAAAGTTGTGGTCCTAACACTGACCCTTACGGAACACCACTTGTCACTGGCTGCCATCCTGAGAAAGACCCTTTTATCTCCACTCTCTGCTTTCTGCCAGACAGCCAATCTCTATCCATGCTAGTACCTTACCTCTAACACCATGGGCCCTTATCTTACTCAGCAGCCTCCTGTGCGGCACCTTGTCAAAGGCCTTCTTGAGGTTAAGGTAGAAGACACCCATTGGCTCTCCTTGGTCTAACCTGCTCATTATTTCCTCAAAGAATTCTAACAGATTTATCAGGCATGACCTCCCCTTGATGAAGCATTACTGACTTTGCCCTAACTTTTACCATGCACTTCCAAGCATTCAGAAATCTCATCCTTCAAAACGGACTCCAAAATCTTACCCAAAACCGAGGTAAGGCTAATCAGCCTGTAAGCCTTACTCTCTTTTTAAACAGGGGTGTCACATTAGCAATTTTCCAGTCTTCTGGGTCCTTCCTTGACTCTAGCAATTCCTGAAAGATTACCACTAACACCTTCACTATCTCTTTAGCTATCTCCTTAAGAACTCTAGGGTGTAATCCATCTGGTCCAGGTGATTTATTCACCTTCAGGCCATTCAGTTTTTCTAGCACCTTTTCCTTGGTGATGGCCACCATACTCAGCTCTGCCCCCTGACTCTCTTGAATTTTTGGGATATTACTCGTGCTTTCCACTGTGAAGATTAATGCAAAGTATTTATTGAGTTCCTCAGCCATTTCCTTCTTTCCCACTACTATTTCTCCAGTATCATTTTCCAGCTGTCCAATGTCCACTTTTGCCTCTCTTTTGCACTTTATATATCAAAAGAAACTCTTACAGTCCTCCTTTATGTTACTGGCTAGCTTACCCTCATATTTAATCTTTTCTCTCCCTATGTTTTTTTGTTACGCTCTGTTGGTCTTTGTATGCTTCCCAATCCTCTGGTTTCCCACTGCCCTTCGCCACTTTATATGCTTTCTCTTTTGCTTTTATGCTATTCCTGACTTCCCTAGTTAGCCATGGTTGCCTCATCCTCCCTGTACCATGCTTCTTTTTCCTAGGGATGAAGTTTTGCTACGTCTCCTGAATTACTCCTAGAAACTCCTGCTTTTGCTGTTCCACTGTCTTTCCTGCTTGGCTCCTCTCCCAGTCAATTCTGTCCAGCTCCTCCCTCATTGCTTTGTATTTACCTTTATTCAGCTGTAATACAGTTACCTCTGATTATATCTTCTCTCTCTCGAATTGTAGAGTAAATTCTATCATATTATGATCACTGCCTCCTAAGGGTTCCTGCACTTTAAACTCCCTTATCAAGTCTGCCTCTTTGCACAACACTAAGTCCAGTATTGCCTATTGCCTAGTGGGCTCCACCACAAGCTGCTCCAAAAAGCCATCTCGTAGACATTCCACAAATTCCTTTTCCTGCAATCCACTACCAACCTGATTTTCCCAGTCTACCTGCATATTCAAATCCCCCATGATCACTGTGACTTTGCCTTTCTTATAAACCTTTTCTATCTCCTGGCGAATCTTGCACCCCAGCTCCTGACAACTGTTTGGAGGCCTGTACATAATTCCAACTATGGTTTTTCTATCTTTGCGGTTCCTCAACTCTACGCACATAGATTCTGCATTATCTGACCCTACTTCTTTTCTTATTATTGATTTAATTTCATTTCTTACTAATAAGGCTACTGCAGCCCCCCTACCCACCTGCCTATCTTTTTGATATTCAGCTCCCAATGCTGGTTCCCTTGCAGCACGTCTCCGCTGTGCCCACAGTGTCAAATCTGCCAATTTCTATCTTGTGACACAAGCTCATTTACCTTATTCCTTACACTGTGTGCATTCAGATATAACACATTCAGTCCTGTATTAACTGTTCCTCTTCTCATTGTCATTTGTTTATCCAGTGTGCTTGACATTCGATTCCTAACCCTTTCCAAATACTCTATCCCATTTGTGACTGTGCTGGAGACTTTCATGACCTATCCTGAGTTCTTCTTTCCTGTCATTTTTTTCATATTTTTGCAGGCAGTTGAATCCACCCCTACAGATATTAACCTGCTGCTTTGTTTCCAACTGGGGAAAGTTTTACCCTTCCCTTCTCCCCCACTATCTAGTTTAAAGTCCTGTTGACCAGCCTATTTACCATTTTCACTAGAACGTTGGTCCCTGCTCGGTTCAGGTGGAGACTGTCCCAATGGTATAGATCCCTCCTGTTCCAACACTGACGCCAGTGCCCCAAGAAAAGGAACCCCTCTTTTCCACACCATTCTTTTAGCCACGCATTCACTTCCCTTATTCTAGTGTCCTTATACCAATTAGCACGTGGCTCGGGCTGTAATCTGGAGATTATAACCCTTGAGGACCTGTTCTTTAATTTTGTTCCTAGCTCTTGATGATCACTGAACAGGTCCTCTGTCTTAGTGTTGCCTATATTGTTTGTTCCGATGTGGACCACAATAACTGGATCCACCCCCTCCCTCTCCAATATCCTTTCAAGCTGGTCAGAGATAACTCTTATCCCGGCACCAGGCAGCACACCATGCAGGACTCTCCTATGCTTATGAAGGATACTATCTATTCCCCTGATTATGGAATCCCCTACAACTACACTTGTCTTTTTACTCCCCATCTTGAACGGCTTCCTGTGCCATGGTGCCGTGGTCAGTTGGCTCATCCTCCCTACAGCTCTGTGCACCATCCACACAGGGAGCAAGTACCTTGTACCTGTTGGACAAGGTCAAGAGCTGAAGCTCCTCTGTTCCTGAATTCAAGATTCCCCTATCTGCCTCTTTTGCAGTCACCCCCTGCTGTCCCTGGCCACTGACCAAATTTGAAGTACCTAATCTATCAGATGTGACCGGCTCCTGAAATACAGGTACTTCTCTGCCTCCCAGATGTGCCGCAGTGTTTGAAGCTCATCATCTCTGAGCCAAGTTCCTCGAGCAACCAACACTTGATGTGGTCACTGCCATTCCCAATGGGATCAACCAGCTCACACAATCTACAGCTACAACACATTACCAGTCCATTTCTATTTAGTTAATTACTTTATTGAATGAATTAAATTTATTAATACTTCTGTGATGTGTTCTTTTTCAAATTTAGTGCAGATTTCCTACCAGCGAATCAGGTAATAGTTTTACTGTGATGTCATGCTAGTCTTTGCTCGCAGCTGCAATGTGACCCAATCTCCGGTAGGTTTATACTCACTCTCCTACTGCTGCTCCACCCTCCGACAGCTTCCTGCTGACTAGGCCGTGA
>NC_063337.1:70398274-70439419 GCF_021869965.1 Rhincodon typus
CTGCTGACTAGGCCGTGATCCCCAAGCTCCGGTAGGTTTATACTCACGCTGCTACTGCTGCTCCGCCCTCCGACAGCTTCCTGCCGATATTACTGTGAGTGAATGCCTAATGTTTGGACATGCTGAGATTCATTGGACTTAATAAGTAGCAGACTAACCAGGCAAAGTGTTGCGAAGTTGGGTAGAATATTTGATGTTTGTAAAATGATAGGGGGAAAGAGTACATGTTCCCTTTAAAAGATGATGCTTTTCTTTAAGTCTGGAGATTGAAAAAAAATGTCTGCAGGCTACAGCAAATGCGCAGATTTCTTGAAATTGAAACATTGTATCAAAAGGCTACACTGTTAACAGGCAAAGCAGCATTTTTCAAGGTCAACACGTTTTTGAATTTAGCCAATCAATTTAAACTGGGCCCTAAACACCAAAAGACAATTAAATTTAAACTTGATGGTTTTGACAACCGAGCACAATTCTATTGTAAGCAATTAATTGGTCATCAAGGGTATAAAAGAAGAGGACGTTTGAAAATCGGGGTGAGAGCAACTGCCACCTGTTAAGAGAACAGCTCTCAATAGCCATCAGCTCTAAAGAAAAAGAAAGTTACTGGCTCTCACAGAAATCTCTAAGCTCTCAGAGTAAGCTCCATCTAAATGAAGGTACTATGGCACTCTTATCTAATATTCCTGACACAAGAATTCAATGGAGGGAAGGCCTTCCTGACCGGAGAACAGCAGAGAAGGCAAAGATCATTCTGGAAGACTTATCCTGGCTATAATTTTGACAGACTAAGTTTTAATTTTTTTTTATTACTTTGGTTTTATACAAATATGACTTGTATTTATTGGAACAGCATACCACAAGAATTGTCTTATTTGGGAACAGTTAGTAGTTAAGGGGGGATTGTTTGTTTGGTTTCTTAGTAGTTCTGTTAATTTGTTTATTGTTAGAATTTGATAAATAAGTTGTTACTTGTTGATTTATAGAGTGAGTGAAAGGATTTTATTTTATTTAGCCATTCCTTTATAACAGATTGGGAGGTGAGAGGCAGATTACACCATTTTTCACACTTCCTTTAATAGATTATGAGGCGAGGCGAGCTTCTCTGGGTGTTTCGGTTTTAGTTATCAGAGGGGTGTCGACCTCTGCTTCATAACAAAAGTAACCTTGAAAAATACAAGTGCAGATATCTACTCTGGAGAACAAAGAGTATGCAATGATCAAGGGACAGCTAACAGGAGTAGCATATCCATAGATTTAACTGCAACAGCCCAAAGTACATTTATCACAGAGTGCTCTCAAAGAAAACCATTGACAGTTCAAAATATTGTTGAACATGATTCACATTATTGATTACTGAGCATTTCCAATATCATCTTTTTTTTAAGTTATGAACTGCTGGGGATTGATTGATGAACTAATCACTGTTGTTTTTTGATTAATGTTACGAAAAGGCCTTTGCAGCTGCTTTCCACAACAATTAAACACCACTCTGAAAATGGAATATGCTACATTTCTGAATCTTATTATTTGGAAACTACCTTGGAGTGAAAGAGTTCAAATTCAGCCTGTTACATATGTTATTACAGGTTAGTTGGGAGCAAGCAACAGAAAACTTTAGCAATTATTCCTTATGGAATTCATGAATTCTGATTCATGGACTGTGGACACTGTTGGTAAAGCTGGCATTTTTGCCCATTCCTAATTTCCTTTGAACTGAGTGCTTGCTAGGCCATGAAAGCTGAATATGTTGGCTGATTTAAGTCCTTAAAGATGTCTAGTGAACCAGATGGGTCTTTACAACCATCAATAGTACTTTCATTATCAGCATCACTAAGGCCATTTTTATTAATTTAATGTAAAATCCACCAACTACAATGCTAGGATTTAAAGCACTGTCTCGAAACTAAGACTAGACCTCTGAATTCCTGTTCCAGTTACTTTCCACTACACACCATCAATTGAACTCTATTAAATGAACATCAGCATCAGTCATACAAAAAATTCCTTAAAAATCCTGTTCAGATAGGTGGGACTTGGACCTCGAACTGACCCAGCAATAGGGACATTACAAGTGCAGCACAAGGGGCGTGTTTGATAGTGTATACACAGAGTCAAATCAGTACCTTGACAGGACAAGGGAGTTTATTACTACCACAAGTTACAATGGTAAGAGAATATAAGAGTCCAAACTTCAGCTGCTTTGAATTCAAACAATTCAATAACATTTTTGCAAGTACAATATAGAAAATGTGACATATGCAATAGATGATTAGCAGTGAACTGGCAAATGTCTCTGGCTGAATTTGAATGATGCTGAAGACACTTGATATATCAATGTGGCAGGTAACTAAGGCTCAGAGATTTTCTCTGCAACTGCCAGATTACTGCATTACCTTGATTGTTTTCTGTCCTGTTTTCTATCGTTTTAGTTTACTGCTTGAGTACACTGGCAATAATGTCTATCAGGCTGAGCAATTCCCACTTCTGTTGTAGAACATACCCAATTTTAAGCTCTTTGAAATTCCAGAGGTCTCAATTAATCAATGAAAATTATTCACATACTTGGCACCGGTGATGGCACCTATAAAGTTCCCCATGGGCACTTCCTGCAGCCATTCAGGGTCACTGTTGGTTTGGCTCTTTGGTATCTTGACAATGGGAGTTCAATTCTACAAATGCTTGGAAGAAAGCTTTATTCTTTCTCCTGTTTTATTAAGAAGACAACTTTTTTGGTGGACATGAACATCCTCTGGGATGAACTACCTTTCCCCAACATACTTTTGGGCTCTTTTTAAGTGTCTCAATTAAACTTTTATCAGCTCTAAACCGCAAAAGTTGCATCACCTCATGCAAGTGGTGTAATTGGCAGAATTCTTGCGGGAGTCTACAAAATTCATCAAAATTGTTCAACGGTATAAGAGCCTTAGGTAGAAGACATGTGCACTCTTCCCAGCGGAGTTTATTGGGCAACTTAAACAACCTTGTTTTCTGGCTGGACTCAGCTTGTCCTCAAACATTCTTATTCTCCAGCAGATGACATTTCTACTCCCCAAGCCCTGCACTTGAGTGTCTAATGGATTTGTGTTTTGTCAGGTAAATTGAGAAGCATGCCTTGGGAGAAAGCATCGTATTTTCTAGTCATTAAAGCCCTTCATCCAAAGCTTGTTGGCCTTCGCTGTGAAGTAAGCTGTCACCTCTTACACTATTCACTATCTTGGCAAGTGCGATAATAACACATTTTCTGGAGGATGGATGTATTGAGTGAGAAGATCTTGTAATAGGTGAACTACAGTGCACAAATGAAGGGCAGTAATTATAGGACTAGTTGGATGCTGATGATCAAATCATGACCACAGTCCTAAACGTACTGTTTTATTATGTAATGGCAGCAATCACATTGTCTTTCATTCCAAACGTTAGTTGAAAAGGCCCTGGACAGTAGGACACATCAAGACCCAATAATTGGGAACGAAAAACAGAGGCTCGGGTCCAATGCGCTCACAGTTCTCAGGTTGGGCCCTCTGTGCTCGGGCTGGGGTGAGGTCAGAGGCAGAACAAGGGCCCAGGTAAGGAACAGTGCACATGGCTTCTGTTTCTGACCCTGTCTATTGGGCCTGTCTGTATAAGCATTACAAGGACACAGTTGCTCCTTTGGGCAATTGTTAATGCTAATTTGTGTGTCTCAGCTAAGTGAGAGCTTTTGTCCAAAAGTAGTTAGCTGCATCCTAAGTTGAGACTACCTGTCATGAATATTCTGGCCTAGAATT
This sequence comes from Rhincodon typus, assembly GCF_021869965.1. Lineage (NCBI taxonomy): Eukaryota > Metazoa > Chordata > Chondrichthyes > Orectolobiformes > Rhincodontidae > Rhincodon > Rhincodon typus. The sequence goes on from NC_063337.1 coordinate 70,402,042, forward strand.
TCCATGTTTGTGCCATAACTTTGGTAAGTGATCAGTGAAATATCAGCAGAAAGTGGATGGACGGATGAATGAATGGATAGATTGTGATGATGATACAAATAGAAAAAAAATCATAATTCATAACCTAGTTACCATAATTGAAAAAAATGGTCTAGAATACCGATAGATGCATGCACAAGTTATCTCCTTCTTTTACACAATAAGTGTGAAAGGGCTGCTGGAGACTGCAGTTTAATTAAAGTTCATAGATCATATGTAAACTGCTAACCTTACTCTTTCTCCTGGCTTTGTGCAAATATACCAGGAAAATATTGCTGGGGATGTGACGATCAGAAAAAAAAAAATTCTATTCGAGGAGTTTTAAATGTTATTTAACTCCAAAATAAGGAGCTCATGTCTATATCCAATCTTCAGACCTCACGTGCCAGACAATGACTATCTCCAATTAGGAGAGAATGTAAACAATAGATCCTTAATGTTTACAAGCCTGACAATTGCCAAATTCACCACTAAGCAAAAGGATCTTGGGATACTTGTCCATAGATCTTTGAGGGTGACAGGATACATTTAAAATATAGTTAAGTTGGCATGTGTGATTGTTGCCTTTATTAGTTGTGGTATTGATTATAAGAGCAGGGAAGTCATGTTGGAACTGTACAGATGTTGTTTAGGCCACAACTAGAGTATTGTGTGCCGTTCTGGTCACTACACTAAAGGACAAACGTGATTGCACTTGAGGGAGTGCAAAAGACATTCACCAGAACGTTGCCTGGGATGGAGCATTTCAGCTATGAAGAGAGCCTGGATAAACTCAGGTTGTTTGCTTTAGAGCAGAGAAGGTTGAGGAGGAAACCTGCTAGAAATGTATAAGATTATGAGGGGCAAGGACATGATGAACAGAAAGCAGCTGTTACCCTTAGTCAAACTGTCATAACGAGGCATAATTTTAAAGTGAAAGGCAGGAGGTTTAGAGCAGGAAAATCATTTTCACCCAGAAGTGGTGGGGATCTGGAATGCACTAGCTGGGAGGATGGTTGAGGCAGGTGAGCTCACAACCTTTAATATGCACTTGGATGAACACTTGTCCTAACAATCAAGGCTATGGGACCAGCTCAGGAAAATGGGACTAGTGTAGATATACTGTATTTATGGCAGTGCAGATTCAATAGGCCAAAGGGTTTCTTCTCTATTGTTTGATTCTATGAAAGGTGTTCATAACTATCAACAAGCTGGGGTTTAACATGGATGAGAAAGTGAACTGGGCCAGTTATGAGTGCTGTGGCTACAAGAGCAGGTTAGAGACTAGGAATCCTGGATTGAGTGACTCACCTCCGGACTCCCCAAATTCTGCCAATTATCTACAAGGCACAAGTCAGGTGTGTGATGGAATACTGCCCACTTGTCTTGTGAAGGTGGCCCCAGAAACACTCAAGATTTTGAAATAATCACTGACAAAAGCAGCCCAGATGCTCAAGACGCCAACCACAGTGTTAAACATTCACTCCTTACACATCAAGGAACTATGGCATCAATGTGTATCATCTGTAGTAACCCAATAAGTCTCCTTTAATTACACCTGTCAACTCACAACCTCAGCAGCTAGAAGTACAAGGTCGGCAGATGAATTGGAACACCACCACCAAGTTCCTTTCCAAACTACTTACCATCCTGATGCGGAACAATATCACTATTCCAGCAATGTCACTGGATCCGAATCCTTGAATTGCCTTCTTAATAGCATCATGAGTGTACCTACAGAATACGATTTTGGGTGTCAAGAAAGGCAACTGACCACCGCCTTCTTCAGGACAATTAGTTTTGGGAATATATGCTGAATCAAAAAATGAATAAGAAATTATTTACATCTTCCCTACCCACAAACCACACTGATGTGTTGGAGCGAATAGGCTTGTGGGGGCCTAAAATCAGCAAGAATTACATGAAAGCCGACTTCAGCGTAATGCAAAAATATCTCTCCTCCCAATTTGAACTTGACATGTTTTGGAATTCTGGGGATTTGAGTGACACTTCTTGGAGAGATAGGTCCATAATTATAACATTTAAATGAGACTATGTTCCTTAGTTTTTGCCAGCCACTTTGTTGCAATACTGCAGGATGGTTTTCCCAGCTTTAGAACCAACATCAACTGACAGAGGCAGTACCTGACAGATTCAGCAGGTAAGAGTTCTTTCTAGGTCAGATTATGGACCAAAAGGACAGCATTCTCCCGAACTCTCAATTAAACCTTCTGCCATGATCTCTTTCTTCCTACAATCTCTCAGTCCCACAGTCTCTCTGTTGCCATGATCTTTTTCTCTCATGATCTCACGATTGCTATAAATTCTACTTCCTCATGAACATGCTACACACAAACTCAACCCACACATTTGCTCAACCTCTGCTTGAAATGCCCCTCAGTCTGGCTGGATGTCAAATGGATAGCACAGGGCTAGATATTATATGCCTCTATTGGGTTGTTTTTGGCAGGGTGAGCATGTAAAATAGGTCAGGTGGCCAGCCTATCACCCCGAGCTCATCGCAATAACATGGAGATTACACCATACCAAAATTGACAGCCTGATGACCAAACATAAATAAATAATTCAGTGTCATTTAAACACATTGAAAAGATCCAGGGTTGAGAGTATTAATGGTTACTGAACTGAAGAACAACAACCAAGTCCCTACAATCCAGAGAAAAGACCAAAGAGAGGGAAAATCTTGTTCTGGAATGCAACATGTTCTGTGACTGCTTTGGGCTGTAGTTGTGGAAATGTGTATGACAGGGATGGACTGGTAGACAAGCTACAAGTTGAGCTCACTGAAGGATTTAGAGCTATAGTCACTATCTGAGTACTGGAGCAAGGCAGCAAATAGCCCTGCAAAAGCAACAATTACCCATGTGACTATTGTCAATAAGAAGGCCAATGTCCTGTTTTAGGCAAATATCAATGACGTGAGGGCCACCAAGTGCCACCGATTGCCTGAACCAGTGCGATGGCAGGAGATTGTCTGTATCAGTTTCCATTTCAAATTTGCTTGCATTTGTTACTTTTCTTTTCAATTTTGAACAGCAGACTGACCATTCTCTAACAACTGAATGAGAGGACTGAGGATCTGCTTAAAATAGTAGGAATTATTAAATATTAGAGTGCAATTATTGTCCAGATGAACTTCAAAAACACTGCACATATTCTTGTTCCCAAAGTGAACTGCTTCAACAACACATGACTTGGCATGGGGTGAGTTTTATAGGGGTTTGAGTGATGTAGGCTATAATGAAAATAGTGGCCGAATTGAACGAGAGGTCCAACAAGGCCTATCTCCATGTTGGAAACAATTTGCTGAATCTTTGAACTAAAGTCTAGGTGTTGCGGTGAGATTCTTGCTAGGCAGTGATAAGTTGCCCAGTAAGGATCTAAACTGCAATGGTTGTTGTATGCAGGCCTCCTAGTAGCAGCTCTGAAGAGCTAGAATGTGCAAATGCAGAATTTAGGCAAGTGTGCAGCAAAGCCAGGATGATATTAACAGGGGATTATAAATTTAATGCTCTGGAACAAAAAAGGATTGATCAGGGTACTTTCTAGATGGTTCAAAATTAAATACAATGGATGCCAAAAGAGACTTGGTGGTTCAAGTGCATAGGTCTTTAAAATGTCACAAACAGATGCAAAAATAACTTTAAAAGCTAATAAATATTGGCCTTTATATCTAGGGGCTGGTGCTCGAGGATGCAGAATTTATGCTGCAGTTGTACAAAACCCTTTTTAGGCTCTACTTGGTGTACTATGAGTAGATCTTGGCCTGCTGTTTTCATCCAGCTCTACACCTTGTTATCTCAGATTCTCCAGCATCTGCAGTTCCTACTATCTCTAATAAGGATCTATTGGCTCTAGGAGTACAATGTAGGTTTACAAGAATGAATCTTGGACTTCAGGGGATATGAGGAGAGATTATACAAATTAGGCCTGTTTATTCTAGAATACAGAAGGTTAAGGGATAATCTGATTGAATTTCAAGATGTTAACAGAAAAAGACAGGGTAGATAAAGATAAACTATTTCCACTGGTTAGGGATTCTAAAACTAGGGGGCTTAATCTGAGAATTAGGCCAGACCATTCAGCAGAGATGTTTGGAAGCACTTCTACACATGAAGGATGGTAGATATTTGGAGCTTTCTTCCACAAACAGGAATGGATGCTGTATCAGTTGTTAATTTTAAATCAGAAATAGGTTTTTTTATTAAGCAAGCATATTAAGGGATATGGGCCAAAGTCAGGTAATATGGAGTTAGGCCACAGATTGGCCGTGATCTTGTTGAATGGCAGAACAGGCTTGAGGGCTAAATAATTAACTCCTGTTCCTGTCTTCCTATAAAAAGGATTATTGCTTGATAATGACCTTATTAACTGCACATCTTGCCTCATTAATACGTAGTATTCTATCCAACCACCCCACCTCAAACGAGACAGAATTTATGACTGAGAAGTCCATGCGTGTTCCTGGTGACATCAGCTTGCTGCTGCCCGTGAAGAGTCTCTATATTGCTCACCATACAACAGCATCTCAAGGTATCATTTAAGGTCACCAGCCCCATACACCACTCATCCACAGCCATTGGCAAATGATAATTACCAACACCCCCTCTGAATCTTCATGGCATCTCTCTGATCCACTTGCAGAAAACTTAAGAAGCACAGACCTACCTTGCACTTTGCACACAGGGATGGGGCCCTAGCTGGTGGGGAACGAGGCTGCATCTCAGGGGCACTTGATTGCTGTCTTATCACTGACTCATTTAATGCTTACCTGCATTCTCACAGCATCCCTGTCTTGATTCGGCTTGACTAATAGTGCAATCACATGACAGGGCAGCTTGCCTTACTGATCGGCAATCCTCAGTGTAGGGAAACATACATCTCACTGTACGGCAGTGTGCTACATCAATATCCTACTTGCACTAAGTGCCAACAACCTACGTACCAAGCAAGCAGGCAGGGGACTATACCTCTGCAGACTAGAAAGTGGGTCATGATCAATTCTGTGGCTTCATAGTGGCCAGCCTGGAGATAGAGCTAACATAGTCATGGGTCCGGGTACTTCTCATCTGGGGCTGTTAGGTTAGATCACTCTTAGGCATGGGGCAAAGTCAGTCCATTGGGTCCATTCAGAGAAACTTGGGGGAAAGGAAGAGTGGGGGAGTAAAGGGAGGTGCTGCGATGGGAAGAAGACTTTTTTTTTCTATTCATTTTGTGGGATGTGGGCATCGCTGGGCTGGACAGCATTTCTTGCCAATCCCTAGTTGCCCTTGAAAAGGTGGTGGTGAGCTGCCTTCTTGAACCGCTACATTCCTCCTACTGTGGGTTGACCCACAATGCTAATAGGGAGGGAATTCCAGGATTTTGACCTAGCGACAGTGAAGGGACAGTGATATATTTCCAAGTCAGGAAAGTGAATGACTTGGAGGGGAACTTGGAGGTGGTGCTGTTCCCATATATCTGCTGCCCTTGTCATTCTAGATGGAAGTGGTCGTGGGTTTGGAAGGTGCTGTCTGAGGATCTTTGGTGAATTTCTGCAGTGCATCTTGTAGATAGTACATACTGCTGCTACTGAACGTTGGTGGTGGAGGGAGTGAATGTTTGTGGATGTAGTGCCAATTAAGCGGGCTATTTGTCCTGGATGGTGTCAAGCTTCTTGAGTGTTGTTGGGGCTGCACTCATCCAGGCAAGTGGGGAGTATTCCATCACACTCCTGACTTGTGCCTTGTAGATGGTGGACAGGCTTTGAGGAGTCAAGAGATGAGTTACTCGCCACAGTATTCCTAGCCTCTGACCTGCTCTTGTAGCCGTTGTGTTAATGTAGTGAGTCCAGTTGAGTTTCTGGTCAATGGTAACCCCCAGGATGTTGATAGTGGGGGATTCAGTGATGGTAACACCATCGAATGTCAAGGGGTGGTGGTTAGATTGTATCTTATTGGTGATGGTCATAGCCTGGCATTTGTGTGGCGCGAGTGTCACTTGCAACTTGTCAGCCCAAGCCTGGATATTAGCCAGATCTTGTTGCATGTGAATATGGACTGCTTCAGTGTCTGAGGAGTCACAAATGGTGCTGAACATTATGCAATCATCAGCAAACATCCCCACTTCTGACCTTATGATGGAGGGAAGGTCATTGATAAAGCAGCTGAAGATGGTTGAGCTTCAGACACTACCCTGGGGAACTCCTGCAGAGATGTCCTGGAGTTGAGATGATTGACCTCCCACAACCACGACCATCTTCCTGTGTGTCAGGTATGACTCCAACCACCGTTTGCCCCCATTCCAACCCCACCCCGATACCCATTGATTCCAGTTTTGCCAGGGCTCCTTGATGCCACACTCAGTCGAATGCAGCCTTGGTATCAAGGGCTGTTGGTATCAAGGGCTGTCACTCTCACCTCATCTCTGGAATTCAGCTCTTTTGTCCATGTTTGAACCAAGGCTGTAATAAGGTCAGGAGCTGAGTGGCCCTGGCGGACCCCAAACTGGGTGTCACTGAGTAGATTATTTCTGAGCAGGTGCTGCTTGATAACACTGTTGATGACACCTTCCATCACTTTACTGATGATCGAGAGGAGACTGATGGAAACTTGGAAACTAACTTGTGGGAATTGGGGCTGCAAGCTGAGGAACAGTGGTGCCAATTGTGAAGGGAGCAATGATACAAGGGGGTGACATGTTAAAGCATGGCTGATAGCAGGGAAAGGAAGGGGGCATGCAGGGTTTGTCCACATTCAGGAGCACACTGGCTTCAAGGGGGTGATAGCAAATGACCTGTGAATGGCATGGCCATCTCATATGCCAAGTGCTGGGGAGGGGATGTTGGGCAGTTCCAGGCTCATATAGACACACTGGGTGAGGACCTGGGGAGATGCAGACCCTTTGTAATTCGTAGGAAAGGGTAGCAGGAAGGGGCTGTGGATGTTCAGGACCTCACCCACACATAGAGGTGGAGACTGGAAAGGGTCTGCTGTCACCTATTCTACATAATGGGCATGAAAGTGTCTCGACCTGTGAGGAAAGGGGCAGCAAGTCCCAATGTAGTGAGACTACATTAAAGAGTAAGACTATTACCCATGGGTCTATGCACTTTACAGGACACAGATTGATCCCTGGAGATCCTAATGCATTGTCTCACTATGTGCTGTACACTTCCATGCCCCAGACACAGCTCACCATCTAATTCACACAAACAAGTTTACACACAGAGGCCAGGAAAAGAATTATTGAGGGTGAGAGACAAAGGCATCAGGAGAACCCATGGCCCTTGTTTACATTTTCATTCCTCTTGCTTCTAAATGATGTGGCAGGCCCTTAATACAGATGTTGATCCATGGTACACTCTGCTTGGACATGAAGTTAGGCATCATGATGGCACAGTTACATTTGCAGCTGCAAAGAAACTTAAATAAATGATAGTAGTACAACAGCAATAACAGTCATGCAAAAGTACACAGTGCAATGTCACCTGTTCCACTCAATAAATTTTCTCCTTTGTCTCCTTCCTGTCCTCCCACAGCTGATGAATCAGTACTTCTCCATGTTGAACAACACCTGGAGGAAGCACTGAGGATGACAAGGGCATAAAATGTACTCTGGGTGAGGGATTTCAATGTCCACCACCAAGAGTAGCTCGGCAGCAGCATTACTGATCGAGCTGGTTGGTTCCTTAAAGACACAACTGCTAGACTGGGTCTGCGGCAGATGGCGAGGGAACCAGCAAGAGGGAAAAACATATTTGACCTCATCCTTACCAATCTGGCAGCTGCAGATGCATCTGTCCATGACAGTATCAGCAAGAGTGACACCGCACAGTCCTTGTGGGGATGAAGTTCTGCCTTCACTTTGAGAATAACCTCCATCGTGTTGTGTGGCACTATCACTGTCCTAAATGGGACAACATTTGCAAAGATCTAGCTGCTCAAGACTGGGCACCGATGAGGCACTGTGGGCCATCAACAGCAGGAGAATTGTACTCCAGCACAATCTGTAATCTCATGGTCTGGCATATCCCCCACTCAACCATTACCATCAAGTCAGGGGATCAACCCTAGTTCAATGGAGAGTGCAGGAGGGTATGCTAGAAGCAGCACCAGGCATACCTGAAGATGTGGTGTCAACATGATGAAACCACCAAACAGGACTTCTTGCACACCAAACAGCATAAGCAGCATGTGATAGACAGAGCTAAGTGAGTCTACAACCAATAGATCAGATCTAAGCTCTGTAGTCCTGCCACATCCAGTCATGAATGGTGATGGACAATTAAACAACTCATTGGAGGAGGAGGCTCCACAAATATCCCCAAGCTCAATGATGGAAGAACCCAGCACATCAGTGCAAAAGATAAGGCTGAAGCTTTTGCAGTAATTTTCAGCCAGAAGACATGAGTAGATGATCCATCTCGCCTCCTCCAGTGGTCTCCAGCATTACAGATGCCAGTCTTCAGCCAATTCAATTCACTCCACAGGATATCAAGAAAAGGTTGGAGACACTGGATACTGAAAAGGCCACAGGCCCTGATAAGATTCCGACAATAGTACTGAAGACTTGTGCTCCAGAACTTGCCACTACCCTAGCCAAGCTGTTCCAGGACAGTTACAACACTCTAACCGACAATGTGGAAAATTGCCCAAATTTGTCCTGTACATAAAAAGCAGGACAAACCCAACTCGGCCAATTACCATTCCATCAGCCTACTCTTGATCATCAGTAAAGTGATGGAAGGCGTCATCAACAGTGCTATCAAGCACCTGCTCAGCAATAACCTGCTCAGTGGCGCCCAGTTTGGGTTCTGCCGGGGCCACTCAGCTCCTGACCTTATTACAGCCACAGTTCAAGCATTGGCAAAACAGCTGAATTCCAGAGGTGAGGTGAGAGTGACAGCCCTTGACATCAAGGCTGCATTCGACCCAGTGTGGCATCATGGAGCCCTAGCAAAATTGGAATCAATGGGTATTGGGGACAAACTCTCTGGTGGTTGGAGTCATACCTGACACATAGGAAGAAGTTTGTGGTTGTTGGAGGTCAATCATCTCAGCTCCACAGCATCCCTGCAGGAGTTCCTCAGGGTAGTGTCCTGGGCCCAAACATCTTCAGCTGTTTCACCAATGACCTTCCCTCAATCATAAGGTCAGAGGTGGGGATGTTCCCTGATGATTGCGCAATGTTCAGTACTATTCGTGACTCCTCAGATACTAAAGCAGTCTATGTTCAAATGCAACAAGATCTGGACAATATTCACACTTGGGCTGACAAATGGCAAGCAACATTCGTGCCACACTAATGCCAGGCTATGACCATCACCAATAAGAGACAATTTAACCATCGTCCCTTAGCTTTCAAGGGTGTTACCATCTCTGTATCCCCCCACTATCACTATCCTGGGGGTTATCATTGACCAGAAGCTCAACTGATCTCACCACATAAACACGGTGGCTACAAGAGCAGGTCACAGGCTAGGAATACTGCAGCAAGTAACTCACCTCCTCCCTCCTCAAGACCTGTCCACCATCTGCAAGGCACAAGTCAGGAGTGTGATGGAATGCTCCCCACTTGCTTGGATGGGTGCAGCCCCAACAACACTCAAGAAGCTTGACACCATCCAAGACAAAGCTGCTCACTTGATTAGCACTAAATCCACAAGCACCCATTTCCTCCACCACCACGCTCAGTTGTAGCAGTGTGTACTATCTACAAGATGCACTGCAGAATATCACTAAAGATCCTCAGACAGCACCTTTCAAACTCATGACCACTTCCATCTAAAAGGACAAGGGCAACAGATATATGGGAACACCACCACCTCCAAGTTCCCCTCCAAGCTGCTCATCATCCTGACTTAGAAATATATTGCCTTTCCTTCACTGTTGCTCGGTGAAAATGTTGGAATTTCCTCCCTAATGGCAATGTGGGTCAACCCACAGCAGGTTGACTGCAGCAGTTCAAGAAGGCAGTTGACAGCCTCCCACTCGAGTAACTAGGGACAGGCAATAAATGCTGGCAAATCAGTGATGCCCACGTCCCACAAATGAATTAAAAAAAAGTTACATCTTAGTGTTTGTCCCATGTTCTGCAGTTGGGGTGGAGTGAGCCAAGTCAGCAGTGGAGACTGTTGGCCTTGGACATTTAACTGGGTGACAGTGGTGGTGTTTGTGTCTGGGCAGCCCTGAAATGCTGAGGGTCTTCTTGCTGAAGGGCAAATGTACCCTCTGCAGCTTCAAATTCCAAAGATTGGAAGGAAGCAGACAAGGTGAGGGTAGAGGGCCTGGTCAGCTCTGGGAAATCCTGAGAAGTGGCTTCTGAAGGGTCTGTGTGTGTGGTTCTTCCTCTGGCCATGTGTCTCCTGTCTGTCACCTTGTCAGGAAGGGACACCTGAAGTATGTGTAATGTTCCCTATTCTCCTGTCACTGTACTTTCAATTGTAATGGTTGATGGCTGGGCAATGGAATGCATATCCAGAAAACCCTGGAGGTGCTGGACCTGGCTTCCCATTGCACTTGCCAACCTGTCCAAGGAGGAACCAGATGGTCACATGCTTGCAGCGGCTGGTTCCCCATAGAGAAGCTGTGCATTGCAGTGTCTAGGCTATAAGAACCAATGCCTGCCACACACCTCTCTGCCATTCCTCTTCCTGCCTGTGTATGTGGATTACAACACTGATTGCTGGCATCACAAGGTGCTCTTCTACCTGGAGCTGCAAAGGTGTCTGGTATACCCGTGATACCAGCCTGAAAGCCAATGGCCTGGCATGTTTCTTCCTTGGCCAGTTGCACAATGAGGTGCAAACCAGCTTATGCATCTACATTTCTAAACATGATGTTCACATGTGATGTCAGTATCTGAGATGGTGGTAATTGCAGGAGCCAACTTTGTTGCCAGGTTATGGTCTCTTCCCAGGAAAAGAAGGCACCTCCTTTTAACCACACCTTCAGGTCCTGGTCTGAGAATTGCTATGCTCTTTAACCTTCTCTGACATCTTTGGAATGACTAAAAAATGCTTGAGGCAGCTTCAGAATGCCAGTGATTGTCCTGGTACATAGTGGACTTTGCAATGTGATTCTGGTGCCAGGGATGCTGGTCTTTCAGCAGATATCCAATGAGTGGTGAATTGTTCTGGAAATGCTACATGGTAAATTGAAGCTAAAATAGGGCAAGAAGGACATCGTAGAGATCTGGTAGGTAGTTAATAAGACAAATTTGATAAGACACGATGAGGAAAATCACTAGTCCTCATGAAGAGAAACCTCTGAAAAACTTGACATAACTGACACCCAATATTACAGTGATTTCTCATTTCCAGGTTGCAGTTACAATCCCTTCATTATAAAGCAACATATTAATTTATTTACCACAATTAATTTATTAATGCAAAAAGTCATAAGGGTAATTTATTAATGCAAAAAGTCATAAGTCTAAGCCAAGTATTTTACCCAGCATCTCTTCCACACCTTCAATAGCATGTATAATGGCAGACGAACATTTGTATCTTCTTGTAAAGAAACCCACAAGATTTGAACTATGCGACAAGGGCTGTGAAACTCTGACTGTGATTGATCTTTCAGAGACACTAATGCATGACGGTTGATCTACAGGCTGAACAATAAACTTTACAGGTGCACTCATTCATCAGTTGTGAAGGCTCCTGTCATTGGGACAAACTTTGTCTTATTGCAGTATTTTTAAAATGGTTGAGAATGTATTGGAAGGCAGCATGATTTTTCCAAAAATAATAAAAAAGTGTAAACAAAACAATATTAATAAAATATTATTATACTTTAATAATGACAATAAAAGAAGATGTAAGGTGCCAAGAAATTATTTGTCAATTTTTACCCCTGCATCATGAAAACCTATCCACCACCTGAAACGTCAGCCTTCCTGCTCCTCTGATGCTGCTTGGCCTGCTGTGTTCATCCAGCTCTACACCTTGTTATCACCGACTTTACCTTGCTTATTTTTTAAAAATCTGTTTACCAACGAACAAGCAACCACAAATATGGTGATAACTTCAGTCAAAACAAAATGTGGAGGGAACCTTATTATTTTGGCACTGTTTAGGGTATAAATTGTGCCATTGTTTGGCTGCAAAAACATCAGGACACTTTGAATTTGTGCAAAAATGGTTCCTTGTCCGAGAATCGACTTAGAACAGCTTATAATGAGAGCATGATCAGGAAAGGTAATCCATTTATAAGGCTGGTTTATTTTCAGAGGCAGAGGAACTGAAATAGGTTAGCTTCTTCTTTTATCAAATGAACAGAATGTCACTTGAAATGAATAAGATTCAACAAACATATTGATGCTGAATAACTACTTTGAATCTCCAGATAAATACATACTCCACTGCAATCTTTAAAACTACTCAAAACATATTTGTTCTCAAATAATTGCATCCAAAGAGATAATAAACTAAAATAATGCATATTTTCACTGACTAATGTACACTTTTAAAAAAAAACAGTATTTCACAAATCTGTATTGTGCCAATGTCTCTTTATCCAGAATATAATTAAAATGAAATCCTATGATAATAAGATAGAAAGTAATATGATAATATCATTAGTTTAACATATTGACCAAAGGGACATATTTAGTTATCCTTGCCAGTGGGAATCAGGCAGGCAAACAGTTAAAATGACATTTGAGATTTGCCTGCTGATATCTGACTCTTTCCCGGTGCATGATTTTAAACACCCACTTTGAGTAATGAAGAATTCCTTGTGACAACCTATGTGCTGGGTCAAAAGAAGACAATGTTTTTTTTTACCTGATGTCTTTTTGAAAACAGGATGTGATTGCAAGTATTTTGAATGAGGGTAATTGCCATCCTAATTACTCCATCAAAAGGTTCCAAGAAATGTTCATGAGACCTGGTATTGACATGGGGAATAAACAACTCCGAAGCAAAGGGTAAGTAGAAAGCTGATTGCAGTGGGAGCGGTCGCCAGGCTGGGAGGTCATCATGCCATGCTGGGAGGCCGCTGGGCCAAGTCGAAGGTCACCACGCCATGCCAGGAGACAGCCACGGGAGGTCGCCACACCACGCCAGGAGGCTGCAGTTGGAGACCGCTGCGCCAGGACTGGAGGACAGTACACCATGCCGGGAGGCCGCACCGCCAGGCCGGGAGGCCGCTACAACAGTCAGTGCGCTGGGCTGGGAGTCGTCAACAGAGGCCTGGTGTCACCACCAGAGAACAGGATTCATTGCGGGAGGCCAGAAGTGGTTGCTCACCAGAGATGAAGTTAAGAATTGGTACAAAGAGTGAACAGGCAAGGTTTTCTATGAATGAAACAGTTTTTCTGTTTGGCTGTCTACTAACAAAATATGGTGCTGAAACATGATTCTGAGAACAGAGAGGTGATTCTGTTATCACATGCATTGTATATTTGGAAAGGACAGAAAACTGAAGTCTGGGAGAGCAAGTGATTGTGAATTGAACAATATTCATTGCTGGTGCTGAATCACTGTCAAAGACCACCAGATGAGGGATTAGACACAGTCCAAAGAACTCAAGGGTGTGGTGTGGAGAAGGGGGAGAGAATGTGAGAAAAATGGAGATCAGATATCATCTGATGTTCGGACTCTGAAGTTGGGGAATTCACTCATGAGTCCTAGAGGATGTAAAGCACGTAAATGGAAAATGAGTTGTTATTCCTTGAACATTGCAGCAAGTCCAGGACAGAAATGTTAGGATAGGACCAAGATGGTTTATTGAAATGACAAGCAACTGGGAGGTCAGTATCATTACTAAAGACAGACTGAAGGTATTCTGCAAAACAGTCACACAGTCTGCATTTGGTCTCGCCAATGTGGCTGCCTATGTGAATTTGAACCATCAGAGAGAAGATGGTACTGTATGCCCTTGTGGAGTGCAATAAATCATGCAGGGTTTCTTGCCACACTGCAGCCAATGCATTCATGAGGGCCATTGGGTAATGAAGTCCACACATAATTCAGAGCAGGCCAGATGGCTTTAATCAGGGGTGTGTCCTGGTGCCTTCCCCTAACAACAGGATCTCCCTTATTACAAAAACCTGATGATATGTCACTAATAAATACAGTAAACTTCTGGGTTTTTGGAAACTGATTTAGTGCTGCTGGGACAATCAGCATACACTGAGTGGATATTTATATCTTGAAGCAAATGGAGTAGTGTTCATCTAGACTTTAAATAGGGTGTTGGATGCTACAACCCTAAAGGATCTCACCAGGCATGGGATCTTCCTACTCATTTGTTCGATTCACTGAGTATTTTGTGCACAGATAATGAGGTAGGAATAACTTCAGAATCCTGCTGTTTCTCCTTCTCCACTCTGTCTCTCTTTACTAATGTTTCCATGGTGTACTCCCACTGCCAAGCCAAGTTATGGAGCTTACGGCAAACCAACTATAACCTCAAAACTCTCTTGGGGTTATACTGCAAAACATGTCCAGAATTATCCAGGCAATGGATATCACTTTCAGGATGCCAATAGCTTACTGAATTGAACTGAATTGGACCTGTTAGAAGACTTTCACAGGGATCATATTTCAAACAGTTGTTGTAACTATGTGTTCAAGGGATAGTCCTTGACCCCAGCCCATTAGTCTAATGGTGTGATTTAAATAGGGGGAAGATTGATTATTGATTGGAGGATGATGGAACTATGACAACTACATTGAAATTGGACACAAATCTGTATTATGCAATTTCTGTCAATGGATAGAAGCCCTTCTAATTCAAGGGCACCCCAAGGTCACGCAGAAGCATGAAAGGCAAAGGAGCTCTAACCAATAATCTCCAGAAACAACTGGGACTCTGTAGTCCTCAGAATACCAGAGCAGCTGAGTTCCTATTTTGCTGTCTAAAATTGAAAGCTCATGAATTTGTAAGCATCGGTAAAGGAGTCTTCATAACTAACTTGAAGCACAAATTCATTGTAAACTGAATGACCAGTGGCACAGGAAATTAAGCGGAAGCACACCTCTTTGGTGAAGCAGATTCCATGCAAAATGTTGCTTCTCAGCTAACCGGAGGTAAAATGTTCTAAACCTGCGCATTCAGGTGGTATTGGGCATTCTGCACTCATTACCGCCAACAGCTACAAGGTGCTGCAATCTAATGTTTGCGCTTCCCTTTCCTCCTCCTCGTACCATTGACAGACTAAATAATAGACTCACATCCAGGCCAATATTCTCAGGTATGAGGATAGATTGAAGAATTTGGCACTTTTCTCGGAGAGGGAAAAGGTGGGAGGAGATCTGATGAAGGTTTTCAAGATCATGAGCGGGCTCGATACAGTAAATAGAGAGAAGCTGTCCTGATTATAAAAGGCACAAGAATGAGAGGGCACAGTTTTAAAGTTATACAAAGGTGCAAAAAAAGTAAGTGTTATGTGAAAAAAGAACTTCTTTCACTCAGCAAGTACTTGTGGTATGAACTGCCTGGAAATGTGATGGGGACAGTTTCAATTGAGGCATTCAAGAGGGCATAGGATCATTATTTGGATAGAAATAGGATATGGTGAAAAAGCAGGAGATTGGCACGAGGTAATGATGTTCATTTGAAGAGCTGGTACTGACATAATAGACCAAATGACTCCTTCTGCACAGTAATAATTCTGCGAATCTATGCTGTTATTTGTGAATAACCAACCAAGAAGAGATAGTGGGCTCGAAACGTTAATTCTATGTTCTTCCCATAGATGCTGCCAAACCTGCTGAGTTTCTGCAGCAATTTCTGTTTTTGTTAAATATTTCCTTGCAGCTGTAAAGTCTAATTTACCTCACTGTTTCTAGTCAGCTACAAATTACAAGCACAGTTTAAAATTAGCCTACATGCCCACTGGCAGTAAATTAACAACTGGATACTTACCTACACCAGCCGATGTAGCTTTATTCTCTGACTGCTTAAGCCAAGGGTTTAGAATGAATACATCTAAGCTCCTAATGTGACAGAAGGGCCCTTAACTAACTAATGGACTCACAGTCTTCAGGCACTGACACTGCTCCTTTAGAAAAGGAAATTTGAGCTGATCAAATACAAATGTGTTACATAGCAATCTGTGCAAGGAGATGAAAGGCCTGAAGTATTGAAGCAAGATGCTAAACCTGAGGTTTGACACTCCTAGGAGCATGCCCATGTTGATTGAGCATCCAGTCCGCTGGAGGTCCAGATGAACTCCCACCACAGATTCAGATATTCAAAGCAACATGAGAAAAACAAATGACCATCATTTACATGTCTTGCCCAATATTCTAACAGTAAACAAACTAGAGATCTGTAAACACTTTCTATTATCTCTGCACTTTTGCAATTTGTTCCTTCTTCTTATAAAATCCGGATTCCATAAGCCTTCCTTCATAGCATTACCAATTTTTCAGCTTGTGATCAAAGATTGCTTTATTTAAATCCCAAGATCCTCCTGCTTCTTAGATGCCTCTTAATATACAATGTATATACCCTCTTCTGACTCTTCCTTCAAAATAGATCACCTCATATTTCTCTGTATTAAATTTAGTTTGTGTCTATCTGCCCCATCAATTAACCTGTAAAATAATTTATACTCCTCTTTTCTTTTCACTTGAGGAAAAGAAAGCAATACATCTGACTCTGATCCTTTTGAGACAATCACTGTTTATACCACTGAAGTATAAAATGGCATAAATTAATAAAGGCTCCCTGCTTTTTGCCTTTTGACCAATGTCTCATTCATGCTGCTTGAGATCTGTTTCATTCTGTTGCACCTTGATATATCAACAAGTCTTTTATCCACACCTCCTCAATTGCCTCTTAAAAATGAATATACACAACATCAATTGCACCATGTTATATGTACATATTTTGAAAGGACATTAATAATACACATAACTGCAGCAGATTGGAGATTTTTCTCCTCCTATCTGTTTTCACAGACTCAGGTTGCAGTATGTTACCTGTTGCATTTGTAGATCTATCCTCGAAGACACTTGAGTCTCTTCAATGTAACAATAATCTTATGAACTCAGAGATTCTTAGAGATCCACCAGCTGCTGATGAACATCAGCATGAGACATTTTAAACATAAAACTATTACCATGCTGGTAAGTTTAATCTCTTTCTTCTAAATGTGACATTTATTATTCGTTATGCTTTTGTCATGTTACAAAGCTTATCCTGTCAATGTAGCTTCTTCAATGGTTGTAATCCAAGATGGCAAGAGAGAAGATTTGCACAAATTTTTGAGGAAGCTTTCTGTCTGTAGTTGTTACTGAGCAATCATTTTTGAGTTATAGTATTTTAAGATTCATGATTGATGGCTTTCATTCTTAGTTGTTGTTGTTAATTAGTATGTTATTTGATGTGCTGCTCCTGTACAAAATAATGAAGCAGAATTGTCTAAATGCCAGAGTGACACAGCACTCTGTATGTAACAAGATTTGATGCCTGAGGTACTAAATCAAAGTAGTAGGCCTGAGGGATGCTATCGTGCATTTCATCCAATATACATTTTTATGTCTAAGTCAGTTTGATGTGGTATTGTCCATGGGAACCAAAACCTATACTGGAGTAAAACAAAACCATAAGCCCATGTGATGTAGGTGCAGAGGTAGGCCATTTAGCCCATTGAGTCTACTCCACTATTCAATGGGATCATGGCTGACTTGATAAATCTCAATTACTCTTTCCCACCTTTACCCCATAACTCATGATTCCCTTCCTAATTTGAAATCTGTCTATCTCAAAACACTTCTTTTAAGAACTGTCAAATGATACAATGTCAGTTCGTCTAAAGCCTTACACACAGAAATCACTGCAGAAATATGGGTTTAATAACTACGCAGTTGACTCTCTGGGATATAACTGTGATGTTAGTAGTCATGTGATGAGACTCTGTTAGAAGGCGGGAACTAGAGCATCTCTGAGGAGGAAGCTCTGTTGTTATATTGTCATGATTATATTGTTAATAAGCAATGTTTAGAAGAAACCTAGACATCTGGCCACATTTTGCACGAAAAACAGAACAACTTACATTAAAACTGTTCCAATTGAAAAGAAATGCAAAATTAATGAAGCAAACTTGAATTCTTAAATTACCACAATTTTAATTTTTTTTGACACAATGCAATACCAATAAGAAAACTAAACTCAATACTAACTATTCATATTACTATCGCAAGAATAGATTATTGATGAACATTACAATATAGCAAAGAAAATGGTATCGCTCATTGTATAAAAAGCCTCCGCTGAATCAATAAATTTCATAGCTCAATTGCTCAATGGGCACCAGCAAATTTAAGCTTTGACACGCAGGGACAATAGAAATATAGGGGGAGTGAAACCATACCATTCAGCTTCTTGGGCTGCTACAGCAACAGACACTAGCAAATTACTGGACAGTCGAATGTCTGGTGTAATAATTTTAGAAAGGGCAAGCAAAACCAAAATAAAAACACATTTCTGATGTACATAGCAGGCATAAATGTAATAATGAATACTTTGAGCAACTAGTTAGATCAATCTTTCATTAAAAAAAAGAAAAAGAGTGCGCAAAACAAACAAAGCCGTGGACTCAGAAATAAATAGATAAATGAATAGGAAATCCAGTATTACTGAATTAATTAATTCAGAATACATTTGGTAATTCAACAAAGCAATGAATTAATTGACTAGTGCAAATACACAAATTGATGAATTCATACAAACAAATTAATGAATAAAATAACAAACACAAATGAATAATTAGTCTCCTTTGGCACTTCCTCTATTATAATTGTTACCAACATCTGTCTACTTTACATTGATCTACATGATATTAGGAAGTGGACATTGCAGAATTTGTGGATCATAATGATATCTAGGCTGTAGTTCTAAAAATTCTAAAGATCTGTATACAATAATTAACTGGTCCTTGAGTCAAGTATTTCAGCTCAGTTATGACACTGATATATATCCAACAATGTGAAAACAATTGGGATCTGTCCAAACAACAAGGACAAGTAAATCTAGCCCAATCAATCTGTCCTGTCAACCTCCTCCCAGTTATCAGGAAAGACACTAACAAAGTCAATAATCGTACCATAAAATGACACCCACTCATTAATAAACTGTTCGTTGACTCTCAATTTCACATCAGACTCATTTAGCTCTGGAGAATAACATGAAATGCAACCAAATGTTGGGAATATCAGTGCAATTTTTAACTTAATTACAGATAAAGGCATTCTTGCAAAGCTGGGTATCAATTTGAAAATTCGACAGTAGTTGGAGCCATACCTATCTCCCAGTTAGATGGCTGTTTTGTTCTGTCAATCAGCAAAAACTTTCTTTGTCTTCATATCTGGACCATCTTCAGCTGCTTCATCTTTTCATAGAATGCCTACAGTGTGTAAACAGGCCCTTTGGCCCAACAAGTCCACAGCGAACCTCAGTGCATCCCAACCAGACCCATCCCCCTATAACCCACCTAATCTACACCTCCCTGAACACTTGGGGCAATTTACCACGGCCAGTCCACCTAACCTGCAAATCTTTGGACTGTGGGAGGAAACTGGAGCACCCAGAGGAAACCCAGACAGACACGGGGAGAATGTGCAAACTCCACACAGACAGGCAACTGACGGTGGGATTGAACCCAGGTTCCTGATGCTGTGAGGCAGCAGTGCTAACCACTGAGCCACTGTGCCACCCTATTTTATCTGGGAGTAGAACTGTTATTGATGATTATATAGATTTCTGCCTCTTTATAATTTATGTTAATATTATTTCATGGAAAGTGATCATTTATGACAATCTCAATGTACATTCAGTTGTTTTTTGTTTCCTATTTTTAATTGCCCTTGAAAAAGTGGTGGTGAGCCACTTTCTTGAATTTCTGCAGTCCATTTGGTTTAATATTTTAAAGAGGTTTGATTTGAGAGATTATGAAGCTAATTCAGAAGGCAGATAAGAGTCAACAACAATGTAATTGATCTGTAGTCACTTCTAAGTCAGACCAAGTAAGGTTGGCAGATTTCTTTCCCCCAAAAAAATTTTGAACCAGATGTGCTTTCATGACAATCAAGGAGCAGTTCATGGCCACCTTTACTGAGATTAGCTTTATATGCTAGATTTATGATTTAAATTTACATTTTACCAGCTGCAGTGGTAGGATTTAAACATGAACCTGGATGTCTAAATGACTAATGCAGTGATATTATCTTTGTGTCAAGTGACACAAGTGGTGAGGTAAGGATTATTTACAATAAACATGTAAATGATTTCACAGGTCTATAATGGGACAATGGTAACTGAAAGCCTGGTATTATCCCTATTGGAATGGGGGGAGGCAGGATCATCTGCATCATGGTTCACCGTTTGTGTACAATGCATCTTTGTTCATTAATAATCTCAAGTCACATTTTTGTTAATACATTAAAACCCCAAAATCTTGACAGCAAATTTAAAAAAGTGAAGCCCATCACAAATAAGCACTTCTGCTAATAAATAAAAAAAAATTACTTTCCACCAACAATAGAAGAGGAGAATGTAAAGAACAAGAGCAGAGGAGACCCTGAAGTCTGTTCTCCTATGCAGAGTGTGCATGGAAACTGTCCTAAATGTAATAACCAAATGGTGTGGTTCCTTGCTCTGAAAGCAAAGTGCCAACAATTTTCCATGCACAATGTGAGGCCATTCCTCTGCTAAGGAGAGTTGAACATATTTGAATATAATCAGAAGCAGCATCATCAGAGGTAAAAATATATTCCCATAAACCCAATTATCATTAGATAAATGTCAAATCCAGAACACTGTGAAGGTACACTGTAATTCTATAGGCAGACAGGAGAGAATATTGGTTCATTAGACTGATAATCAAGTAAAAAAACCCAACTTTAGAATCAGGTGAGTTTTAAACTGTACTTTACAGATTAGTAATATACGGGCTAAAATACCAATTATTATGAATGCAAATGGTCTGTAAAATTGGAGAACAATGCTAATTTTCAGCAACTGTTTGTTAATATTAGTCAAGAGAATGTCAAAGTATATTCAGGAGAATCAGGAGAATTATACATGTAAACTTGCTTGCATCAATTGATAGATTATTTTTCTTTTCAAATAACACAACACTGTTGAATTTTACTATGTCAAAGTGGAGGTGCCAGAGTTGGACTGGGGTGGGCAAAATTAGAAGTCACATGACACCAGATTATTTTACGACAGGTGTTTTCAAAATCACAAGCTTTTGGAGTGCTGTGCCTTTGTCAGCTGCCGATCCAACCAAAGAATATACCTGTCAACTCAACAGACAAAAAGAATGAAACAAATACCAAAGACTTTACCAGAAAAATGAACAGCTCCCTGAAAGCTAGTGATTTCAAATAAACCCATTGGACTATAACCTGGTGTCACTTGACCTAGAAGCAGCATCGTAAAGCAAATGTGTATTTTCTTTAAAATATATGTGATATCTGTAATTGTCAAATATATTTTGGAAAAGATTTTTAAGAACTCTATGAGTTGTAACTTTATTGGCTTAATATTAGTCCATGTGATATGGTGACCCTTGACCTGGAAGCAGTGCCAAAGAAGAAGGAACTAAAGATATAAGATACATATGGCCAGTCACAGAGAAGACAAAAGGAAGACAACAAGCAGGAGAGCTGCAGGGTGAAAGTGATTGGCATGCAAATGCAGAAATAAAGACAAAACAGATAGATAGAGATAGGAACAAAGGTTTCATGTCAGGTTAAGCCAATCTCCCTCTGAAAGCATCAGTTTTCTGCTTAGCGGGAAGAAAAAGAATAAAATTTTAGGAATCACACACACAAAAAAAGACTTTGTGAGTTGATCAGGCATACCAAAGAGTTAAGAGTTTATATCTGAGGTGTAGATCATGAACTGGTATTGTTGATTGCTTAGTTGTAAAGAAATTACTCTACCAAAACTAATGTGAATGATTGAGAGAGGATTCATGAACATGCACCTTATTGGTGCTAACCATGTCTAAAGATATCGAAAAGAATAAGTCTAGTGGTAAATGTGACTCAAAGTCTGAAAAATTAAGTTGAAAACACTTTGAGAATGCATGTGGTACCACCTTTATGCAGAAGTGAAGTGAATGCTTGTAGTTGTCTAAAGCAATTGTTTCTTGTTTTAGCTGTTTAAAGTAAAATTTAACTTTTTATAGGCACTAACATTAATTCATGATTAATCAGTGGTGGTTCATATTAAGGTGAATGATGCGAAATGTGGTACCTTGATGTTAATTCGTTCATTTGGGACTGATTCCGTAAATGATGTTGGGGATCAAAAGGGATCCTGACATGCATAAATCTAAAACACGTTATCTGTGTTTTTAACTAAACAATCTCTTCCAAACAGTCAAAATAAAATGTTGTTTAATGTACCTGCTGGGAAATGTACCATTTGTATTCGAAATAAGCACTTCACCAATTCTTTGAATTAATTGGATTATTAACAATTAATGCAAGTTGACATAAAAATTCGTTAGTGTTCAACATGTCAGTTACAAATAACTGAATGATCATTGCATCCATAATTTGTCTGTGTACAGAAATGAAAGACAACACTCCAATCTGAAAAAACCACAAGAGACGTGTTTAATTACAGTTCAGTATTGTGGCTAACAATAAGTTAATTAGATAAGTCTCACTTCATGAAGTTACCTGCAATGTCACTGTCAATAGATTTATTTTATTATTTTAGAAAAGAGACATGCTTGAGAATTGTACTGTCATGTTTTATTATTAATCAAAATAATTCAAATTGTAAGAAATTGGATCAGAATCTAAATATCAACAAGTAATTGTGTGGGAGGAATCTCATTAGGTTTTAACATTGCCATTTTTGAAAGATAATGCGTGTGATTAGCATATTGTTATTGTGCCTACTCTATAGATAGAAACATAGAAAATATGAAAAGGACTAGGCTAATCAGCCCTTTGAGCTATTCAATACAAGAACGGCCAATCATCAAACTCACCTACACTGTTCCTGTTTTCACACCATACCCTTTAAACCCTCAGTCCTAAGAACCATATCAACTCCTTTGGAAATATTCAACATGTTGGCCTCAACCAGTTTTTATGGCAAAGAATTCCATGAGCTCACAACCCTGTGGGTGAAGAAATTTCATCTCACCTCAGTCCTAAATACTCCACTCTGTGTCTTTAAACAGTGACCCCAAGTTCGAGACCTTGACCCCCTTCCCACCCCCGCCCAATCATCTGGAACATCCTTCCTGCATTTACCCTGATTGTCTTTGTGGGGTACATGGGACATTCCTTGTTCCAGTCTTATTCTGGCCCCCACCAACAACTCTTTCTCTGGTATATTGATGATATCATTGGTGCTGCTTCTCTCTCTCGTTTAGAATTGGAAATGTTTATCTATTTCACTTCCAATTTTCACCCCACTCTCACTTTGAGCTGGTCCATTTCTGGCTTCTCCTTTCCCCTCCTCGACATTTCTGTTTCCATTTCTGGGCATAGGCTGGCAACCCCAAACCCACTACAAACCAATCAACTCCACAGCTACCTTGACAATACATCCTCACACTCTGCTTCCTGTAAAGACTCTATTAAATTCTCCCAGTTCCTCCAACTCCATTGCATCTGTTCTGATGAGGCCAACTTCAAAAAGGGAGCCACCTTCTTCCTCAATTGAGGATTTCCCAGCACTGTAGTTGACATGGCCCTCAGCTAGATCCAACCCATACTTGATCCTTCACCCCTTCTCTCCCCTCCAGCAACAGCGATACAGTCTGCCTTGTCCTCAACTACCATCCTACCAGCATCCACTTGCACAGAATCATTCATCACCATTTCCTCCACCTCCAGCAGGATGTCACCACCAGAGACATATTCCCCTCCCCTCCCTTGTCAGTCTTCCACAAGGACTGATCCCTCTGGGACACCCTGGTCTTAAACTCCTAATACCCCCACAACACCATAGCACCTTCCCTTACAACCACTTAAGATGTAACACCTGCCTATTTACTTCCTCCATCCCCAGAATCCAAGGAGCCAAACACACCTTCCAGGTGAAGTAGCACTTTACCTGCACTTCAGTCAATCTAGTCTACTGCATTCACTGCTCACAATGTGGTCTCCTCTACAGTGGGGAAACAAAGTGTAGAATAAGTGACTGTATCACAGAACACCTGTGTTTTGTCTGCAAAAAATTGTCCTGAGCTTCCCTGACACTTCATTACAATCTCCTTGTTCCCTGGCCAATACCTCTGTCTCAAGCTTGCTGCAGTGCTCCAGCGAAGCTCAGTGCAAGCTGGCAAAACAACACTTCATTTTCTGCTTGGAAACTCTACAGCCTTCTGGACTCAATATTGAGTACAACAGTTTTAGGGCTTGAGCACCTTCGCTACGTTTTCCCCACCCCCACACACCATGGTCTGCTATTACACACAACACATTATTAGCCACTAACAGTCTCCATTAGCAGCTATTCATTCTCCTAGCCTGACCACTACCCAATTCTTTATCTGTTCTAACTGTTTTTTTCTCTCCCTTTGGGCTCTATCTCCATCTATCGTTTATTCCTTACACCCTCCCACATGCTGTCTTCTGCATAAAAACCAACCTTTACCTTGCCACCATCAGTTCTAAAGAAGAGTCAGTGGACCCGAAATATTAATTTCGTTTTCTCTCCACAGATGGTGCCAGACGTGCTGAGTTTTTCCAACATTTTCTGTTTTTATTTCTGCTTTCCAGCATTCGCAATTTTTTTTTTAATCTTAACTGGTCCGATTAGAATTTTATAAGTTTCAGAGAAATGAAAGATTTGCACTTGAAAAGATATAGTTGCATGTCTTGACCAAACTGAAAAATATCTTTACATAAGCATTACACTAAATTTTGTGATTCTACAAATTTATTCAGTGTGCTGAAATATTCAAGGCATTGGATTGCCCAATACCATCACCACCCCGACACCTCACAAGGCTCCTCACTCTAAAGAGGAGGTAGGGAAAGGTGTGTGCTTGCTGAGGTGAACACCAGTCAACCTCATGCAATTGGCCTTGTGGTAGGACTTCTGTCCCACACCAGGAATAATCTCACTTCAGAGATCAATTAGACAATCTGAGGACAGTAGCCCTCCAGAACCCCACAATGAAGGTGTGCGTCACTGGATCAGGATCAACGGAACTGCATGGTGGTCTTGATATCTGTCAATCTGACAAATTTGGACTTGGGGAGAGAAGGGGGTGGATGGGACTGGCATTTGAGATGTTATTGGTGGAGATTTTAGAGGTGGGAGGGAAACCTCAGGTAGTGTAAATCCAGCCCATGTCCTTGTTTAAAATAGATTCCTTTTTCTTAATATTTAATTTAATCACACTAACCTAATAAACTTTGGTTTCAGAACTTGATCTGATATTTCCAACAGCTAAGTGGAAAAAAAGCTTCTCTTTTTTTCAGACGTTGAAACGTGTCTGTTTTTAACTCATTCTTGTCATGTGAAGGTTACTGGCGAGGCCATCTTTTACGACCCATCCCAAATTGGCCTTCTGATATAGTGACGGGCAGTATAAACGATGGGTTGAATTTTACAGCAAAGTGTCAATTTCAGAGATGTTAATGGAGGGTTTCTGTCTAGTGCGTTTTCCGCACAATCTTACATTATTATGACATAATGTGTGCCTGGTATCTCTATGGCACAACACTGGCATTATTGTGAACTTCCCACTTTCAAAGTACTTGTCATAGCCAGGACAAGGCAGGATTTCCGGCATCAGTGATAATTAAAGTCAAACCATGCACCAGTCAAATACTGCCAGCCCGGCACTGGCCTTCACAATGCACACAGTGGAAATGAAAATGAAACATTTCTGAGGGCAAAAAGCTGGCACAGTTGACACTTCTTTGCAAAATAAGCTCACATTCATAAAAGTATCACAACTTTACATCATTGCCTGCCCGACCAAATGTCATTGTAACTATAGTTGCAAAAGTCAATCTACAAAGGTTACTCATCCTGAACATCATCCCATCTCTGTCTAAAGGAGTGCTACTCTTTCCCTAACACTACCTCTGCCATCAGTACTCAGTAGCAGCAATTTGTGCCAGCTACAAGATACACTGTAGAAATTCACCATAGATCTTTACATAGCACCTTCCAGACCCATGGTCACTTCCATCTAGAAGGACAAGAGCATTGGATACATGGGGACACCACCACTTTCTGCAAGTTCACTTCCAAGCCACTCAATATCCTGACTTGGAAATATATTACTGTTCCTTCACTGTTGCTGGGTCAAAATCCTGGAATTCCCTCCCCCAGTGCATTGTGGGTGAACCTGCAGCATGTGGACTGCAGTGGTTCAAGAAGGCAGCTCAGCACCACCTTCTCAATGGCAAGTGAGGATGACAATAAGTGACAAGTGGATGTAATGAATTTAGATTTTGAAGCAGCATTCAATAAAGTGCCAGCTGGGAAATTGTTCCACATGATAATAACTCATAGGGCTCAAGTTGGCATGGACAGAGCATCAGATAAAGATCAAAAATGAGGTGGAAAGTACAAGCCATTTTCAGGGTGTCAGATGAGGTGTGGCAAGTATCAATGCTATTTACAATCTTAACGGCAGAGGTAGTGGATGCTTTTGGATTGGGTACAAATCAAGTGGGCTGCTTTGGCCTGGATAGTGTCAAACGTCTTGAGTGCTGTTCGAACTACACCCATCCAAGCACGTGAGGAGTTTTACATCACATTCCTGACTTGTGCCATGTAGATGCTCAACAAGTTTTGAGAGTCAGGTGGTGAGTTACTCGCCATTGTCCTAGCTTCCGATCTACTCTTGTAGACATTGTGCTTATGTGGCAAGTCCAGTTGAGTTTTTGGTCAATGTAATGCCCCAGAAAATTGATAGCGGGGGAATTCAGTGATGGTAACACCATTAAGTGTGAACGGGAGGTGGTTAGATTATTTGTTATTGGATATGGTTACTGCTTGGCATTGTATCGCATGAATGTTACTTTCTACATCTCAGCCAAACCTGTGCATTGTCCAGATCTTGTTACATTTGAACATGGAGTACTTCAGTATCTGAGGAGTCATGACTGATGCTGAACGTTGTGCAATCATCAATGAACATCCCCAATTCTGATCTTATAGTGGAGGTAAGATCATTGATTGAGCAACTAAAGATAGTTGGGCCCAGAGCACAACTCTGAGGAACTCCTGCAGAGATATCCTGAAGCTGACATGACTGATCCCTAACAACCATGAGCATAGGCCAGGTATGAATCCAATCAGCAGAAAGTTTTCCCCTTGATTCCTTTTGATTCTAGCATTGCCAGGGCTCCTTTATGCCACATTCAGCGAGTGCAAACTTAATGTCAAGGGCTGTCATTCTCACCTCACCTCTGGATTTTAGTTCTTTAGCCCGTGATTGAACCAAAGCTGTCATGAGGTCAGGAGCTGAGTGGCCCCGATGGAACCCAAAGTGGGTATCACGAGCAGGTTATTGCTGAGCAGGTTCTGCTTGATAGCACTGTTGATGACACCTTCCATCATTTTTCCGATGAACAAGAATAGACCAATGGGGTGGTAACTGGCTGGGTTGAATTTGTCCTGCTTTTTGTGCATCGGAAATACCTGGGCAATTTTCCACATTGTCAGATAGATGCTAGTATTGTAACTGTACTGAAAGACCTTGGGGAGTGGCATGTTCTTGAGCACAAGACTTCAGTACAATGGCTGGAATGTTTTCAGGACAAATAGCTTTTGCATTATCCATTGCCTCTAACCATTTTTTGATATCACGCAGAGTGAATCGAATTGGCTGAAGACTGGTATCTGTAATGCTGAGAGCCACTTGGCAATTCTGGCTGAAAATTGCTGCAAATATTTCACCCTTTTCTTTTGGACTGCTGTTTTGGGCTCTTCCATTGCTGAGGATTGGGATACTTATGGAGCGTCCTCCTTCAGTGAGTTGTTTAATTGCCTACCACTACTCACAATTGGATGTGGGAGGACTGGAGAGCTTAGATTTGATCCATTGGTATGGGATCACTTGGCTCTGTCAATCACTTTCTGCTTATGCTATTTGGCATACAAGTAGTCGGTTTAGTAGTTTCACAAGTTGACACCCCATTTTCAGGCATGCCCTCCTGCACTCTCTATTAAACCAGCGTTGATCCCCTGCGTTGATGATAATGGCTGAGTAGAAGATATGCTGAGCCATGAAGTTGCAGATTGTGCTGGAGTACAATTTTGCTGCTATTGATGGCCTACAGTGTCTCATGGATGAACAGTTTTGAGTTGCTAGATCTGTTTGAAGTCTGTTCCATTTAGCGTGGTCCCATTTGGTCACATTTATAATGCCCTATTTGGCAAGTGATAGTGTCACACAATATGATGGAGCTTATTCTCAATGTGAAGGTGGGACTTTATCTCCACAAGGACAGTGCAGTGGCCACACTTGCCAATACTGTCATGGACAAATGCATCTTCAGCCGGCAGATTGATTGGGATGAGGCCAAGTATGTTTTTCCATCTTGTTGGTTCTCTCACCATCTGCGATAGACTTCATCGAGCAGTTATGTCTTTTAGGACCTAACCAACTCGATCATTAGTGCTGCTGCCAAGCCAATCTTTGTAGTAGACATTGAATTTCCCACCCAGAGTACAATTCTCACACTTGCAATTCTCACTGCTGCCTCTAAGTGTTGTTCAGCAGTACTGATTGCTCAGCTGAAGAAGGACACTATGTGGTAGCCAGCAGGACATATTCTTGCTGATATTACCATACTGGCACCACCTGTTCTGGGTCTCTCCTACCTCTGGGACAGGACATGTCCAGGGATGGTGACGGTGATGTCCAGGATATTGTCTGTAGGGTATGATTCTGTGAGTATGGCTATGTCAGACTGTTACATGACTAGTCTGTGAGACAGCTCTCCCAATTTTGGATGCTGGTGGGATTCTGTCTGATTTCAATTCTTTGTTGACACTTCATAGTGCTTGATACAACCCAGTGTCTTGCTCAGCAATTTCACAAGGCAATTGAGAGTCGACTATATTACTGTGGGTCTGGAGTCACATGTCCGCCAGACCAGGTGAGGATGGCAGATTTCCTTCCTGAAGAACATTAGTGAGCCAGATTGGTTTTACTGACAATCAACAATGGTTTCATGATCATCAATGGATACTAAATTCTAGGTATTTCAGATGTGGTAAAATGAGAGTAGAATAAATCATGATGTACCTGATCATATGACTCTGATATTAGTGCTAGAGGAGACATCATTTAGAATGAGCATTTGAAGAGGGAGGTTTTAGACATTACACTAGAGAGCTGCATTTGAGAAGCTACTACATAAAGATGCAAATGCACTGTTGCCTCACAATGCCAGAGACCCGGGTTCAATTCCAGCCTTTGGTGATTGTCTATGTGGAGTTTGCATGTTCTTCTTGTGTCTGTGTGGGTTTCCTCAGGGTGCTCTGGTTTCCTCCCACATTCCAAAGATATGTAGGTTAGGTGAATTGGCCATACCTAAATTGCCCTTAGTGTCCAGGGTTATGCAGTCTAACTGGGTTGGCTATGGTAAATGCAGATACGGGACCTGGCAAGATGGGAGGGAGGGTGGTGGTTGATGATGTTTATCGGAGGGTTAGCGCAGACTCATTGAGCCAAGTGCCCTCTCTCTGCATTGTAGAGTATCTATGATTCTGTTAAAAAGGAATGTTGCAGTATATAAGGAGTTGGACAGCCTTACATAGTGACAAGGAGAAAGCAGCCTTATGGAAACAGTATATGTGCAGACAACCATAGCCTGAGATATTACAGAGTGGTATCATAATGTGTTTGCATCATTCTTGACTTAGAACTACAAGATAAAATCAAACTTGTTACCTTTTAATCCACTAGGATTATTCCAGAATCCAGAGAATTTTGGCAAATTATGACTAGTGTGTTCTTTGTCCCTACAGCCTCCCTTGTTGATGTTGTAAGTTTTAGATTCAGGTTCAAAAGAGTTGTTTAATTTCAATCCTATTAATTTCTCCAATAGCTATTTATTGCTTATATTAATTACTTTAAGTTCCTCATCTTCATTAAATTCTTGGTTCCTCACTGTTTCCTATATGTTACTTTTGTCTTCTACTGTGAAGATAGATGTAAAATATTTAGTAAATATTTCTGTCATTTCCCAATTCCCTTTTGCATTTTCCTGTTTCAGCCTCTACCAGATCCATGTTTAATTTAACTACTCATCTTTTTAATATCCTTCTAAGAGGTTTTACAATTTATTTTGAATATTTCTGGCATTGTATTTTCACCCTCATTACCAATTCTGATAATCCTTTACTAATATTTGGAAAACTCTCCCAATCCTCAGGCTTTTTTTTTAGCAGTATTATAAACCTCCTTTTTCAAACTAATGTTATCCCCAATCTCTTTCGTTAGTTATGGATCAATCACTTTTCCTCTGGAGCTTTTAAGTTGTTTCGCTTTGCAAATTCCTCTATTTGATCATCATTATTACCCAAATATAAAAGCAGAATGATGATGAATCATTCTGACTCACTATGCTATAAACAGCAACTTTGGTTAAACAGCTGTCCTTTGGATGAGTCCCATCCAGCTTTACTCCTGACATATGAAGCACCTTGGGGTAGATACTGAATTTCTGTAAAAGAGATAGTAATGAATTGGCAGTTAATTTCATTTCTGTCACCACTTTTCCTGCCATTACCCTCCCCACCCATTTAATGTCTAATGGAATTTATTGCAGTGAGAGATTTGATTTCAGTGCCTTTATATGCAATGCCATCCATCCTGTATGTTTTCTTAAGTACATTATCAATTTTCCTTTCCCTCCACTTCATTCTTAACAACACAATTTGCATTGTCCTGCCTCTGCATGTTGTTTCTCCTAAAGGACATCTCTTTCCCAGTTATCCACAGTGAGTTTTATTTGTCTTTTCATCTGTATCCTGAAGTCTGCTACTATCCCGTCCATAAATAATTACAATGTCAAGTTTTGTATCACCTGAAAACTGTACTCATTATATCCTAATCGAGGACAGTTATATAGAGTTGTCCGGCATAGAAAATAGCCCTTTGCCCCACCATGTCTACTGTGATCAGCAAACTACACTAATCCCATTTACCTTCACTTGGTCCATTGCCTACTATGCCCTGGCATTTTAAGTACTCATCCAGATGCTTCTTAAATGTTGCACGAGTATCTGCCTCCATCACCCTTTCAGGCAACACATTCCATATTTCTGCCACTCTCTGGGTGAAAAACTTTTTTCTCAGATCTCCTCTGTCTATACCTCTCATGATTTTGTATACATCAGTAGGATAACCCCTCAGCCTCCTCTGATCAAAAGAAAACACACCCAGCCTGTCCAGTCTCCCCTCATAACTGAAAGTTTTCATTGCAGACAACATCCTGGTGAATATCTTCTGTACCATCTCCAGTGCAATCACAAGCTTCCGATAGTGCGGTGACCATAACCACTCATAGTATTCCATCTGTTGCTTAACCAAAGTTTTGTAAAGTTGTAACAAGACTTCCTTGCTCCTATATTCTATGCCATGGCTAGTGAATGCAAGCATCCCATATGCCTTCTTCACCACCCTATCAATCTGTGCTGATAGCTTCAGGGATCTATAGCCTTATACTTCGAAATCCCTTTGTTCCTCAGTACTTCCTAGAGACCTACACTCATTGTATATGTCCTTCCTTTATTAGACTTCGCAAAATACATCGCCTCACAGTTGTCAGGATTAAGTTCCATCTGTCATTGCTCTGCCAAATTTACCAACATCCTCTTCAGTGTTAACAATACCACCAATCTTCGTATCATCTGCAAACTTACTAATTATAACTTTTACATTCACATCTGCATTGTTAATGTAAATAACAGACAGCAAGGGTCCCAGCCCCTAACTGTATAGTATACCATTAGTTGTAAGTTTCCAATTACAAAACAACTCCATCATTACCCTTTTCCTCTCATTTGCAAGCTAATTTTGGATCAGTTTGCCAACTCATCCAGGATCCCATGGGCTCTTGCCTTCTGATCAGCTTTCCATGTGGGACCTTGTCCAAAGCCTTTCTGAAGTCTGTGCAAACCACATCAAGCACACTACCCTCATCAATATATTTAGTCACCTTTTAAAAAAAAACTCAATTATTTCAAGGAGCCAGGATGTACCTTTAACAAATCCATCCTGACTGTCCCCGATCAATCCCTGCCTTTCCAAGTGTTGTTTCATCCTTCAGAACTTTTACAATAATTTCCCTACCACTGACATCAAATTAACTGCTCTATAATTAATTGGTCTATCCCTGCTGCCCTTCCTAAGAACAACATTAGCTATCCTTCACTCATCTGGCACTTTACCTGTGGTCAGTGAAACATTGTTTTCCTTGCCCAAGCCCCAAAAATCTCCTCCCTTGTTTCCCACAGCAGCCTGAAATACATCTCACCAGGCCCTTTGTGCACCTGTATGCCCAATAAAACATCAACTAGCTCCTTTTTATCACTCTTAATGAGTTTTAGAACATCACCATCCCAACTGAAATCCACAGCTGCAATGTCTTTCTGTGAATGAGATGAGAAGTAATCATTTAATATCTCACACGGGTCCACTGGCCCCATGCATTGGTTGCCTCTGGTAATCCTCTTACTCTTAATATACTTATAAAAAGCCTTGGAGTTTTTCTTGATCCCATTTACCAAAGATACTTTGTGGACGCTTTTTGCCCTCCTGATTTCCTTTTTAAGCAACCTCCTGTGCTCTTTATACTTTTGCAGGCCTTGACCAATTCTTCCTTCCTTTTCTTTATCAAACACTCGATATCCTTTGATGTTCAGGGTTACCTGGACTCGCTGCCTTTGCCTTTCATTCTTAGAAGAACACAGTGGCTCTGAATTCTCACTATACTATTTCGAAAAGATTCCCAGTTTTCAAATGTAGACTTACCTGTAAGTCAGCCTTTCCCCTTAATTTGGACACTACATTTCTGCACTATCCCTTTCCATTATGACTTTGTAACTTAGAGAGTTATGGTCACTGTCCTCAAAGTGCTTGCACATTGAACCTCAACCACTTGACTAACTTCATTTCCCAGTACTGCCTAGCTCTAGGAGGACTACTTATGTACTAGCATTAAAAAACTCTCCTGGATGCATTATAACAATTCTAACCCACCTGATCCTTTCACACTAAGGTGATCTCATTAATGTTGAGGAAAGTTGAGGTCCGCTACAACTATTTCCCTGTTTCTTTCACACCTTTTCGTGATTTGTCTAAATACCTGTTCCTCTGTCTCCCTCTGACTGTTGGGATGTCTGTAGTATAATACCAGCAAGGTAATCACCCCTTTTTTATTTCTAACATCTATGAAGATGGCCTCTTTTGAAGATCCTTCTATGATATCATCCCTCATTATTCCATTAATGGTTTCCTTTATCAATAATGCAATGCCCCACCTCTTTTACTTACTCCCAACTCAATACCCCATCCTACCTGAAACTCCTATACTATAGCATGTTGAACAGCCAGTCCTGTCCTTTCTTCAACCATGTCTCATGCAACAATATCATATTCCCACATGCTGATCCAGGCTGTCAGTTCATCAAACTTATTAGTCAAGCTCTTTGCATTAAAATAAATACAATTTAGCTTTCCAGACACCCCATGTGTCTTATCCTGCCCATGCCTTCTCCATGTACTCGACTATACTGGGATTCTTTCCACATCTGATTGGACCTTGTTCAAGACTTTACATTTGTGCTATGCCCCATCCTCTTGCCAAATCAGTTTTAAACCTCCTAAACAGCATGAACTAATCTCCCAGCAAGGATTTTGGACCATTCTTGTTTCGGTGCAACTCATCCAGTGTGTGTAGGTCCCACCTTCTCTAGAAGCTGTACCAATGATCCAAAAACATTTCTAAGAAAATACAAAAGTTCCCAAAACTCACACCTGAAGGCCCTTATTGCATAAGCTGTCCAGTCAGAAAACATGAATTCACCACTGTGTTCTGCCTCCTTTCTCTTAGCTGAGTGCTAAATACTAAGTTTAAATCCTTTCTTTCCTGAAGTTTGTTACACAGTACTTTATGAAATACTGATTGAAAGTCCATATATATAACATCTACTGCATTATGTCAGTCAATCTTTTCTGTTACTTTACCAAAGAACTCAATCAGGTTGGCCTTAATTGATTCAGAGTAAGATTTCTTCACCCATCTGGAAGGAAATCTTGTCTAACATCTCTGTCATGTCCACAGCACCAGGATCATGCAGTGGCTGCTGATGGTACTACAAGAAGTTCTCCAGGAATGAAATCTTATATAAGTCTTGGAGAGTGGCATAGTGATTACCACTGCTGCTTCACAGCACTAGAGACCCAGGTTTGATTCTAGCTTTGAGTCACTACGTTTGTGTGGAGTTTGCATGTTCACCCTGTGTTATGTGGGTTTCTGCCAGGTGCTCTGGTTTCCTCCCACAATCCATAAATGTGCAGAGGAAGTGTTCTGAGGAAGGGTCACCGGACCCGAAACGTTAACTCTGTTTTCTCCTTCACAGATGCTGCCAGACCTGCTGAGCTTTTCCAGCAACTTTGTTTTTGTTCCATAGCTATGCAGGTTAGGTGGATTGACCATGCTGAATTGCCTTGTAGTGTCCAAGCATGTGCAGGTTAGTAGACTAGCCATGGTAAATGCGGAGTTACGAGAATAGGATAGGAATTTGCATCTGGGTGGGATGGTATTTGGAGGTCGATGCAGACTCAATGCACTGTAGGGATTTTATGATTCTTGATAAGTGTGGGAATTTGGAAAGTCCTGCCTAGCGGACCCAAACAAAGAGGCAGGGAAGTAATAGAAGTTCATAGAACCCCTAAAGTGTGGAAACAGGCCCTTCGGCCCAACAAGTCCACACTGATCCACAGAGCATCCCACCCAGACCTATCCCCACTAATCTACACATCCCTGAACACTATGGGCAATTTAGCATGCCTAATCCACCTAGCCTGCACATCTTTGGACTGTGGGAGGAAACCGGAGCACCCGGAGGAAACCCACGCAAACACGGGGAGAATGTGCAAACTCCAGACAGACAGTCGCCCCCGAGGGTGGGATCGAACCCAGGTCCCTGGCGCTGTGGGCAGCAGTGCTAACCACTTAATAAAGAGGGAGGATCAGGTTTTAGAGATTGCAGAGTGTAATAAGACTGATAAGACTGTTTCCCCCAAGAGGGAAGTTGCTCAGTGGGCACAGAGGATCATTCTTAAAGGAGAACAAAAAAACTGAAAGTATCTACTCTGCTTCCAACTTCTTCTACTGCATGTAAATTAGCAAAGAAAGCAGAATGAGACTGTTAATTAGACATTGCCTATGAAGGCCTCAATTGACCTAATGGTAAGTGGGCTGCCTGATACCTTCCTCATTAATCATAACAGAGGACATGATTTAGGGAGAGCAAAAAGGCAGTGGAAAGGTCACCCATTTTATTTTATGTGGCAAACTCTATCGGTAAATACACTGATGAGGGTGAGAGGTGGTAGTGGGGTGGGGAAATGATGGAGGGGATGTTGGGGATGCATAAAATCCAGCCAAATGGTCTTCTTTCCCAGACACAATTGATGTTGGACTAACTGGGTCTGTTGCCTACTTTATCACTCCTGGTTGGTTTTGAACCATATTGCAGAATTTGCAATCCTATGCCACCACTCCCATATGCAAGGAGGATTTGAAAGATTATTGTCCGAGATCTCAATATCTCTACCCAAGCTTCTAACAGTGAACTTTTTGGACAGGGTGACTTGCCAATTTTGAACGATGCTGGCCCATTTGTAACCTCCTGATCTTCTAAATGGAATCAATGCAAGCCCTCTACTCTTCTGCAAAATTAATTTCATATGCTTCTGTGAAGGCTGATGCAAAGTCAATATCTCAAGATTCAACAAAACACCACTATTCCATTCATCCCCACCATTCGGTTCACTATATTTTCACTCTTTATAAAAAATTTTCCTGTTGTCTTTTTGTATCACAATCATCTTTTCTGACACTTAGCCTTTTTATTTTTTGCCTTTGTGTACCTGACATTTGACATAAAAGTCATTGTCCATGAATAGATTCAATTATGGTGACGTTACCCATAATAAGCCCTGTTCTTAATGTGGATAGGTAGAGGAAACATAATATTTGTACAATCAATTCTTGTTAAATCTTCATTCTTCTGCATAATTATATTATTTGTAAATAAATTATACTTCAGCCTGAATTTCTCAGTCTGGCAGTTTGATATTTACTAATTTATTAAAGTCGAAGGAAAGTGCAGCATGGTTTTAGAGTCAATTCAAATTATTTATTGATATAGCCTTTCTGTTGTGACTGCAAGTCAAAGTCATTGATAGAACAAGTAGAATTATGACCTTTTGACTAATGGAACTGTAAACAAAAGAAGCATATGTATCAGAATGAACTTTTGTCAGATGTTAATGAAGGTGATCTCTGCTGTATATTTGTGGAATCAACCATAACCAGCTTTGGTTCAGGTAGATTTCTGTCACTAACCATTCTTTCTACTTGTTAAAATTAAAACTTTAATCAATTTTGATAGCTTCTGGGGGACACTATAACAAAACCAAAATCAAACAGTCCAATGAAACTTACCAAACTAGAATGGACATTTATTAAATTCAAATCAAAATAACCTTATTAGGGTTGATGATGCATGCTACCTCCTGAAATGCATATAAGCCTCAAAATACATTCTATTGTACTGGTGGACAACTGCTGTTCACTTTCAAAACATACCTGAGGAATTCATTCTTTCTATATTGGGTCTAATGTCTTGTCAGATTCATTGTGGTCAAAGATAAAGCACTAGTGAGTCTTATTGAGAATAGGAAACTTGATTTAACAACAGCAATAGATACATGTTATATTGGCTAGTTAGACCATAACTACAAGGCTATCAGGAACAAGGAATGGCAGTTCATTTCTGAAAAAGGGTCACTTGACTCAAAGTGTTAATTCTGTTTTATTTTCATAGACGCTGTGAGATCTGTTGAATTTCTCTAGTAATTTCTGTTTTGTTTGTGCCTGGGAATGAGATGTCTGATCCCATTGAAATCTTGAGATAGACTCCTACTTTTCCACCAAGGACAGTATGACATTAGATTGGGAGAAGCTTGATGCAATCTTCAACAGTATCCCTTTCAGAACTTTTACAATACACAACAGTGACCACACAATTTCATGCAACTCATGGTTGTTGCCAATTGTTACATGAACCATGACAACAAGGTGCAGGGCTGGATGAACACAGCAGGCCAAGCAGCACCACAGGAGCAGAGAGGCTGACGTTTCGGGCCT
>NC_063337.1:70439819-70472999 GCF_021869965.1 Rhincodon typus
TGTCTCGGATTCTCCAGCATCTGCAGTTCCTACTATCTCTGTTACATGGACCATGTTTGTTTTGTATAAAATGTCACACAAATTCCACAATATTGAATTTACTCGATCATTAGACTTATAGGCTAAGAGATTTGTCAATTGCTGGAATTTTTAAGATGAAGAAAAAGGTAGAAGTTTACTAAGAATACTCTCTTCCTATTTTTTAATGAATTATATGAACTTCAACTTTTGATTATAAGCACTACTTTGGGTATTTGAGACACTGGGGAAAATAGACAGGGAACAATTGTCCATTTGAATTTATAATCTAATGTTCAAGTTTTTCTAAATGCTCATACCCATTTGTTGATAATATACTACTAAGGCAATTAACTTTCATCTCCAAAAATATCAAATTTCACTCACAAGGTGTGGAGATACTGATACAAACACAGCAACCAGATTTACAACAGCATTATAAAATTCTATTAAGTGCTCTGGAAGCATCTATGGAGACGGAAAATGTTTTGCTTTCTGGTCAATGAGCTTTCAATGGAACTTTTGAAGTAAGTGACAGACTGATTTTAAATAAATTTACAAGCAGAGGAAAGGAAGTTGGCAGAAAAAAACAAAAGGAAAAATTGTGGTAGGTTGCAAGGAAGGAGAGATTTAATCACAGAAATCAGGGTAGCTCGAGGTGAAAGAGTATTGTGGTGGGACAAATGGTGAAATAAATGAGAGATCCAGGCCATTTATGAATAGCAATAACAGAATCAATATGAATAGCTGGTGAATAAGTAGCAGCAGCCATTATGACCTGAAATTGTTGAACACAATGTTGAGTCCCTGTGTCAGTTATATACCTCATTAAAGTTGAGGTTTTGTTCCTTGAATTTCTATTGACCTTCATTGGAACAGTTTAGCAGACTGAGGGAGAATAGGTTACAGGATGGTGAAATGAAATAGCAAGCTAACAAAAGTTCAAGGTTATGGTTTCAGTGGAAAGGAAAGAGGTTAAGTTGAGGAAAGGATGTTGGGGGTGAATGAACTCTGAAGCAGAACTATACAGCAGAACTATAGAGAGAACTGTCCCTTTTGATTGCTGAAATGGATTGATAGGGGTTGTTTTGGGCAGAGGCATTATGTTATAAGTGGTGTAGATGGCGAAAGCTGGAATTTTAAATTGATTGGGAGATTGTTAAGATGGAAGCAAAGGACAAAAAGACCATTTGATTTCATGCCAAAGGAAGCATTCCCTCTGTAACATCCTTGTCCAATC
Organism: Rhincodon typus; assembly: GCF_021869965.1. Classification (NCBI taxonomy): domain Eukaryota; kingdom Metazoa; phylum Chordata; class Chondrichthyes; order Orectolobiformes; family Rhincodontidae; genus Rhincodon; species Rhincodon typus. Next base: position 70,441,078 of record NC_063337.1, read on the forward strand.
TTCAATCAGCATTAAAAGCCTTCTTCTCCCCATGGAAACAGAGAATATGTAACACCTACTTTTCTTTATTTTGTCTTTCAATCTTCTAGGGCCTCAAACACTCCTTCAAAGTAAGGGGTATAGTCAGGGCCATAGATGGGTATTTCGGTGGCCGCAAGCAAAATTCCAGGATGGTGTGGAGCCTCCCTAGTGCCAGGGTCAAGGATGTCTCTGGGCGAACACAGGATATTCTGAAGGGGGACGGAGAGAGCCAGAGGTTGTAGTCCATTTAGGTACTAACAACATAGGCAGAAAGAGAAATGAAGTCCTGCAAAGGGAGTTCATGGAGTTAGGTAAGAAGTTGTAAAACAGGACCTGTAGGGTTGTAGTCTCAGATTACTCCCTGTGCCACGTGCCAGTGAGGCTGGAAATTGGAAGATAATACAGTTAAGTACATGACTAAATAGCTGTTATAAGATGGAGGGGTTCCTGTATGTGGATCATCGGGGCTTCTGGGATAGGTGGGACCTGTAAAAGAAGGATGGGTTACATCTGAACTAGAGAGGCACCAATGTCTTGGCAGGGAGATTTGCTAATGCTACTTGTGAGTATTTAAACTAATGTGGCAGGTGGGTGGGAACCAGAACAGTACATCAGCAAGTAAAATGATTGAGGAGGAGTCAGAGACTAAGGCCAGTAAGGCTAAAAGAAAGAACAGACAGGATGAGATTTACTAAGCGCAGCAGGACTGACGGTCTGAAGTTTATTTGTTTTAGTGTGAGGAGAATGACAGATAAAGCAGATGAATTAGAGCTTGGATTAATACATGTAATTATAATTTTGTAGCTATTACAGAGACTTGATTGAGGCAAGGACAAATTGGAAGTTTAATGATATGGGAATTAGATGTTTCAGGCACAATAGGGACGGGTGTAAAAAAGGTGGGGGAGTTGGATTACTAATAAGGGCAAATATCACAGCTGTACTGAGGAAGGACACCTTGAAAGGCTCAACAAGCAAAGCCATATGGGTAGAACTTGGGAATAGGAAGGGTACAATCACTTTGATGGGATTGTACTACAGGCCTCCCAATAGTCAGCAGGTTAGAGAGGAACAGATATGTGGACAGATTATGGAAAAAAATGTAAAAACAGGGTTGACATGCTGGGTGATTTTAACTACACCTCTCTTGACTGAGACTCACTTAGTACCAGGGTCTTGGATGGAGGGAGAAATTCGTTAGGTGGTCCAGGACAGTTTTTTTTTAAACAATATGTAAATAATCCAACTAGTGAAGCAGCCATACTGGAGCTGGTATTGGGGAATGGGTCCAGCTAGGTAATCGAAGTTTCAGTGGAGGAGCATTTCAGGAACAGTGACCATAATTTTATGTTGCTTTTGATAAGGATAAGAGTAGCCTTAGTTGAAAATACTAAATTGGGGGAAGGTTAACCACGACAATATTGGGCAAGTACTTGGAAATATGGATTCAGGGTGGCTGTTTGAGAGTAGATCCACATTTGTTATATGAGAATCTCTTAAAGACCTGTTGAGTTTAAGACCAGTATGTTCCTAGGAACATGAAGGATAAGGATCACAAGATTCAGGCATCTTGGATGACTAAAAATTGAGAGCTGCCTATCTATGACAGATGCCTGACATCAAACAAAGCTAATGAACAGGGGACGCTAACTAAAAAATAATTGGGTGAACACTTGACTGGCCACACTGATAGTTAAACAGATCAACAGTATGTTAGAGTTTTTGATGTGTGAATTAGCTGTATAACTCAATCAGCCAGCATTTTAACCTCTGGTTTTTATCATCAATTCTCTTCAGAATCTTACATGACTCAATGAGACCAGAACTGGATAGAGAGTGGAGAAACAAAGCTAATGTTTCAGGTTGATCACATTCTAGATTCAAGAGAATATAGGACCAAGTTACTCAACTTCCATCCTATGATAATCCTATCCTTCTAAGCACCAGTCTAATGTACCTTCATTGGATAAGATATGATGGAAGGATATCCTTCCTTAGATTGGGAAAACAAAGGTGTAACAAGATTGTCACTGGACTAATAATCTAGAGCCCTGGTTAATTCTCTAGGGACATGGCATGTGGTGAAATTTAAAGTCAATGAAAATCTGGAATTAAGAGCCATCCATATGACAAACAAGTAATCACTGTCAACAGCTGTAAAAATGGTTCACAAACATGCTTTAAGGCAGAAAATCTGTCTCCTTACCTGGTCTGGCCCTCATGTGACACCAAATTATCAGCAATATGGTTGATTCTTAACTGGTCTCTGAAATGGCCCTTCAAATCAAGAGCCCAACCAGCAATGCCTACATCCCATGAATTTTTTTTAAAATGTCCAGAGACTGAAGCTACGTGCTATATTCCAGTGTGTTCCCATTGCAGGTGTGCATCCCTTAGGCTAATCTTTGCATGCTCCCTCACAGTTTATCTTCCCATCTAACTTTTAGAAATGGTATTCTAACTTTCTTTGTACATTAAGAATGATTATAAATGCCATGGCCCCAACACTCTTTTTCTTGTCTGTTAATCAATCCGCTTTCCATGCCCTAGATGCCACTTTCCTCATTCTGTCTGTTAACCTTTGACCAGGCCTGTTCAGTTCCATGGGTAATTGAATGGAGCTTGCCAATATTAAGCATTAAATTACTTTTATGGGACAGAGGTTAGGAAGAGTAGCATAACATTTAGGATTCACAAATATAATCTCAGCACCTAGTCCTTGAGATCATGACCCACATTCCTCAATGTACCTTGCTATTGGCTGCCCTGCCATAATAATTATGCCACAATTTGACAAGTTGTAATAATGCTCTGGACTAGTTTCCTACAGCTCATCTGTCAAATTTATGAGGCCAGATTTCTAAACTTGTTGTAGGATCTTCACTGCCCGTACAATCTTTCAGCCAATTTGTTCAGTTGGCTGGAAGTTCAAATACACTCTAATGGCCAGATTAAAATATTAAATATGCCCTACAGTATATCTCCAAAACACTTAATATTTCTTTTGCTATGTGGTTCTCTTAGTTAATCACCAGTTCGTGAGACAATACTTGTTTTGTAGTCATTGTGGGACATGGGCTTGCTGGCTGGGCCAATACTTATTGCCCATTTTTTGATTTCCTTTGAAAAAATGGTGGTGAGCTGCCTTCTTGAACCACTGTAGTCCATGTGTTGTAGGCTGACCCATAAAGCCCTTGGGGAGGGAATTCCAGGATTTTGACCCAGTAACAGGGAAGGAATGGCAATATAATTCCAAGTCAGGATGGTAAGTGGCCTGGAGGGAAACTTGTAGGTTGTGGTATTATATGAGTACCGTTTGTGATTATATCTTTAGATTTATTTATTTGTCACATGTACTAAAAGTATAAGAATACATAAGTACAGTGAAAAGTGCACAAAGTTGCAATTCACTGACGCCCACTTGATTACAAAAACCAGAACTAAAAGATTTAACAGAGCCAAAAGGTAAGTAAGAAAAAAAACTTCCAGCTCTCAGAGTCCCAAGTCTCATCTCCACAATGGTGCAGGCACTGCTCCAATTGCTAGGCCACTATCGCCACCTTACTGGCCTGCTCTCGCCACTGATTGCCACTGCCACACCGCCCCGCTCTCACCACCAGCATCGCTGCAGGACATGGCCTGTGCATTCAGCTCCCGCCACCAAGCTCCCAGTCACAACCCAACTCCTTCTCAACTCCTTAGGTAGGTAGTTAAAAGGGTGGTGGATCAGGCATGTATAGAATTACTACAGAGAAGAGAGAGGAGAGAGAAGAAGAAAAAAGAAAGGAAAAAGAGAGGGAACTAGTGAGCAGAGTGGAGCGTCGAAAGGAGCGACTTGCCTTCCCGCCATCTTGCAAATAAAGTTCTAGTTGAGAAAGCATTGTCAGAAATGTAACTAGTCATGGTTTGGAGTCCTTATGGTGTTTTTTGACTAATATCCCTTAACTTTCTATGATTATCCAGGTTTTACTGAATTTTTAATGATATGTCAAAGTTTAAATTTCTAATCAATAGGTGCTGTGTTCTCACCACAAAAGAATGATAGTCTGCACTTTGAGCACACATTGAGTGGGTCTGCTTCCTTTTGTAACATGTGATGAACTCTTTATAAACAATTGTCTATGTTTAGTGCACAGATGAAATATGCCCCTCACAAGGCTTCAAAATAGTGAAACACTTGTCAGTTTTACAAGTAATTTGCATCCTAGTACTTGACACAGTTGACATGATTAGTTAATCTATGTGGTAGTCTATTATCACAGTCTTTAATTTAATGTAGAAATTCTGCACAAGTAACAGTTAAATTGCAGCCATTATAGTTAAACATAGCATATTACTGTCAGTGGTAAGTACTTTTAAGTTGAGCTAGCATAATGAACACTCCAAGTTGAATTTAGAAAGCATCTTCTGGGGAGGGGCATAAAGAAATGAAATAAAAGTTGGTAATGAATAATAGTGGGATGACTTGTGACATTACAAACACAAATTAAGTGCTCTTATTGGTGAGGCGGCCAAAAGGACACAGAACTTGGTTTGTGGCTTAACTCAATTTTATTAACAAAATATTCCTTTTTGAAGTTATGATGTGTGCATTTCCCAAATTATTGCAATTTTTACTCTCTATCTAATTCTATCTGTCTGAGAAAGAATGTTATGGGCAACAATCCACATATTTGATTGGGGCCATTGGAATCTCCTTCCTCTCTGACCACATCAGTAACATCAGAAGGTGGCAAAGATACAATTTAAAAGTTTAAATCTGCAGAGTCCAACTGAAGAAGGTAGTAAGGTAGCAACCTAACTAAGAGAGAGGGCTGGCTCTCTTCTACAAAGATGGGTCTCTCAGGTCAGGGTGGATCTTCTCCAGCGTCTTCTTGGGTTGCCACATGGTCATCTGCTACAAGTCTTGCTGAGTCCTTGCTAAAATGATGGTTTCTAGGTGTGTGTTTTTCTCTCCCTCCCCCTGGACATTCAGAATGTTCTGTGGCCTTTGGCCAATGGGGTCATGAACTGTGTTTCAAAGCACCCAGTGAGGTCATGCCAACACACTTCACTGTTGCCATGCAGGGAAGTAAAAAGTTCATGTCCTCAGGCACTGACAGAAAGTCAAGGTGCTGGGGTGTCTGATTGATGCTTCTCCAACGCATGACCCCCAGGCAGTTTGTAAATAGTCTCTCTGACCTTTGTGACCTCTTTTACCTTGATTTCCACTGTCCTCTGTCGCTGATAGTTGCTGGCAGCCGTTTAATTTAGTTTGGCCAATTTTCTGTGAGGCCTGGTTTCTCTGGCTGTGGATCGATTTTGAATGTCTAATTTTGGGCCCGTGGTCACTTGACTACATTTGGTTCCAACACGAACAAAAGAGCTGGACTCAAAAGTTTCTGAAGAAGGGTCTTGACCCGAAATGTCAGCTTTCCTGCTTCTCTGATGCTGCTTGGCCTGCTGTGTTCATCCAGCTCTACATCTTGTTACCTTGGACTCAAAAGTGTTGGTGAAAAGGATCACCCTTGACATCAAACGGCATTTGACCAAGTGTGGCTAAAAAAACTGGTCAAGCTGGTGCTGCAGTGCCATCATCACCCTCTTTTTCACTCATAGAGTCATAGAGTTATACAGCATGGAAACAGACCCTTCAGTCCAAATTGTCCATGCCGACCAGATATCCTAAATTAATCTTGTCCCACATGCCAGCATTTGGCCCCATCTTCCTTCCATCTCACACTTGCTTCATGTCATCCAAATTCTGCCCCTTAGAATCATAGAATCCCTACAGTGTGAAAGCATGCCATTCAACCCTCTATCTGGTACCATTTGACATCACTAATGAAGCAACCTAACAATGAGCAAAATAACTATTAACCATTTATGCTGCAGCATTCTGTTAAAATGTGAAGTAATTTATTGCCTCGCTGACAAACATTGCATAAAAACTTTGTTTGTATATTATCAATCAATTCACATGAATTGCTGATCAAGTCAAAGTCAGTGAAAGAGCAAGTAATTTGAACTTAATTAAAAATGAAGTTCGATAAAATCCTGGAAAACAAATAATTGAGACATCTCCCTACAGAACACATTTCAAAATGGTCTGGTATTGTCTAAAATAGAGCTGTAACTCCTACATCAAATGATTTTATTGATAACAGAAAAATGATAATCATGTACATGAGCACTTTATCCCCAAATTGGAATTCCTTCTATAACACTCCTGAATCCCACCAGTCACAATGTGGAGAAAGGCTGTCATGTCCTTGTTAAATTTATAATTACAAAATTGTGCACCATACAGTTGTCATAGTCAAATTTAAAAGTAAACCTTGGAATTTCCTAAGTTCAAAGCAGTTGCAAGCCATATTCCAGCTACCTTTCCCCTTCAATTCAATGACCCTTGAACACATGTCCAATATTATTTTTCTGTAGTAACATTAGAGTATTCAGTTCTAGTTGAAGGCGTTGTGGGCTATTCTAAGTCAAAGCATGTTTAAAATGTTTCAGGTCCCCAGAAAGAACACAAAAAACTATACATAGTTGTTATGAATCCCGAAGAGTTCAACTGAAGATTTTACACCTTGCCAAAAAAGAAATTCATTGTTATTAATCATGATTATGACTGACCTTTTACCTCAACTCCACCTTCCTGCATTATCCCCACATCTTTTCATTCATTTAGTGCCTAGGACTCACTTGACTCCTGACTTGAATATATTAAATGATTGAACATCCTCACCTCTCTGGGATAAAGAAGTTTAAAGATTCATTAACCTACGTGAAGAAGTTTCCTTTCATCTCTGTCTTAAAATGCTTTCTTCTTATTCAGAAACTGTGACCCTGTTTGTTTTCTCAGCATCTATTCTGTTAAGACAATCATGAATGTATGTTTCAATTAGTTAATCTTTCGTTCTTCTAAACCACATGGGATATAAGTTTTGTCAACCATATTCTCATTCATGGGGCAATCCAATGAGACAATGGAGCAATTAAGACATTGGACAATCATGGGACAAACCAATCCAGAGCAAATGTGCTCTTTCTTAGCAATGGAGACAATAATTGTACACAGTGCTCCAGTTGTAGCATTAACACTGATTTCTACAATTGAAGTAAGACTTCTTTGCTTTCATACATCAATACATTTATAATGAAAGCAATCATCCAATCTGCCTTCCTAATCACTTGCTGTGTCAATATATCAAATTTCTGCAATTCATACATTTTGGAGGGGTTCAGTGTGAGATAAGCTAATGCTTCTGAAAGATTTAGTGTTGGGCTTTGTATTAAAATACCCCAATCTGATTATGTACACCTTCTTAAACTGCTATCGTCCTTTGAGTGCAGGGCTGTTATGACAAAGCCCTGGGTGAGGTTTTACCAATTTGGTATGGTTCTAGACCGGATACTTCAAAGCACTTATCTCCTGGTGAGGAGGGAGTGGTCTAGCTCTCGCTTTTGCTGTTTACCATTATGTCCGATGTCTGGGATACTCCCAGGAGTTCAGTTCAGTTGATTGTCTATTTCTACCTTTGAAGCTTTTTTGACAATCTAGAGTTTCTACCTCCAGACAGCCACTGAATTTACATCTGCTTTTGACTGTACGCACATTTTTGGTAAAAGCAACATATTGTAATAAACGTTTGTTATGTTTGCAAGAAATCCAAAGTTATGATCCATGGTCATGATAGAGGAAACCACAGTGTGGTTAAGAAAGGATTCACTGCACCACAAGACCTCTGAGATCAAAAGGACAAAGTATGACAATGAATCAACCATAACGTTGTCAGGAAAGGATATCTAAGACTTCGGCCCACTTACAGAAAAGGAACGGCAATGCAGTTACAAGTCAAGATGGTATGTGGTTCGGAGGGGAATTTGTAGTTCATGATGTTCCATTGTGTCTACTGTCCCTTTCCTTCTTGGTGGTAGAGTTTGAGGTTTTGGGGGATGTCATAAAAAGAGCTTAGGTAAGTTGTGACAGTACATCTTGCTAATGGTACACGCTGCTGCTAATAATAGAGGGAAAGATATTTAAGATGGCTGATGAGATGCCATTCAAACAGATTGCTTTGTCCTGGATGATGTTAAGTTTCTTGTGTGTTGTTAGAGCTGCACTTATTAGGCAAGTGGAGAGTATTCCACTACACTCCACACTTCTACATTGCAGATGTATCAGCTGAAGAGTCAAGTTGTGGTTTTGGGGAGTCAGACAGCGGGTTGTTAGATTTTTCTCTTGTTGGAGATGGCCTTTGCCTGGCACTTGTATGGCATTAATTATTACCTACCAATTAGAAACCAAACTTGAATGTCTTCCAGCTCTTGCTGCATACAGATATGATCTGCTTCAGAATCTGAGAAGTCATGGATGGTGCTGAACATTGTATAATCCCTACATCTGACCTTATGATGAAGTGAACGTCATTCATGTGGTATCAGAAGATAGCATAACCTAGGGCATTGTCCTGAGGAATGCCTACATGAACTTCATAAATTTGTTTTTTTTTGTTCCAACTGGGTCAAATCTCAGGAGGTCCTTTCCAAACAACACAGTGGCCGTCTCTTATAAATTTGAATGATTCTTTATCATCCTTTGTCTTTTACATTTCAGAGGACTGGCAGATAAGTGAAATGCATCTGTTCCTCCGAAACTACTTTAGGCTGTTGCTTGACTACTCTGTGTGGCAGCTTTCTCAAATTTGGCACGAGCCCCAGATATTCATAAGGAAGTCTGAAATAAAAACAGAAAGTGTGAGGAAAACTCACATTTGTGGAGAGAGAAACTGAATTGATGTTTTCAGTTCAGTAGGACTCATCTAAACGTCACAATGGACACATGACTATTTATTGATGGGCTGAATATCATCACAAGCATAACTAGAGAAATAACAGAAATATTAAATAATTAATTTTCCTCAGCATTTAATTTGGCAATAGGATAGATAGATAGAAAGATATGGATAGATATGAAATCAGTGTTGAGATTAGAATTGAGGTAATTTGTGCATATAGAATATAACATAATATAAAATAAATTCATTGGAAATCAAACTCCACCATTGCCAGAGTTACCACAAGTTTTAAAAAATGTAGTTACACAATCCAAATTTTCTGCTGCAGTAGCTCCACATAAGCTACAGTCATCCAGGCAGGAGCCAACCAGAAATTGCATATGAAAACTTATCTTCAAAACATCAAAACAAGCCTTTAAAGACAACCATTGTTTCTATACATTTACTTTTCATTCTCATTGTTCTAGGGAAAGGCAATACTGTATACAACTTACAGCGATCTCCAGTAATTATAATTTTTGAAACTCTTATCACCTCTTTGTATGGTCTCCGTAGTTTAAAGCATATTTTACTTCTATTAATTTGCTGTAGTTTATTTGTATTTAGAAGAAAAGTTCATTTGATTTGAGCAAAATGCTTGGTTTACAAATTCAATAGTTCAGCTGGTTTGATGCTTTCCATTCACTGGAACATTTCATACTCTGCCTTAGCATTGTCATTTTGCTTGTTCTATTCTTCGTTAGTAATCATGCTTATACTTTTGCTGTTCTATGATGATTATCTCTTCTCTTACTTGCTTATCAACAGCTGCCAGCTCCTGAAAGAATGATTCTTGGCCTTCTTATCTATCCTTTCTTTATTGAGGACCTTCTGGGTCATTGGAGCCATTGGTTCCTAGATATTATCTTTCTGTCTGGACTTATGAACAGCTGGAACTCTCCTCAGCAGATGCTGCATCAGTCTTTCACTACTTGGGAATAATATTCATCAGGATAATATTTAGGTTCCATAACATCTTTGTAATTTTTTAGAATCCTTTCGGCAGTCAACAATTTTGTGGCCAATAAAATGCTGCAAATCTCTTCTGGCATTTGTAGGGTTACCAGTCAAAGCTTTATAATGGTTTCAGCCAAGATTAATGGATTTGTATTAATGTCTACTCTCTGGAACAACAGATCAATGTACTTCCCGTTGCATTGAACTCTCAGCTTCATTTGTCCTATTACAATAAGCAACGTTTGATCACGTAGCCTCAAAATTACCATCAATAGCTTCACTTTTGGGTCACCATCTACCATTTTCTAGCCATTTGATATTCTCCTTCTGCAGTCATCGTTCTAACAGTCACAAAGCATTTATTACCTTTACACATGACAATGTCAAACTATTGTATAATGTGCAATGATTGGTCAGAAGCATCATGCAACATTTGTTTGCAGTTGTCCTTAAAGGCTTGTTTTGCTTTTTTCCAGCGAAGTTTTCATATGCAAAATGATTCAGCATCTTAAAGTTAAAACATTGCTTTCCCCATATTAGACATGCTTTCCTTTCTATTGTGTGATGCCAATAATTATATCTAGTACTCTGAACTTGATCATTCTGTTGGCCCTTTTGAAAATATTTCTTCCTTGTTCTCAGTTCTTGTTGAGTCTGGACTATCTTTCAGCATAATGAAAAACTTTGTCCATTTTCCAATTAATTCTCTCTGGCTGATGTTTGAGTATGTCAAATCTTGTTTGCACATGTTGATAGTTTTGTTGAGAGCAAGTTTCTCCTCTCTTAGCAGATGTGCTTTCATGCCAGGATCTGTTATGCCTAACAAAACCCTAATTTTAATGAGATAAGTTGTTGGTTGTTCAAGCTTACAGGATTCAACTATATGTCTCAAAGCTATCAAATACTGAACAATAATTTTCCATGAACTCTCGTAATGAACAAATATTGCTCATAAAGTAATATTAATAAATATTTCAAAATATTCTTCAAGGCTTTCAAAATTTTTCCAGTTTGACTCTTCTGCTCCTCAGTGAGGTTTATGGAGCAATACAGCCTGGAGCACCCTTTCATCAGTACTTGCAACAGTTTTTAATTTTAGTTTTTTGGGTTTATTTTTTAAACCTGTAGATACTTCATAATATTCCAAAATATGTTCATGTTCCAATTCTGCCTCCAATGTCTTTTAATTTCCTTAGCACCAAGAAGTGGAAAATTCACAGTGACCTTGACTCACCCAGTAATTCAAACTTGCAGACTGAAATTCTAATTCCTGTTGCCTTACAACTCTGAAACTTGCACAATTTCAGCTAAACACTTTAGACACCATTTTTAGTAGCGGGCTTACACTGACAGTAACTACATCAGAGGACACATAGCTATGGAAGTCAGAGCATACATTATGCAAGTGCATTTCTCCAGATAACTCATTCTCCATTTGTATTTTCATTGAGTAGAAGACTTCCAATGAGTGATACGTTTTGGAAGTAAGAATGCGGAGAGGTAGCATTAAATAAATATTATAACTTTAAAAGAGGTGCAGGAACAGAGACACCCGGAATTTCATATACACAAATTTTCAGGGATATCAGGAAATATTGAGAAGCTATCAACAAATATGAACATTATTCTAATTTAGAAATAGTGCTGTCCAACACAAAAGCATCATCTGCTAACCTTTATTTGTCAGTAATGAAGCAAGTTTCAACCTAATAAGATCAGTATGTTTGGAACAGGCTGGGTGCTAGTGCATTACTTGCCTACCAATCAGCACACTTCTCTCCTGTGGTGTATACAGTTGTGTTCATTTGGAATTTGGCATTGTAGCATTTGCCCCAACACATCCAAGATGGATGGTTTAAAAAATATGTCTCCCTTTTCAACAAATTTTACTAAAATATACTATCAAGTTATGATAAAGGAGTAAGCAAAATTTTGTAAGCTGTGGGAATCAATAAAATACCTTTTCTTTTGATTAGCGCTGGTGCCACAATGTCCTGAAGTAGCCATCAGTGAGCAGCTGAAATGCAGTTTTATTTTGCTAGAAATGAATTCTGCAACATAAAAGCACTAAACTTTCAAAAAAAGAATGCTGAAGGACATCAAAATGGTTTGATCTGGCTACTGAGCCAAATCTATTACAGTGTCAAAAATAACATCCTTCCTCTGTGTCAAAATTCAAAGTGATCTTGAGAAGGAAAGAGGTTGCTGGAGGCCTAAGTGTATGTTGCACCTTGTGGGTGAATTGGGATTTTCTTAGTTAGGATTTGACAATTTTCCCTCGATAAATGCAGACTCTGCAGCTGGATAAATACATCCTTCCATGTTTAAAGCAGCTTACTTGTACTTGAACAGTGAGATAAACATTAAAAGGCCATCATTACAACTGTGTTATAAATGGGTGATTTATTTCCCACAACTACTGTAACGGGAAATGAATATTATCAAGTGTTGCACTTCTGCATTGCCACATGACAGTTGAAAATATTAAATATAGCAGAACCACCTTATCTTCTTAACATAAAGGGTAGTCCTTGAAATTCCATCAGAATTCTCTGGTATGGTGGAATCCCTGGAGAAGTGGTGAAAGAAGTGGTAATTTGACGAGCTGGATCAGGACAGAGGGAATTTTTATTTCTTTTACAGGGCAATTCGTCAATAGAATCCACTTCCCAAAATAGCTAGAAACATCTTATTAGTAATGCATTTGCAGTTGGGGAAGGCATAATACTGTTTTATTTTGCAGGAGTGCCAAGAAAATATTGTTCTTTGACCAGGATATTTAGATTAAGAATTTCATGTATTTCGATGGAGCCAAGTTTGCTTGGGCAAGTCTCAAAATTTTGTTGGGTCAAGTACCCATTATCCTGTCTCTCAATGCCTTTTCTCATTCTCCATTTGTGTCTTTATACAGACTTTCAATGAGTGATATATTTTAGAATAAAGAATGTGGCGAGTTAACATTAAGTAAATATTATAACTTTGAAAGAGGTGCAAGAACAGAGAGACCCAAAATTTCATGCACACAAATCTTCAGAGATGTCAGGAAATATTGAGAAGCTATTAACAAATATGAGCATGATTCTAAGCTTTAGAAATAGCACCGTTCAGCACAAAAGCAACTTACGCTAAAACTTTACACATCAGTAATGGAGCAAGTTTTGATCTAATAAGATCAGTATGTTTGGAACAGGCTGGACGCTAGTATTACAAATATGTGTGGCAGCATCAATCCAGCTCCAAAATGCTTCATTCTACTTTTGGGAAGTGGGATAAGGTGATAAGCAACTTATCTAATCCCAGGAGGCTGAATAGCATTTTATCTAAAATAATGGGCCTACTTGTAACACGAGTGTGTCTGTCCAGCTGGGTTTCTCAGGCCTCAGGAAACATTCTAGGAATTTCCACTTATCTGCCTCACCACCTGCATAGGTCAGAGAACACCCCTGCAACCCTTTGGATTTACCCCCATCTCACACATGAATATTCTGAACTTCCACACTCACTTGGGGCCTCTGAATTTCCTTCCCCACTCTGGGCTGTGTTTTCTCATAGAGTCTATCACAAGTCCACAACCATCCCAACAGCAACTTCCTGATAACCTGGCCCCCCAACACCCTGAATCCAGCATGACTTCTAAGTCCTCAGGAAACTCCCTAACCCCACCAGATTGAAACTCATTCACCAGGGTTTCATGTACCATCTTGGTCATCAAGGATTTGGGATCAAACTTTACCCCATCCTCCCCCCGCCAACCTCCCACCTGCCCCACCACATTCTATGATTGGACTGACCAATCTCGAGCTCAGTTCAACAGTCATTCATCCTGTTTCAGTTCAGGGCTCTGAGTTGCGACCTCAACAGTTCCCTCTTAGCCAAGCTCAGGGATTGTGCTTAACTCATCACTTGCCTGGCCACCAACACCGCCCCCCCCCCACCCCCGAGTCCTAGATTTGGAACCATCCTTGATCAATTGAGACTTCTCTTCACCAGATTCTATCACCTGGCTTGATGCCAAACTGATTTCTGTGATGAGTTACTCACTTCCTGACTTCCAGCACTATCTACAAGGAACAAGTCAAGAGTGTGATGGAAAACTCTGCAGTTGCCTAGATGAGTGCAGCTCCATCAATACTCAAGAAGCTTAACACCATCCAAGACATCCTTGGTCAATAAGAAAAAGGAAGCATACGTAAGGTCTAGGAGGATGAGAACTAACAAAGCCTTGAAGTATATAACGAAAGTAGGAAAAAACTTAGACAAGAATTAGAAGGGCTAAAAGTGGTCATGAAAAGTCATCAGCAAACAGGTTTAAGGAGAATCCCAAGGCTTTTATACTTATATAAAAAAAAGCAAGAGGGTAGCCAGGGAAAGGATTGGCCCACTCAAGGATAAAGGAGAGTATCTATGTGTAGAGCCAGAAGAGGTAGGTGAGGTCCTAAATGAATACTTTGTGTCAATATTCACCAAAGAGAAGGAACTGGTAGAGGATGATCTGAGGGAAGGGAGTATCGAATTTCTAAGCCAAGTTGCTATGAAAAAGGAAGAGGTGTGTATCTTAAAAAGTATTAAGGTTGATAAGTCCCTGGGTCCTGTTGGGATCTATCCCAGCATATTGAGGGTCACAAGAGAACAAATTGCTGGAACATTGACAGACATCCTTGTATCCTGTTCAGCCACAGGTGAGGTCCCAGAGGACTGGAGAATAGCCAATGTTGTCTTAATGTTGAAGAAGAGTAGCAAGGACAATCCAGAAAATTACAGGCTGTGAGCCTCAAGTCACAGGTAGGGAAATTATTGGAAACGATTCTCAGGGACAAGATCTAGAGTATTTAAAAGCAAATGGGCTTATTAGCGATAGACAGCATGGTTTCGTGTGGGGAGGTCATGCCTCAATAACTTGACCAAGTTTTTTTGTGGATGATTAATGATAGAAAAGTGGTTGATATTGTCTACATGGACTTCAGTAGAGCTTTTGACAAGTCCCTCATGGCAGACTGGTACAAAAGCTGAAGTCACATGGTGAGCTGTCAAGATGGATACAAAACTGGCTTAGTTATAGGAGACAGAGGGTAATGGTGAAAGGATGCTTTTTGGAATGGAGAGTTGTGACTAGTGATGTTCCACAGGGATCAGTGCTGGGACCTCTGCTGTTTGTGGTCTACATAAGTGATTTGGAGAAAAGCATGGCTGGATAATTAGTAAGTTTGCAGATAATACAAAGATTAGTTGAGTTGTGCATAGTGAGGAGGATTGTCAGAGGATACAGCAGAATATAGAACAGTTGGAGGCATGAGCCGAAACATGGAAGATGGAGTTTAATCCGGACAAATGTGAGGTAATGCATTTTGGAAGGTCAAGTATAGGCAGAAATTATGCAGTGAATGGCAGAACCCTTAGGAATATTGATATGCAGAGGGGTCTTGGTGTGCAAGTCCAAACATCGATGAAGGTGGAAGTGCAGGTAGATAATGTTGTAGAAAAGGCCAATGGCATTTTTGCCTTCATTGGAAGGGGCATTGAGTATAAGGATAAGTAAGTTATGCTGCAGCATTATAGAACTTTGGTTAAGGCCAGACTTGGAATATTGAGTACAGTTGGAAAGGGTACAGAAAAGGTTTACCAGGATATTACCTGGTATGGGGGATTTTAGCTATGAAGAAAGGTTGAATAGATTGTGTTTGTTTTCACTGGAACACAGGAGATTTAGGGGCAACCTAATAGAAGTTTATGAGATTGTGAATCGTATGGATAGAGTGGAAAGGATATTTTCCAGGGTGGAGGGGTCAATTACTAGGGGACACATGTTCAAGATGTGGGGTGGGGGGCTGGAATTTTTAAAAGAGATGCACAAGGCAAGGTTTTCACACAATGGATGGTGAGTGCCTGGAATGTGCTGCCAGAGAAGGTAGTGGAAGCAGACACAATAGCAAACACAATTCAAGAAACACCTGGATTAATACATGAATAGGAAGGGAATAAAGGGATATGGATCCTGTAAGTGAAGACAGTTTTAGAATGGAAGGGCAAAATGTGTTGAGGCAGGTTTGAGGAGCTGAAGAGCCTGCTCCTGTGCTGTATTGTTTTTGTTCTTTGTTCTTTGACAAAGCAGCCTACTTGATTGTCACCTATTATGATCCTGGAGAAGACCAACAAAGTTATGTCCCAATCTGGCTATGGACCAGTTGCACTTTTTTTTAAAGAAGACAAAGGATAGATTACAGATATGCCCTAAGAGCATGAAGTCACAAAATCCTATGGTTTCCACAATAATAATTTTTCTATTCAAATTTAGAACGTTATACAATCTACAATACAAATTATATTCTAGCGGTCAGAATTAATCTGAGGTAAATACTAAGGGAAAATCTATGGACAAACACTCAACAAAGCACATCAAATAGCAATTGGCATCAAGGCAGATACCACAGATTTCTCAGCAATGCCCCCTTCAACAGACATTAGTGACACTGAAGATCATCGAAGCTCATTCAAACTTTACAAAGTATTCCAATTTTTCTCTTCCGAAGACTGAGCATTGGAACTTCTTCTAAAACCATCCTCCCATGGACTGTCTCAGTAACTTATCACTTCTTGATCATTCATTTTCCTTCCCTGAGACTGCACATCCTGAAATTTTGGAAAGTGCTCTTCAGCTCCTTCTTATGGGCATTATTGAAGCTCTTATGCAGACAGCTAACTATACTAACCTAGTACTTCCCTGCATTTTTTTTAACATATAGTAAGACAGAAAAAAAAAGACACCATTATGAATAGACTTTATTATGCATATTTTTCCACCACCAGGAAAACACACATTTGTCCAATTGCGTATTAACAACCAAAGCCTATTAAGGGAAATGCTGACATCAAAAAAAAAGTGATGGAAGGGTATGGTGAGATGAAGAGGACTGAATCAAAATGGAGTTAAGGGGGAGATAAGGCATTTCATCCCCACAATGCCTATCTTTCTCTAAAGGCATTAAGAGCATTGGTGGGCACCACATTTCCCTCTCCAATAACCCGAGTTTGAACGTAACCATGGAAGAGGGGTAGGCAGTCAATAGAGATGACCCCCTCCATAGCCCACTTCCTGGACTTGTTTATATACTTCCCTGGGTATCTCTGACCTCCAATTATTCTCAGCTACAACACTAAGATTACTTTTGGACTTCTTCCACTCCCAGTCTAAGATGCACTGAATTATTAATTGCGCTTTTTCAGAAGTCTTTTCCTGAGCCCTAAACCCAAAAATTAGCTGCATTTACTGGTCTCTGGGCCTTCTTCTGAGTCCTAATTGCTTGATGTTTTATACAGCAGCATTTTATTTTTCAGCATGATGCTTTCCTTATCTTAAACTCCAACTAATTGCAAATTGACCCTCAAACTAATCAAAGTGATCTATTGAAAATTGTACAACAAGCTCCATCCCTATGATTGGGCCGAAGTAACAGTGACCAGCAGTGGAAAACACATCCGAACATCTCCAGCATTCAATCCCTTCACCAGCAATATGCAGTGACAACAGTATGGACTATCTACAATATTCACCGCAGCAACTCAACAAAATTCCTTTGATTTCCGTGGAAGTACCATTACCTTTATGTTCCCCTCTGAGCAACACATCAACCAGACTTAGAATAATGGTATTGTTCCTCCAATGTCACAGGGTCTAACAGCACTATCCCTACACCACTTGGACTGCAGTGCTTTCTTAAGGCATCTCACTACTACATACTCAAGGGCAATTTGAGATGGTCAATAAATGCTAATCGAAACAGAAATGCCTAAATCCTGTGAACAAATGAAAAGAAAAATCAGCCTGTGTTTCAATGAGGAATGGAGCAGTGGAATTGCACTGCAGAGTGAAAATTTGCAGAGAAGAGGATAATCCTAATTTCTGAATATCCCACTGTTGATTAGAACCTCCCAAATGTCCCCCTACATCACCCAACAAACTAGTCCTGACAAATCAATGGATTAATTTCCTTTAATCTTCTGTCACTTTAGGCAAATTCAAAGCTGTGGCAAGGGTTAAGAGAAGATTTGCTAGAATTAAATCAGGGGATTACTTCAGTTAAGTGGAGACACTAAAGAAGCTGGCAGTGTTCTCTTTGGAAATGAGAATGTTAAAGGGAGAGTTAATAGAAGTCTTCAAAATTATGAAACAATTCAACACTTAATTGATGGAGAATAACTTGCATCAGCAACAACATCTGTGACACCAGGACATAGATTGAAGAATATAGACAAAGGAACCAGACAGGAGATGAGGAGCATACTTTTTATGAGTTGCTGAATGGTTGCTTGCAGTATGTAATTTTATAGTTGTGTACAAATATGAGTAATGTGGTAATTTGCTGTGCTAAATAAAGGGTGGCCATTCTGTAACCAGCTGATCTTATCATGACTCAAGCTGGAAATGTTCAGTCATGGCTCCAAGTTAAGCGATTGCAGTCCTTCATATGTGGAATTATATTCCAACCAATGTAAAGGCCACATCAATCTCTTTGAGAATATACTTTGCTGCGTTTAGAAACATGATACATTTAGACGGTTAATATTGAGGTTTCATACGGAAAGATAGATGCAGCTTCCAAATAAAGTGTACTAATAAATTTCCTTCTGCTTGCTCAGTTTAGACTGCCTCATCAGATCAAACACTGGCTTTACCTGGAGCTAAGTGGAAGCAATGTTGACCCCTTACTACCACTTTATCCCAGCAGATTGCATTAATAAGATAGCTTCGCTATTAAGTCCTTAACATTTCTTTGAAGCACTAAGGATCTGATTGTTTGGCCACATCTGTTTGCAAAGTCTATTACAGTGGATCAACATAGTTTCAAGATCCCACTACCAGGGATATTGGAATAAAATTTAATCTATCGAGGTGGGCTGCTGTTACTTCTTCCTGGAGCTGAAAGAAGACAATGGTGAACATTTTACTCCAAATTTTGTTTTAGTGTGACTATCAAAGGATTCTCTAAAGAGTCTGTGTGGCTGAATTTATTGAATATATCTCTTGGGTTTTCCTCTGTCAGACTTCTATGTAAAATTTGAAAAATGGGCAAACAGAAAAAAAAAGAAAAAACCTACCAGGGAACTTGGGAGCAAACAGAAGCCCACCAACTTTCATATTTTGTTTACATAGATTTGATACTGTAGGCGAAATCAAAATGTAGCAATCAGGTCTGTGATTGACATATGTATAAAAACAGTTGACTATATTTTCAACATTGGATTCTGACTTTAACTGTCAGCACACTCATTCTCTCAGCTACCTAAAACTCAACAGGTTAAATAAAGTGAGAAGATGGTGGGAATTGATGGAGTTGAGAAATTGACAGGCTAGACATCCCAAAGTTACCAGAAATGACAGCTGTTTCCTTTCCTAGGTAAAAGATCTTTGCTCATATTGTTTGCTCCAGGAGTACGCTTTCACCACCCTGGCGGTGATTTCCGGCACTTTAAAATGTCATTTCTGCCAGCTTCAATTTCCTTTACTTTGACTTGCACTTTTCAGCTTTCAACCTCCTCAGCAGGATTGGAACTGTTTATGCAGTTCAACTCCGACATTTGGTGAGAATGCAAAGTGAAAGCACCAGCAACACCAACAGCAGCAGAAGGATTAGAAGGAGCAGCTTGCTCCTCAGTTTCCTGCCACTCCATAGAACAGGGGAAATGTGTATAAAGCTCCAGCATGCAGCAGTCAATGCCCCAAACAGAGAGGATGCAGGTCAAAGATATAAGATTTCTGGGCATGACCCAGCATCAGTACCTCACTTTAGTGGAAACTGTTGGAACTTGACCACCTTCCAAGTGGACCAGATGGGCATCCCTTGCCGGTGACAATCGAGATCACTACAACTCCAAATTGCTTCACTTCTTGTTCCACTAAAGATCTGCCAGTTCCAGTGGCAAATGCAAAAATCTCATAATCTGCTGCCCACCAGAGCACCTAACAGAACACCAGTGTCATGTTTGCCAGGACTACCACATATGCCAACTTCGCTGCTGAGCAAGGCCCATCAGAATGAAAGGCCAATTAAATTTTCTTCATAAGGTAAATTATCACAAAAATGGAAAGTCATTGCGATGCATTTAACCTACACCATGCCAAGAGCTGATGACTGCTGACAGATTATCGCCTGATTCATTCTATCCACAACATCATTTTTGCCGCAAAAAGTGACAGCTACTGAAACAATGCAATTGAAAAATCAACTCTGAGGCACTCAAAGATAATTGAGCCCTACTCCAAGAGTGACTCATCTCCACCTAATAACTCCTAGTGACCCAGAGACGCAGTATTTACAGCACGTGGCCTGTCCTTTAGGCCTCCATAATCAGCAGCTGTGAAGGGACCTTCAGTCACCCGATAAGAAAGCACCAAAACAGTTCTGATGGGAATGACCAGGTGATCTAGGAGTGAATAAGCTGTAAATACAAGGCAATTCTGAACCTGGGGCCACAACGTAACCTGAGAACTATGAAGTGATCTACAGAGAGCAGAGCTCCAGCAACAAAACCTTGAACTTAGAAAAGGTAGTGAGTGGAAGAAGCACAGGAGGTTCAGCAATGAGCTGATAAGAATGATCATAGAATCCCTACAATGCGGAAAGAGACCATTCAGCCCATTAGGTCTGCACCAACCCTCAGAAGAGCATCCTACCCAGAATTAGACCCCTCACAATCCTAGCCCTGTGAACCCATATTTACCATGGCTTAACCAACTTAGCCTTCACATCCCAGACACAATGGGAGAATTTGCCAAGGCCAAGCAACCTAACCTGCGTACCTTTGGACTCTCGGAGGAAACCAGAGCACCAGGAGGAAACTCAAACAGACAGGAGGAGAATGTGCAAACTCTACACATCACCCAAGGCCGAAATTGAACCTGGGTCCCTGGTGCAGTGAGCCATCATGCTGCTGAGATATTCATGCTTTTTTTTACCACTGTCAAGACCTGCACTCAAGGCACCAGTCCACTGCTGGCCAAGAATGGAGAGATGCTCATCAAGAACAGAGAGGCAGGCAGGGCCTGCTGGAAGGAGCACTTTGAAAGTTTCCTTAACTGAGACTCTGTCTTCAACACGAGTGTCCTGAACTTGACCCCAGCATGCCACCCACCACCATTTTAACACAAAGTAAATCCAGTGTGAGATAGATAGATTGACAGCTAAAAAAACAACAGGGCTGGAGGAGAAAATGAAATCCCTGCCCAAAGCAGATGGCAGAGAAACGCTTTTAATACAAAACGTCTTCTCCCTTTTCTGGAAGCAGGAGAATATGCTAGGAGATCTTCGAGATGTCCAAATCAGTACCACCTTCAAGAAAAATGGCAGATCCAATTGCAGTAGCTACAGTGGAAGAGTCCCAGAAAGAAAGTTATGGCAAGATTCTTCCTCAATCTCCTTCCCCTGTGGCTGAAGAGCCACTTCCCAAATCACATCACAAATATTCCCTCTAATGCACACAATTAACATGATTTTTACTATGTGACAAGAAAATTTTAGGGAACAGCACCATGCGGTCTTCGTTAACTGCATTATGTCCCTTGGCACTCTCAGCCATGAAGATTTATATTGTATCCTATGTGTTGGCTGCCCCAAAAGTTTGTCTCCATCTTCCACCTGCAAGCAATGATCTAATGCTACAGATCCACCATAGACCCAGTTCATGTTTGGACCGGAGTCGAGCAAGATTGTGTCATCAAAGCTGTTCTCGACATTCCTTGCTGCAGTGTTCCACCTCATTCTTATCCAGCTCCTGTCTGGAGTGAAGCTAACGTGCAGGACAAAAAAGTACTTGTTAAAGCCCTGTCACCTGCAGGCCTTCTCCAAAGCCAATTTATTCCCTGTCTTTCATCTATATGATGGAGATAATGCTTTTATCTGTGCTCATCTGACGGAAGAGTTCCAACAATATCATCACCTTCACTGAGGTGTACAAAGTATGGGCCTTACACTAAACATCCACAAGGAAAAGGATATATTGTCATCTAATAACATGCTTCTGCCATATCAGTTGTCAAAATCTGTGATGAGGTCATGAACAATGCAAATCCCTTTCCGTTTACTGGGTGTCTATTGTCAACAAGGGCAGACATCAACAATGAGCTTCAATGTCATCTTCAGGGTCCCAGTACTGCCTTTAGTCACCTGAGGAAGAGAATGCTTAAAAATAAGGACCTCAAATCTAACACCAAGCTCATGGTTTTTAGGGCTGCAGTAATATGCACACTCCTGTAAGACTCAGAGATGTAGACTAAATGCAGCAAACACCTTAAAGGAGAGATACAACCAATGCTGCTTCCACAAGATCCTGAGAATCCATTGACAAGATAAATGCTCCACTTGTAATGTTTGCACTCAGGCCACATCTCCAGCAGTGAAATATTAATCTCGCTTGTGAGCTCTGCTGGGAGGCACCACTTCGTCCACATGCTTGACATGAGACTCCTGAAACAAGAGGGCTCAGGAAACATTGTAAAGATACCCTTAAAACTTTCTTGAAAAAGAGCAACATCCCCATTGACACCTGGAACACCCTGGTACAAATCAGTCTGAAACACAGAGAGGATCCAAGAAGGATCAGTGCACCTCAAGACTCCTCTGCAAAGACAGTGTGAAGTTGAGCAGCAATGCAACACAGGTACCCCACACTTCCATTTCCAAATCATCACTTCCCAACTGTGACAAAGACTGAAGGTCGGATCTTGGACTGTTCAGTTTCCTGAGAACTTATTTCTCATCTGGAAGCGAGTCATACTTGAACACAAGGGACTGCATTGGATAAGACTTATGGCAATCAAAGCGCTGTCTGAGGATATCACATGTACCTGGATTGATCTGGCTGGGGTGAGGCGATGGCTTAGTGGTATTATCGCTGGACTGTTACTCCAGAGACCCAGATAATGTTCTGGGGGGCCTGGGTTCGAATCCTGCTATAGCAGATGGCGAAATTTGAATTCAACAAAATATCTGGAACTAACAATCTAATGATGACCGTGAATCGATTGTCGATTGTCGATTGTCGATAAAAACCCATTTGGTTCACTAATGTCCTTTAGGGAAGAAAACTGCCTTCCTTACCTGGTCTGGCCTACATGTTACTCCAGACCCACAGCAATGTGGCTGACTCTGAACTGCTCTCTTGGCAATTAGGGATGGGCAATAAATGCTGCCTAGCCAGCGATGCCCTCATCCTGTGAATGAACAAAAAAAAATCCTTCACTATGCACCAACAAGGTTATCCAATGATCAGCTGTGCCTTACACAAACGTATCACAACGAGAAGACCTCCAAGTATGAGAGGAGGAAGTTGAGGACTGCTCTCCATTGCTGAAGAAGGACAAGCAGCAGAGAAAGCAGCAGAAGTCTAATGTTGCCAGAGGACTTGCAGTCAAAAACATCAGGGAAGCCTAGGGTCGACTCAGTGAAGCGCTCTTCAGCTAATCTTAAAATAGGGCAGCCATCTGAAGCTATTGTGTATACACTCATTCATCAGCACCCAAAGCAATACAGTCTCACAGTCAAAATTGCCACTCTTTCACTGAATTGTACTGTTCAATGTCTATTTGTGATACCAAGGAAGGTAAGAGTGACTGCCCTTGACATCAAGGCAACATTTGAATGAACATGGCTTAAAGGAGCCTAAGCAAAACTGAAGTCAGTCAAAAACAGCAGAAAAAACTATTCACTATTTGGAATCATACCTGGCACAAAAGAAGATGGTTGTGGTTGTTGGAGGTTATTTATCGCAGCCATAATGGATCATATCAGATGTGCATCAGGGTAGTGTACTAGGCCCAACCATGTACAGCTGCTGTATCAATAGCTGTCACTTCATCATAAGGTCTCCAGAGCCATAGTAATACCTAACCTCCTATAGGGCTCAGAGATGTAGACTACGTGTAGCAGGCATTTCAAAGTCATGGAGAGGTATGATTCTAAGAAAATGGCAAGATGGATGCACGAATGTCAATATTGTTTCTCAGGCCAACATCTCCAGCAGTGAAATATTAATCCAGCTCTTCAGCTCTTCTGGTAGGGTCCAGTTCATCCAAATGCTTGACACAAGCCTTCCAAAACAAGACTACATAGGAAACACTGCAAGGACACCCTCAAAATTTACTTGATAAAGAGCAACATTCCCATCGACACCTGGAAACCTTGGTACAAGACAGCCTGAAGTGCAGGTAAAGGACCCAGGCAAAACAAGAGAAAATCCAGCCATCACCCCTTGATATTTAATGGACATTGTGAAATCTCCCATATGACACCAACATATGAACCAGTCACCTTGAGCCTTCTACTAACAAGTGAAAATACGTGGAGAAGGAAGATTGAAATGCAATGTTCTGACCAGCAAAAGGATCATCTCAACAAATCCTGTGGACAGGAACCGCTGAACTGCCTTCCCAGTTTTTCCCTCCATTTACAATACCCATTTATTTTGTGCTTGCCTTTATCTGTGTCTAGAGAGGGAGTTTTATAAGTGGGTTTGAGAGTTAACTGGTTGAATTATATGTCGATGGGTCATATCTGTAGTTAGGATCTATTTGTTTGTAATAAATAGTAATTTTTGTTAAGTAAACAAATGTGGACTGTGCTTTCTGTCAACTTAGGTTTGAAAGACAAGTATATTGGGGAATTCTACGTAAATTTTAAATAGAGGTAATCTATGCGGGGACCTGGGAGGTGTGGGCTTAGTCCTCAATGAATATGTTGTGTCCATCTTCAGAATCGAAAAGGACGATGCAGGTATACAGTGGCAAGCAGTAAAATATTATCAGAGATTAAAATAAAGAGAGTGGAGGTAGAATCAGATGTAGAAACCTTAAAAGCAGTTAAAATATATCACAGGCTGTTTTGAGAGGCAAGGGAAGGGATATCTTGGACTCAGACAGTAAGATCCTCCCTATTGACAATGATGTGCCTGAAGATTGCTAACATTGTCCGATCATTAAAAAAGGGATTAGGTGGTTGACCAGGAAATTATATGCCAGTTGGTCTAACCTTGGTTGGGAAGTTATAGAAAAAATTCTGAGGGACAGATTATAACTGCACTTGGAGACACACAGATTAATCAGGGCTTATCAGCATGGATTTGTTAAGTGAAGATCATGTTTGACAAATCTGATTGAATTTTTGAGGCTTTAACCAAGAGTGCTATGGGGGGTAATGCATTTGATGTGGTCTACATAGATGTCAGCAAGTTTTTCATAAAATCACTCATGGCAGTCTGGTCAAGCAATTAAGAGCCCATGGGCCTCAAGGAAAAGTGGAACATTGGATCCAAAACTGGCTGAGAGACAGGAAGCACAGGGTGATGATAGAGCAATGTCTCTATGAATGGAAATATGTTTCCAGTTGGGTTTTGCAGGAATCAATGCTGGGCCCTTGCTCTTTTTGGGAAATGTTAATCATTTGGACTTAAATGTAGGGGAAATTATTAAGAAGTTTGTGGGTGACATAATAATTGTTCAGATGGTAAACAGTGAGAAGGACGTACATAAATTGTAGGAGGATATCAATCAGCTGGGTAGAGTCGTAGCAAATTAATTCAATCTAGAAAAGTGTGAGATAATGCACTTGGAGGGATGGTGAGGGTAGGTGGGGGTTTAAGGAGATTACACAATGAATGGCAGGACCCTAAAAAGTACTGAAATCAGTGAGACGTTAAACAGCA
This sequence comes from Rhincodon typus, assembly GCF_021869965.1. Taxonomy (NCBI): domain Eukaryota; kingdom Metazoa; phylum Chordata; class Chondrichthyes; order Orectolobiformes; family Rhincodontidae; genus Rhincodon; species Rhincodon typus. Next base: position 70,466,565 of record NC_063337.1, read on the forward strand.
GAAAAACTATTCACTATTTGGAATCATACCTGGCACAAAAGAAGATGGTTGTGGTTGTTGGAAGTCATTTATTGCAGCCAGAATGGATCATATCAGATGTGAATCAGGGTAGTGTACTAGGCCCAACCATGTACAGCTGCTGTATCAATAGCTGCATTACCCCCCATAACACTCTGGGTTAAAGCCTCAAAAATTCAATCAAATTTGTCAAACATGATCTTCACTTAACAAATCCATGCTGATAAGCCCTGAATAATCGGTGTGTCTCCAAGTGCAGTTATAATCTGTCCCTCAGAATTTTTTCTATAACTTCCCAACCAAGGTTAGACCAACTGGCATATAATTTCCTGGTCAACCACCTAATCCCTTTTTTAATGATCGGACGTTGTTAGCAATCTTCAGGCACATCATTGTCAATAGGGAGGATCTTACTGTCTGAGTCCAAGATATCCCTTCCCTTGCCTCTCAAAAACGTTGGTATGCATTTCCATAGTTCCCTGTAGGTTGCAGGGCAGGTAGAAAGGTAGTTAAGAAGTCTTATGCAATACTTTCTTTATTAGTCAAGGAATAGAATGAAATAACAGAAAGATTGTGCTGGAATAAAAGATAAAATGCTAAAGAAACTCAGCAAGACTAACAGCATCTGCGGAGAGCAAAACAGAGTTCATGTCCAAGTCTAGAATTCTCTCCAGAATAGGAAGACATAGAGAACTTGAAACATCAACCCTGTTTCTCTCTTCACAGATGCAGCCAGACCTGCTGAGTTACACCAGCATTTTCTGTTTTTGTTTCAGATTTCCAGCTTTTACCACATTTTGCTTTTATTTGAAGGTTATACTGCAACTGTGTAAAATGGTATTAGGACACAACTGGAGTACTGTGAGCAGTTCTGGTCACCTTATTATAGGAAGGTTGAGAATATAATAGAGTGGATGCAGAGGAAATTTATCAGGGTGTTGATTAGACAGGCAAGTTTGAGCTAGAGGAAAGATTGGACAGGCTCAGGTTGGTTTCCTTGGAGCCGTAAGGGTTCAGAGGGCACCTCATAGAGGTGTATAAGATTATGCGAGTCATAGATAGTGTGGATAAGAAGGCACTTTATCCATTACTGGAGGGGTCAAAAACCAAGAGTCATGGATTTAAGAGCTGGAAGGCTAAGACTGGAGTTGAAGAGACTCAGAGGATGGTGGGTGTCTGGAACTAACTGCCTGAATGGGTGGTTGAGTCAAATTCTCATAACAGTAAAATAATATTTAGATATTCACTTGCACTGCCATAAGCACCAGGGTTATGAGCCAAGAGCTGGTTAAGTAGGATTATTGTTGTCAAATCTTTGTTGACAAGCAGGGATATGATGGGTAGATTAGCTTGCTGTGTTATAATCACCTGTAGTTTATGAGTGCTATGAGGAAAATTTGTTTCAAGCAGGAAAATGGTAGAGACTGCAATGCATTGCCTAAGAGAGGCAGGTTCCATTAAGACATTGAGAAAGGTCTTACATAGTCATTTGTAAAGAGACAATGTGCAGGGATACAGATAGAAGTCAGGAGAAGAGCCCTAGGTGAGAAGTTCAATTGGTGTTCTGGCACAGACACGATGGTCTCTTTCTGTGCTGAAATAATCCTGTAAATCTGAATAGTTTTCATTCCAGCCATTGGTAAATATATGTCTCAAGGAGCTGCAAGTTCCTCTCTACCATTTCTTATTCTAATTTCCAGGATAAATGTAACTGATAAAGAAAGCCATTCTAATCATTAATAGTCATCATACATTTTTAAAAATCCAAAAGCATTTTGATTCGTAGCATCTAAAAATCAATATTTCTGGTGAAGAAATGTTCCATCTTTTGGGTGCTTTAAAATCTTTGTTTCCATGGTTACATGACTTTTCTCTTATATTTACTTATTTTCTTCTCAGCACAAAGGTGTATTAATTCAAGAGTGTATGTTCTGTCTTTAAGGCTTCTCTCATATTTTAACATCTTGTCTTTATTCATTGAGTGACCCTCAACACGAGTCCCTCAACCAGGAGTGAAAGGGTGAATTAGCACATTCAAAGACCTGAGTATTGGTGAAAACTGCAATTCTCAGAATCTGCTATGCTGTTACATTATCTTCCCACAAATCACGTTTTCTGTATCGATATGTCTTGGAGTCTTGACCACTTATAAATTTGTTTTGAGACAACAGTTATATTCTACATATTGTCAATACAGGGAGTATGGCTGAAGGGAAAAAGAGAGGATATATTTTTAAAGCACGGAATGATGGGTACCATCCAGGACCATTGAACTGCAATGGGGTACCTCTTGATTTTGACAGCGTGCCAACAGCATGCTAATGAAATTTGAGACTGAAACTGGTTCAAGCCACAAACCAACAGCAGGGCAGTTCAGGAAGGAGTCAGTCTACTGGGTTAAGGATTATACGTAGCACCCATAGCAAAATGAGGTCTTTTATTCCTTGTTGACTGGAAATAAAATTCTACTAACATCTAAAGAATGTCTTATTCTGCATTCCACTGGCTTCATGTGTCCTAAACAACATCAGTGAAATATATCATATGGTTATCTGTCTCATTATTATTATGTGACTTTATAGTATTTAGACAATTACGTATGCCTGCTAAAGATGGTGACCACATTTGAAAGAAACTAATTGCCAGTGAACAAATTTCAAATGGCTTTTCTAATGTGGTTTTATAGTATGTATTTTTTCACCGATTTCAACTATTTCTTCTGTTTCCACCCTCCCCCATGCCATCCAGCATCTACAAGTCTCTGAGGGAGCCTCTTGTTACCTTGTCTTTAAAAATTGTTTTCATGGCTGTATTTTAGAGATTATTAACCCATTCCATGTCTGCAAGATCCTTATTTCATGCCTCTGGATTTCCCACTCTTTATGTGACCACCTTTCTCTACCTCACTAAAGTCTTATCACAATGTATCTTTTCATCAAATAACATTCTCTCTCTCAGCTTACTTTTTCTCAACTCCCATTACTCTGCTCCTGCCATCTAACTCCTTATGTTCATGCTCCCAGATGACTGCTTAGCTGAGACACAGCTACTTCCATCCTTTAATATCTATTTTGATCTGTCTCTACTTGTTAAGGTAATGAAAAGTGGCTTGCCCTGCTACAAGATAAGTTGCAAATAATGCTTTAGCATTTATGAAAGAAGGGCTAAAACGTGAATGAGAAGCTGTGTTTGAAACTATTGGTGACATGGATAGGTGTTAGGGATCTAAGATGTAACGAAGTGAAAAATAATTGTATTGAAATGGAGTGATGGTAGAAAGGACTCAAATAAATGCAATCTGGAGGAGACTGAAATGGAATTATTGCAGCATGAAGTAGGAAAGCTTCAAGGGTAGAATTGTTTTAAGGCAATGAACATGTTAACGTGACAACTGAACATCGTTCTTTAAACTATAAATACAATGATCAGAGGTGCTTAGGAGTTGATGACAGTGTTTTGATACATAGAACATAATTTGAGTCTGGATAGTAGCCAAAAAGAGCAAATACAGAATACAGCAAATACAGCAATCCCTTCATCGACTGCTCCATTTGACTTGTCTGTCCTTTAATGATTCTATCAGCATCAAAATGTAATAAATAATAACTAGGACGAAAATCAAACAAGTACTTCATGTGTGGAATATAAATTACTTGAAGTTTGCTGTTTATATTTGAGAATATTGAAAATAAAACCATTGAAACTGCAACATTACCAATATTCACAATTGTTGAAGATGTATTGATTTTTGATTTAATCACAACATTGATAGAACTTTCAGTATCTTTAGAATGTAGCTTGTTAGTGTGCTCATTTTACATATGTAGTTTACAAGATAGAAGGAAAGAAAGCTGTCCAATTTGAAGACCAATAAAGGTAAAGTCACCTTAGTCATATTAGACCATAGGCTTGCTCTGTCATTTGAGTGAAATTTTTGGTGGCCATTTAATCCTGAGGGTCTGCACACCTCAGGTGAGGGGGATGGTTGAAAAGGAGAGTCCTGCAGCATAACCTCAGCCGGTGCAAGCCAACTGAGTGAACTGACCACTAAGACCAGTCCTGATGCAGAGATTAGAACAATTAGATTGTGTCAAGCATGAACTTACAGGTAAGTACAGAAAGTAAAATTCCTTGTATGTGTATAAGTTCCCACAGCTCCAATCCAACTGCATGGGGCTACTATAATTTAAATAATGAATGAAAGCCCTAGCTTTGTTCTAAGACAGAAGACCAATACAGATCATTCTGAAGAGGCACATCGATTCTGTCAGTCAGAAATATCAAAATCAGACAGAAAAGCTTAAAATGCACTTTTTACCCTATCAAATTGCATGGATCTTTCTATTGTAGGAAGGATCAATAAAGCATGGAATAGTTTAAAATGCTTTCCCCTGCAGCACCCTTCTTTTGACACATCACTCAATAAATAAATCATTAACCTCTCCAGTCACTTATCATTCTTCCACAAATTCCCTTATTCTTCCAAAACCTAATTCTCCATTTCTGACTCCCACCCCTCACTACCACACAACTTTCAATTAACTCTGAAGGCATCTACAGCTCAAGGAACAACAAAATCTTGCTTTACTTCACCACCCATTTGCCTAAAAATGGGCACTATTGAATTTATGGGTTTTATGTTGTTTTTTTTAATGATTGTTATACTCTAATGCATTTTTAATGCAGCTTCTCAGATTTGGTCCTCTACCATGGAAATTAAAGACTTAAAATATTTCTATAATTTTAAAACTAGTTAATGTTTTTTCAGCATGCAAATCTCCAGATTAGTAAAAGAAAGCTACCCATGGGTGTTAATTTTCTGAACTCAGTGCTAAGCTGAAAGCAATATGCAAAAATTGTGTGATACTGTTTGAATTTTAAAATACTTCCACATATTGTTTCATTATTACAATCAATGTTAGTCCGTCAGCTCAAAAAATATCCAACCACCTCGAAGTTATAAGCAATGTCTGGATACCTATTTAGAAGAATAATCTCTTTGACCTTTCCTTAAACCCATAATGCATTTCTTAATATATGTCTAACTTATTTAAACAATCCATGATAGAAATAGAACACTGTCAGACAGATCTCTCACAATGTACAACTTTCTATAGCTCTTCCCACCCACAACACTCTGCTAATAAGTGCTCTCTATCACAGGTAGCCAACAAAGAGATAAGGCCTGATAATAAGAATGGCTCAGTCCTGTGGCCAACGTGATCACTCACCTGATCAATGGTGGCTGTGGTCTCAAGAAAATTTAGGTCTCCATTTTTCTGTTTGGAGAGAAGACTTCTGGTTGAAAACACTTCAAGAGGATAAAGTATGTTGAATGCTAATATGTCATTGTAAATTTGTTGAGAGAAGATAAAGGCTACTTTGTAAAGGGCCTAGAAAGTGGCATTGGGAGAACAACGTGCAATAACCTCTGGCTCTTTTGAAACAATACAAACAAGATAACATCATCATGTTGCCTTCTTATTATCATGGTTTCTGCATGCAGTCGACAGCTAAACAGACCATTGTTCAGCTCCATATATCAGCAAGGCCTAAGATCATGGTTTCTAAACATGACAAAATTAGCTGGCATTTCTAAAACAGATAGACCTTGTGATGGAGCAGATTCTGGAATTCTTTATGAGCTGATTTTGACCTGGGAAAACCAGACTGTGGCTGAACATGATATGGAGCGAGCTTAGAAGTTTCCAGGCATTGTATTGGAGATCTTGGTGGAGGAGGTGGGAGAAAGGAGAGATATCCTGAATCTTTAGGGGTTCAAGGAATCCAACAGATTAGATGTTGCAATGAGAACATATGAGATCAATTCCATAAGTGCTGCAACTGGGACTTGAATGCAGTGCTCCAATGTGCTTAATTACCTCACATAAACGTTCAAGATGAGAATGTATTTTCAAATAACATTCTTATATAACAAAATAGTTCTATAGGCATTGAAATTCTTGATACATTGACTCCATCCATATTACTGATGCCACAGACAGATTGTATGTGAAGATAGGGAGATCCACTCCAGTTTTTGAAGGCTGCAGCCATATGTGCACCATCTCCACAAAGTTCCAGTAACTACAGCTGACCAAATTTTCTGTACTTTTTGCTATCATGCAATATATTTCCTTGTTATCTAAGAATAATGCCTATTCCATAGATGCTCAATGGCGGTAATCCTCCATCACTGATCACGACAAAGGACAGGACAAAACAAAGACAAAGCAGAATTTGTGACAGTAAACTTCCTTAAATAACCCTTATCCAGTAACCCAAACTGATAGTATGGTAAATAACATAAAGTATCAAGACTGCACATCTGGGAAAATACCACAACTGCACCCTGGCGAACCTTATCCTCTGCTCAAGTTCTACCAACAACTTCTCTCAGTCAAAACTCACAGCTGA
>NC_063337.1:70473399-70492816 GCF_021869965.1 Rhincodon typus
TTTCTGCTACTCTGATGCTGCTTGGCCTGCTGTGTTCATCCAGCTCTACACCTTGTTATCGCATAGCTGATGATGATGTGTTCACTTCACACTGACAAATGTAGCATTGTTGCAAACCTCACACTGACATCTCATAGTTTTCAAATTCTACCAACTGTTCAGCCATGACAGCTGGAACACTTAAGAACATTCCTCTACTTGCACCAACAGAAATTACTGGAGTGGGAGAGACCTACTAGCCTGCTTGAATTCTCTTGAAGGGGAAGATTCTTAACATTATCAAATGAGTCATTGCCGGCTAAAAGTAAGGCTGAATCCTTTGGTGAAACTGAGAGAATCCTCATATTTAAACCTACGTACCACATCTTACCTTTCCCTTATTCCATAATCTCTTCAGATTTCTAAATTGTATAAGTGTGTATCTAACATTCCCTGCTTCCTCATCATTACAATATTACTCTGTGTGCCTTGTTTTTTGCTTAGAGATCCCCCACGACATGCAGTCTGGCTAGACAGGGAAGAATGAGGAAAGTGATGACGACGACATTATTGTCAATTGATTTCAACCTTGTAATCAGTGGCTGAGATTCCAACCATTGCTTGTATGTAAATAGAATAAGTGAGAAACAAGATCAGCACATGGTGAGACTGCAGTGAAAAAGCTGCATTAGAACACTATTTAAACGGGCCAGGACACACTGCAACATACAAACCCATGCAGGTCAAAACAGGAAATGACAGTACTCACCATAATGGATCAGACAGTATAAATTCCAAGCGGAGTTGAATAACATCACTTCATTGGAGGTTTCACTGATGATATCACATAGCATGGTGATGAAACGTCTGAACGAAAACAAGCCAGCTCGGTGAGCAAGTCAACAACCTCATCCGCAACCCGAGCTACAGACCTAGATGGGTATTTGATAGGAAGGGTTTAAAGCGATATGGGCCAAATGCTGGCAAATGGGACTAGGTCGGATTGGGATGACTGGTCAGCGTGGATGAGTTGGACCAAAGGGTCTGTTTCCATGGTGCGTGATTCTATAACTCTATGACTCTATAAATGATAATCTGGCCATTGTTTCCATGACTCAGCCACAGGCTGTAAAGTTTTATTGTACTTCGAACTTAACTAAATTCAGTAACAGCAGACACATCTGGGCATTGAAATTTGAGCTCCACTCAAGCAATCTGATGTGCAGGGCTGTCTGTAGAGTGATGAAGGTTACACTGTGCTGCACAACCCCTCCCCACCCTGCCCCACCCTTGGACAAATCATACTGCAGCCATTTGGGCTTTCAGTTTCTTCTGGTGGCCTATCGTCCCAGGATGGGATTGGCATAAGCATGAAGCTCAGGATCACCTCCCCAATTTGCTGCATGGTAGGGAAGGTTCTGCCAATGCCTCTGCTTATCTCATACATCCATGCCCCTCCCTCTAGTTGGCCCCAACTAACTTGCAAGCAATTTGGGCTTTGATAACGTACTTTGGTCCAACTTTGAGATTCTACTTCCTTCCAGCCTAGTCTGGTTGCCAAGTGGACTTGAATTACAGAAAGAGTCTAGAGGGGTGGGCTTTAGAAAACATTTTGATTTCCTGTGGACCATTAGGAGCAGGGCTTGGGGCTATCCCAATGCTAGGATTCCTTCCTACCTTTGAAGTAAGGTATGGGATCACCTTGTTTAATTTTGATATAATGTAAATCAAATGGTCTCCTTTTCCGACATTAATTACGAGATTTAATTTTTATTTGTTCATGGGATGCATATGTTTCTGGCTAGGCCAACAGATTTACTGCCCAATCCCAATTGATCTAGAAAAGTTGGTAGTGACCTGCCTTCTTGAACTGCTTCAGACCATTTAATGCAGAGACAAACAAATATTGTTATGGAGGGATCCAAGATTTTGTCCCAAGAAAATTGTAAGAAATAGCGACACATTTCCTAATTGAAATGCTAAGTGGCTTGGAGGGGATCTTTCAGTCTGTCATCTTCCCATTTATCTGTTACCCTTGTCCTTTTAGGTGGAAGTGGTTGTGGATTATGAAAGTGCTATCTAAGGAGACTCAGAGCGTTTCTGCAATGCATTTTGTAGGTCAACACACTGTTGCCACTGTGTATTGGTGGGGATGAATGTCTAAGAATGTGAATGAGATGTGAATGAAGTAGACTATTTTGTTTTGGATGGTGTAGCACTTGAGTGTAATTGGAACTGTAAAATTTGGCAAATGGAAAGAATTTAATCACACTCCTCACTTGTAACTTGTGAATTTATGTGCACTCGGGTAGTGACGTACTCTCCAGAGATATTCTAGTCTCTGATTTATTTGGAACTCTAGTGACATATTCTGTGACCTATTCAATAGTAACCTCCACACTATGCCCCAGTATTCTCCCCTCCACCTCAACCTCCACACAACTGCACGTGTTGTCCAAATCCTGTTACATACTAATTTATTATCTGAGGTGTTGTGAATGAATACAGTGAAATCATTGGTGAACATCACCACTTAAGTTGGAAGTAAGTTCATTGAAGAAGCAGCTGAAGATGGCTAATCTGAGGTTACTACCTTGACGAACTACTGCAGCGATGCCTAAAGTTGAAATATCTGGCTTCCAACAATCAAAATTATCTTCCATTTTTTTGGCATGCCGACAGCCATCGAGAGTTTTTACTCTTAGTCAGGTTGACTTCATCTTTACTGGGTCTCCTTGATTCCACAGTCACTCAATTACTAACTTCATGTCAAGGCTGTTGCTTTTACCTTACATCTCGAACTCAGATGGCCCAAGTTCAGCTATAGACAACAGTGAGGTCAGGAACCAGCTATTCTTGGAGTAATCCAAGCTGTCACCAGATTACTAGTGGGTGAGTGATACTTAATAACACTTCCACCAATACATTCCATCTTTTTGGTGTTTATTGAGAGCAGACTAATGGGGCATTTCCTCCTTAGTTTGGATTGATCCTGCTATTTGCGCGCAGGACCTATCCAAAATATGTTCTACATTTTGAAGCAAGTGAGAACTCTAGCATATTGACAGCTTCCAACCATCTACATTTGGTATCGCTTGTTCTTGATGATATACTTTTGATAGAAAAGTGAAATATATCTTGACTGAATGGATAATTTATAATGTGGAATTTACATTACGCTTTATGGGTTTGTAGAGCATGAATTATACAGAACCTTGTATACAGAATGATGAGTTTGGCTGTAGGTGTGAATCTTCCTCGTTGGTATATTTCTATCTTTTCCTGTTTGAAACTCTCTGTACTATGTACTGAGCAACTTCTGGAGCTTCCAGTTTGTTGCAATAACATGAAATATCAGATATCTTGTGTAACATACGTCACGCACATATTGCTATTTCTCACTAAATATCAGCAGGCTTTATTTTAATTATAATTTCTCTCATTTCTTATCTGCGCACTGCTATTCATTCTTTTGCATCTCTTCTGGCATCTGTACATGAAAGAGTCCACATCACAACTATGACAGGGCTCTCTCAAAATTAGCCTTGGTTTGAACATCTGCTTTGGTCAATAGTACTTCAACTTCTGTGCCTCACAGATGGAACATTCCACTCAACAGTATTTATTTATTTCAGCTAAGCAGCATTCTTGTAGGTTTTTTGTTCATTCATCTGATACGATTGTCACTGGCTACGCGAGCAATTAATGCCACCCCTAATTGCAATTAAGGATTTTCAAAAGTGGTGGCTAAGGTCCTTCTTGAAGAAATGTCGATATTGTTCAAGTCAGGTTGGTGAATGGCTTGGAGGGAAATTTACATGTGCTGCCCTTGTCCTTCTAATGGCAGTGGTCGTGAATTTGGAAGGTCAGAGGACCCTTAGTGAGTTACTTTTCTGTTGCATATTTAATGAATCTTCCTTGTAGTGATATCATATGTTTTAGAACTTTCAGCAATTGCATGCAACGATGTTGTGAGTTCCTGAAAATTATAGAGAAATGGGCAAACATTACTTTTAATCGACAGTCCAAATAACTTCCATCTTTATATATAATTTCCCCACCAATTCTGTGTGCAAAACAAAATTGACTGCACCTTTATGATTAAAAAAAATTGACTACACCAGACCAAACATGCAGCATTCAAGTCAAATGACCGAGACCTATACAGGAAATGATATGACCTCCAGATATTACCTCTGCAAAGCCATCCGGGATGCCAAGAGGCAGTACTGGAACAAGTTAGAGGCCCAAACCTACCAAACAGGCTCCTGCCACCAATGGCAAGGCCTAAACAATGTTACGGGATACAAAATGAAGCAGGGCAAGATAACAGACAAAGACACATCCCTTCCTGATGCGCTCAATGCTTTATACGCTCAGTTCAAGCAGAATGCCAGTGGCGCGGTGACACCTGTCTCGACAGCCCTAGACACACTCGTGCTCACTGTCACCGCTGCAGACATCAGATCAGTCCTCCTGGGAGTCAAATTTGGCATGTCATTAGGGACCCTCACCGACTTCTACAGGTTCACTATTGAAAGTATACTGTCCAGGTGTACAACTCTCTGGTATGGCAACTGTTCTGCCCAGGACCACAAGAAACCAAAGAAGGTTTGTGCACAGCCCAGACCATCATGGAAGCCAACCTTCCATTCATGGACTCCATTTACATAGCTTGTTGCCACAGAAAGGCTGCCTACATCATCAAAGACTCATCACATTCTGATAATGATCTCTTACAACCTCATCCATCAGGCAGAAGACACAGAAAACACGCACAGCAGGTTCAGGAACAGCTTCTTCCCCATCATTATTAGACTGATGAATGGAGTCTCTAGCCTCAAATGATGCTGATCTTGCTAACGTCGATCTTGCCTAGCGCTTGCCATGTGCAATGTAACCTGTATGCCTCTGTCTAAGTTTTTTTTACAAACTTTGATCTGTACATCTTTGCTTACTATGATCTGCCTGTACTGCTCATAAACAAAACTTTTCATTGTATTCTGGTACACGTGACAATAAATCAACCAATCAAGATTTTTAAAAATGCCCAAAATGCCTTATGGACAGGCTTCTGTGAAGAGTTTTTTAAGGAGGGGGAGAGGTGGAAAAAACTGAGGGAATTAAGGAATGTATTCCAGACAGTAGAGATAAAGGTCTGATTTGGTTTCTTTGACTAAGTGCAATTTGTGCCAAGTTTCTTGGAGGCCTTCTTGTCATGAGGACCAGCGAGATTAATTGTCATACCTTATCAAACAAGCCTCATTAACGACTTATCCCATCTCTACAGTTTTCCTAGTGTCTGTTTCTAGCCCCATCTTACCACATCGTACCCAGAACAATTTGCTACTCACTAGATATTTGCTGAATGACCAGGATTCCTACATCTGTGCCATCTCTAAAAGGCTGCTGTGCACTCAGATGAGCAATGGCATCCTGAAGCAACCCTGCTTCGGTGACTGACTGATTCTGAAAACAAGGCAGAAGGAGAATATGGTTCCATAATTCACCAATAATTGTGTGTAGGTCTTTCTGAACATGATGGTGCAAAGCACTATCCTCTTGCCAGTGTATTGGCAGAGCAGCAACAATACTAATGCTGATAGCCCTGTCCCAGGTCCAAACCCTGGGTAAGTGCCAAATGAATGAAGTGAAGGAATGGCCAACTATGCTGCAAGAATGTCCATGAGTTATCTGTCTCACCAGGATACGTGCCACCCTTGACCTCTTCTACTGCACTCACCTCTCATCTAGGCTCATGCTTCACTGCTCTAACTCTTGCCTCGCACATTTTCCCTCAATTGCTCTCATTTCACGCCAACCTGTTAAACCACTAACCTTACATAGGCTCTGTGCTGCCTACTCACTACCTCAGAACACCTTGTTATCTTTCCCCCACCTGTGCAGTACTAATAGCCAAGCCAACCACTTCAGCTCACTCAATCCCACCCTTTCTCTCATTCCAGGTGAAAACGATAGGACAGGAAAGGGATAGATAGGTGAAGAATGTCAACATTAGACTCCTCAGCCTCTATGAGGAGAAACTCCTGGCCCTCACAGGACAAGGCCTCCCAAGAATGAAAAGAATGCCAAGATATCTGTATTCTATCAACCGAGTAAGTATCACTCTTCATTCCACTGCAACTCTTTGATTAACTACGCTGTCAGTCGCACTCATTGCACATGACTTCTAACCACTGGCCACAGTGCCTTCTCTCCCTTTTGTCTTGCAAGTACCAGCAGGATGTTCATTACCTTCATACAGAAATGTCCAGCTCTACCAGAAAACACTTCCTTGACGTTTGAGGCCAAAGCACTAAACTTTCAAAGGAAACATTGGCAAAGCTGTCTCCTGCATCGCCACCAGCCTGGATACTGAGACCTCAGTGGGTACATTAGCCTTAGGAGAATTGAGAGTGCAATCTGTTGAGCATCTCACTGCAAGAGCTCCACAGATAGATGAGAAAGAAATGTATCAGGCCATGGGCACTCAAGAACTGCTGGAGACTTGGCACCTACTCAAACCCAAGCAAGTGTTAACAAACAGGGAGTTAATCCACGTGCATAGGGAGGAACAGGAGGGGAGAGAGGTATTGGAAACAGTGGCCTTCATCGTCCAAAGGTTGCAGTGACACAGCAGCTCAAGCGATTTCTGTCTGTCTCCACGGACAGGTTGGCAGCTGCCACAGACAGCCAGGTCCATCAGGCTCTATTGATGAGGTGGATACACCTTCATTCAACCCTTTAAAAGTTAAATCAAACTTTTTATTGCTATATGGCAAAATTCAACTGGTTAGGCAATGGGTTTGCAGATCCAACGTATCAGAAATCACCAGATCGGTAGCTGGACACTATAGCAAGCAATGTTGATTTCTTATTATTTATCTTGTTCAGGCAGGTGGGTGTTAGGTGCCTCCAAGCAATTCCATCCAGCCATACAAGCCAAAAGTCTTCCCCTTGCTGTCTGTCCTATACTGATCTTTGAAATCCTCTCCTCACGATTCTCTAAAGTACTGTTTATCTAACATAATAAAATTAATCATTTGTGCTAGACAAGCTTCAAGCCTGGTTTTCTAACTTAGCCACTCAAGTTTTAATTGCTAATTATACATACTGGCCTGAGAACCTATCTTTTAGTGAGAGAAGATCTGTTTAAAAATGCAGGCTGCATTTTAAAACTACTCAAATGACTACTCTTGTAAAACTATTTGACACAACTTCTATAAAATCTGAAGCTTATTATTTAGAACTCGATCTATGCAATATATTTATAAATGAGTCCATGAAACTATTAAGAGTAAATTAATCCATGATAATCTGATTCAATATATATTTCATGAAATGTGGATGTTGTTGACTAGGCTAGTATTTACTTTCCATTCCTAATAGCCATGGAGAAGATGATGGTGAGCTGACTTCTTGGACTGCAGTAGTTCTTGGGACATATGGATTGCAACAATGCTACTAAAGAGGAATTTTCAGGATTGCGACATAATGCAATGAAAAAAAAAATGTATTTCCAAACAGGATGGTGTGTGGTCTGGGGGCAACCTACAGTTGTTGGTGTTTCCGTGTACCTGCTGTTCTTGTTCTTGACAGTGATAGTGGTCAAACTTTTGGAAGATGCTATCAAAGGAGCCTCAGTGAGTTGCTGCAGCGCATCTTGTAGTTGATACATACCTGCCACTGTATGTCAGTGAGGAAAGGAGTGAATGTTGAAGGGTGGATGTGGTGCCAATCAAGCAAGCTGCATTTTCTTGGACAGTGTCGAGCTTCTGGTGTCATCAGAGCTCCATGCATCCAGGCAAGTGGGGAGTATTCCGTCACAATCCTGAATTGTGCGTTGCAGATTGTGGAGAGACCTTGACCAGACTGTCATTGACAAAGGTTCCGCAACTGAAAGTTGTAAACTTTATTTGGATTTCCTCTGTGTTAGCCTACAGAGTCAAATGTAACCTAAGCATTGATCAGTTAAATGATTGAAAACAAATTAAGCATTTTAGGCATCAGTAGGATACGCACTAACCTTTTTTTATTCATTTGTGGGATGTAGGCGTCGCTGACTGTCCAGCATTTCTTGCTGATCCCTAGTTGCCCTCGAGAAGGTGATGGTGAGCTGCCTTTTTGAACTGCTGCAGTCCTCCTGCTGTCGGTTGACCCACAATGCTATTAGGGAGGGAATTTCAGGATTTTGACCCAGCAACAGTGCAGGAACGGCGACATATTTCCAAGTCAGGATGGTGAGTGACTTGCAGATGAACTTGGGGGTGACGGTGTTCCCATATATCTGCTGCCCTTGTCATTCTAGATGGAAGTGGTCATGGGTTTGGAAGGTGCTGTCTGAGGAACTTTGGTGAATTTCTGCAGTGCATTTTGTAGACAGTACACACTGCTGCTACTGAGCGTCGGTGGTGGAGGGAGTGAATGCTTGTTGATGTAGTGTCAATCAAGCGAGCTGCTTTGTCCTAAGGGGTGTCAAGCTTCTTGAGTGTTGTTGGGGCTGAATCCAGGCAAGTGGGGAGTATTCCATCACACTCCTGACTTGTGCCTTGTAGATGGTGGACAGGCTTTGGGGAGTCAGGGAGTGAGTTACTCGCCGCAGTATTCCCAGCTTCTGGCCTGCTGCTGTAGTCACTCTGTTAATGTGGTGAGTCCAGTTGAGTCCTGGTCAATGATAACCTCCAGGATGTTGTTAGTAGGGGATTGAGTGATGGTAACACCATTGAATGTCAAGGGATGGTGGATAGATTGTCTCTTATTGGTGATGATCATAGCTTGGCACATCTGTGGCGCGAATGTCACTTGCCACTTGTCAGTCCAAGCCTGGATATTGTCCAGATCTTTTTGCATGTGAACATGGACTGCTTCAGTCTCTGAGGAGTCACAAATGGTGCTGAACATTGTGCAATCAATGGCGAACATCCCCACTTCTGACCTTATGATGGACGGAAGGTCATTGATGAAGCAGCTGAAGATTGTTGGGCCAAGGACACTACCCTGAGGAACTCCTGCAGAGATGTCCTGGAACTGGGATGATTGACCTCCCACAAGCACGATCATCTTCCTATGTGTCAGGTATGACTCCAACCACCGGTGAGTTTGCCCTCCGATACCCATTGATTCCAGTTTTTCCAGGGCTCCTTGATGCCACACTCAGTTGAATGTAGTCTTGATATCAAGGGCTGTCACTCTCTCCTCACCTCTGATATTCAGTTTTTTTGTCCATGTTTGAACCAAGGCTATAATGAGATCAGGAGCTGAGTGGCCTTGGCGGAACCCAAACTGGGCGTCACTGAGCAGGTTATTGCTGAGCAGGTGCTGCTTGATAGCACTGTTGATGACACCTTCTATCACTTTACTGATGATCAAGAGGAGACTGATGGGGCGGTAATTGGCCAGGTTGGATTTGTCCTGCTTTTTATGTGCAGGACATAGCTGGATAATTTTCCACATTGTCGGGTAGATACCAGTGTTGTAACTGTACTGGAACAGCTTGGCTAGCGGAGCAGCAAGTTCTGGAGCACAAGTCTTCAGTACAATTGCCGGAATGTTGTCAGGTCCGGTAGCCTTTGCAGTATCCAGAGTCTCCAACCATTTCTTGATATCACGTGGAGTGAATCAAATTGGCTGAAGACTGGTACCTGTAATGCTGGAGACCACTGAAGGAAGCCGAGGTGGATCATCCACTCGGCACTTCTGGCTGAAGATTGCTGCGAATACTTCAGCCTTATTGTTGCACTGATGTGCTGGGTTCTTCCATCATTGAGGATGGGAATATTTGTGGAGCCTCCTCCTCCAGTGAGTTGTTTAATTGTCTACCACCATTGACGACTGGAGGTGGCAGGACTGCAGAGCTTAGATCTGATCTGTTGGTTGTGGGATCGCCACTTTCACTGTTTGGCGTGCAAGTAGTCCTGTTTGGTGGCTTCACCAGGTTGATACCTCATCTTCAGGTATGCCTTGTGCTGCTCCTGGCATGCTGTCCTGCACTCTTCATTGAACCAGGGTTGATCCCCTGGCTTGATGGTAATGTTTGAGTGGGGGATATGCCGGGCCATGAGGTTACAGATTGTGCTAGAGTACAATTTTGCTGCAGTTGATGGCCCACAGTGCCTCATGAATGCCCAGTCTTGAGTTGCTAGACTTTTGCGAAGTCTGTCCCATTTAGCACAGTGATAGTGCCACACAAAACAATGGAGGTTGTTCTCTTCGTTTCCACAAGGACTGTGCGATGGTCAGTCTTACCGATACTGTCATGGACAGATGCAACTCCAGCTGGCAGATTAGTAAGGATGAGGTCAAGTATGTTTTTCCCTCTTGTTGGTTCCCTCACCACCTGCCGCAGACCCAGTCGAGCAGCTATGTCTTGTAGGACCCGATCAGCTCAATCAGTAGTACTGCTGCCGAGCCACTTTTGGTGGTGGAAATTGAAATCCCCCACCCAGGGTACATTTTGTGTCCTTGCCGTCCTCGTGCTTCCTCTAATTGTTGTTCAACATTGAGGAGTGCTGATTCATCAGCTGAGGGAGGACGGTATATGGTAATCAGCAGGAGGTTTCCTTGCCCATGTTTAACTTGAAGCCGTGAGACTTGATGGGGTCCGGAGTCAATGTTGAGGACTCCTAGAGCAACACCCTCCCGACTGTATACCACTGTGCCGCCCCCTTTGCTGGGTCTGTCCTGCTGATGAGACAGGATATATCCAGGGATGGTGATAGTGGTGTCTGGGTCATTGATAACTACATTGCACCTTCATCTTTCATGACTGTCTATCAGCCCCTCCACACAAAAACATCTCTAATCAAATATTTGGCCAATCTGTTACAAAGTTGCAAAACTTCAGAAATGAGTTTCCTGTAAATTGTACTTGCTCAAACATCCTTTCCAATTACGGCCAGATTTCCAGGCACAACAGGAAACAAATTAATTTTATCAGTATTTCTTTGCAATTTTGATTGTTTTTCTTTCTAATTTATCTTTATGGAGACCTGCTTTGTCGTTTCTGATCATTTCGATGCATTTTTAAGGCATTGGTACAAATCACATCAAAAATTGAAATGTCTCCCCTTGTCACAGGCCTTTAAAAATGTTGCCTCTCATGTAAATGAATGGTTGTTGAATGACGTGAAACACTAATATTCATTCTGAAAGAAGGAATACATGGTGTGTGTTCCTTTGACCTCATTCACACCCATTTATATCAATTTACATCAATTTTAAGTTGGACATATTGTAATGAAATAGAAAGGATTTGAACATTAATTTACTTTGGCAGAAGAAGCAAGGCAATGAGGCAATTATGCCTTAAACTTGAGTTGCACTCATGAGGAAATTCTTGCCTTTTCTGATATATATAAATTAAGTTGCATGTCTTCAGATTCCATATAGATAAAAGGGTGTTGTTATGCAAAAGTCACTAACCAATATCTTCAACATAGAATCCCTACATTGTGGAAACAGGCCCTTTGGCCCAACAAGCCCACACCAAAGAGCATCCCAACCAGACACATCCCCCTAACCTTTCCCGGTAACCCTGCATTCCCATGACTAACACACCTAATCTACACATCCCTGAACACTGTGGGCAATTTAGCATGGCTAATCCACCTAGCTGGCACATATTTGGACTGTGGGAGGAAACCCATGCCAACATGGGGAGAATGTGCAAACTTCAACAGACAGTCACCCAAGGGAGGAACTGAACCTGGGTCCTTGGCACTATGAGGTAACAGTGCTAACCATTGAGCCACTGTGCCACCATGTCCTCTTACAGTAAAATCTGATGAATGGATACAAATAAATTTCCAGCTGTAATGCTGACTTCATCCAGGACCTTGCATACAGATCTCTATGTACAAAGTCTCAAAACCAGCGGACAGCTGGCACTTTACCATCAATATAAAAAGACTCCAAATTAAGAACAACCAGTTACGCAGGAATGTTTCTGTTTGGCTATTCACTCAATTACCGTTAAATTTCAGCTGACAAACACCTGAAGTGATATGTGACTAGCTTCTAGAAATGACCTCAAACCTTTGTTTAAATGTACTTTGGGTGAATGAGCCCAAGATACAGATCACACTTTGCATTTAAGCACCAAGGTGTAGTCAAAGTGGGTTAAAAACCCATCTGGAGGGTTCCAAACCTGACATGGATGGCACTTCAAGAATATGGCTTAGTCACTCAGGGATTATCAACATAAAAAAGAATTGTACATATCACTTTTGAAGACAAAGACGTAAACTTTGCCTTGGGCAAAAGTGTGGAATGGGCACAAGTGAGGAGGTGGGTAGCTTTACATATGGCCTGTCTTTCTTTGCAATTGAAAGAGAATTGTCTGCTATCTTTGGCTTTCAGCAAAGATCCATTTTAGCCCATGGAGTGGGAGTTAATTCGATCAAAAGATCTGGCT
This sequence comes from Rhincodon typus, assembly GCF_021869965.1. Lineage (NCBI taxonomy): Eukaryota > Metazoa > Chordata > Chondrichthyes > Orectolobiformes > Rhincodontidae > Rhincodon > Rhincodon typus. The sequence continues at coordinate 70,485,791 of NC_063337.1, forward strand.
TGGTTGAATTAAGGCAGAGTTTGATACTCTTATCAGTACATGCAGTGTGAAGCAACATCAGCTGGAGTAGGATTTCTAATTATTCCAAGGTATGACTTTTGTTCTATTTTGATTTTTGATTTTGTTGAATGCTTCCGGATAGACAACACGTCTTATGATTATTAAGTAACCATGGACTGCATTGTACAGTCACCAATTAAGTGGGAATTAAGGCCCTCAATCTGCCTCCATAAAGCTGGGCAGTAGCAAGTTGCTCAGAATGAAAACGTTAGTCTTGAAAGGGCTTCTTTGAACAGGCAAGGTTTAATTGGGTGTAGATCACTCAGGTACTTTCTGCGCACCGGAGCACATCCTAGGATGTCCTCCCCCTCTACATTCGTCACCCAGCCCTTCAAAGCCCAGCCCCAACACCTATTTCTCCCCGAGGCCCTTTTGTTAACTGATCTTTTGCTGACCTGAAACCTCAGACGTACCTGCCTCTGGTGTCCATATTCTCTTTTTCTCCCACCTTCTTGCAGTCATGTCAACAGCCGCTATTGAGTTTCGATGCATCTGGGACTGATGCTGCACAACTCAAGGGTAGGACTTTCTGTCATTGTGGGGTGGAGATCTGACAGCATTGAGCAGTGAAAGGGCTACAAGTCTCTTATGCCTGATTCCATGCTTCTTGTCTTGGCGATCAGCTATCTCTAATTACAGAGGTTAATCACAGTCAAAGCTTCACGCAGGCCTCAGCATTCATAGGTTTAGGGATGATTGCTCAAGACGTCAGAACAAATTCATTTGTCTCATAACTTTTGTGTGGTTTTCAATTTTTCAATTGATGAGAGTTTGATTGCGTGAGTCTGTTCAATATGCTCTCGTATCAAGTATAATTGTGATTACTGAAAGAGAAACAAAACTTGAAAAAGAAGCTTGCAAGCTTGTGATCGCTGCAGCCATTTTAAAGCATTCAATAAAAAAAATCCTCTTCAAATACAGAAGCTGTGTTATCTCTGCATATCTGCAAGGCATATAACATAATGTTTGTCTGCCTGAAAAATGTCTCTGGTGTTTTCCACAATCTTTGAGGGAAGAGAAATCAGCATTCCTGCAGGAAAGGGCAAAGTTAAAATACTTTCTGGTTTGCATTATTACATAAAACTTAGCCTAATAGCAGAAGAAGATTCATCAACAAATATGGTTCATTTGATTTCCAAACACACCAAGGGCCATGTGACCATACAACCTCTGGGCTTATCTGTCAACAGAATCAGCGCTGGATGATTACTCCCTGCATTTATTTTAATTCTGACTATAAGCTTGCAAGTGTAGAAGAGTGCAGTGAAATTCTCGACCAACATAATGAATTCCTTTCGATTTCAGATTTATGCTGCACTTTTTGGAATGTGAGTCTTTATTTGAGAGATAATTTTCTAAATGCAGTCCTGCTGTCAGGAAGTCTCAGCTATCAAGACCATATATTGTAGATTCTCACATTTGTTACATTTTATGAGCAGAAAATTAAAGGAAAAGTTAATCTATTTCTGTGTAGCCAGAATTATTAATCTGTGCTTTTGGCAGCAAGGCTCTCGACAGTAATTTAATCATCAGAGACAACTACTGACTTATGCCAACTTCAATTTCATTCGCTGGCATGGTTAACTAAAATGTAGAATCACAAAACTGTTATGCTGCAGAAGGGAACGATTTGGCCCATCGTGCCTGTGCCAGTTCTATTACCTAATTGTGCCACTTTCCTGCCTTTCCCCCATATCCCTGTACACTATTTCTAGCCATTTAATGCCTTTTTGAACGTCTCAATTGAATCTACCTCCACTGTATGCTTCCTATTGATTATGGATCAGAAATAGAGTCACACATTTTTCTTTATGTTTTAACAGCCATTTAATAGTTTATTTCAGGTTTGGAGCTCCAAAATGTTAAAGCTTTACTGTTGTTAATCTGGGGCTGATATTAAATTATACACGTTAAAAGAATGCTTCTGTTTTAAAATCCGTACTGTAAAAATTCAGTTTAGTAAAACATCTTCAAGGTGGACACCCCAGCAGGCGATGTCTATTCCAGTGGTTGATTTCAAAGATGATTGAACTGTGCTATCTCGGGCACAAATCTCAAAAAGGCAGACATTTAGAATTCACCAAGCCCTAGGCAACACAATAAGTCGTTCTCAGGTTCAAACAGCTTTTCCTGCTTCAACAGACACCAATGTTGGAACCATTCAAGTTGATAACTCAGGCATTTGAAAACTGATTGTATTGGTGACAAGACAATGAATAAGTCTTAATCTAATCTGGGCTAATCAACCCTCGCTGTTGGAAGGAAATCTCAACAGTATTGGCAGACATTTTTCCAAGTTGGAACAGTATAAATCTGACTACAACCATGTAATGCTAAGAAGAGCCCCCTGAGAAACTACCCTCAGAAGTGCTTTTTAACTAAGGGAGGGCAGAGAGAGAGAGAGAGGGAGTGAGAGAGACAAAATGTTGTACATTTGACAGAAAGTCAGGGAGTGTGAAAACGCTAAAACCACAGCACTGATGGAGAATAAAAAACCTTTGATCTCTCACAAAATCCACTGACCTACTGAGACCACCTGTACATGTAAATACAACAATTCAACAATAGAAACTATCAAAATTTGTGGGCATGACTTCATTTCATAGAATCCCTACAGTGTGGAAACAGGCCTTTCGGTCCAACAAGTCCACACCAACCCTCAGAGCATCCCACCCAGACCCATCCCCCTATAACCTACCTAATCTACATATCCCTGTACACTACAGGCAATTTAGCGCGGCCAATCCACCTACTCTGCACATCTTTGGACTGTGGGAGGAAACCGGAGCACCCGGAGGAAACCCACGCAGACACGGGGAGAATGTACAAACTCCATACAGATAGTCGTCCGAGAGTGGAATTGAACTTGGGATCCTGGCACTGTGAGGCAGCAGTGCTAACCACAAGTGTTAATCTCTTCAGAATCACCGAACTGTGGTATAGAAGGAGGCCATGCAGCCCATCATGTCTGCAGTACTCTTCAAATGAGCATTATGGCTTTCTGCTACTCTCCCACCTTTTATCCAGCAGCCTTCAACATTATTTCTATGCAAATAATCATCCAGTGGTCTCTTCAATGCTTTGAATGAATGTCCCATCATTTGGCCACTTGAGCATGCTTCACTAATGAGTAAAATAATGACGGAGATATTTATGCTCTGAATTCCACATTCCCACCTACTGCCAAATCTTTGATTCCCAGACCTAACAAGAATCAATTGACTCTGCATTAAAATCCAATTCCACTGCTTTTGGAGACAGAGAGTTCCAAAGTCATACAAATGTCTGAGAGAAAATAAAATTCTCCTCATCACTCTGCTAAAAAGACAACCCTTAATTTTAAATGTCACCCCTCACTCTTCTAAATGTCAGTGGATATAAGCTCAGCCTGTCCATTCTTTCCACATAAGACAATGCATCAACTTGTTCATTCCAGGTATTGATCTAATCAACCTTCTCTGAACTGAGTCCAGCATACTGAAGAACAAAACAGCTCGTCAAACAAAAGGATCATGTCAACAAACCTGCTGGATTAGGGGCACTGAATTGCTTCCCCAGTTCTTGTTTTCCTCCATCCATAACATTTTTTTTTGTCTGCCTATGTGCATATGCATGTATGTGTTGGTTATATCAGTTGTCTGGATGGTTGGTAATCAATGTAGAGTGATGCCAGCAGTGTCAATTCAATTCCCACAGTGGATGGGGTTACCATCAAGGGCTCTGCTTCTCAATCTCTGAAGGTATGTTGATGAGAAGAGTTTAGAGGGATATGGACAAATGTGGGCAATTGGAACTAGCCGAGTTGGTGCCATTGTTAGTATGGACCAGTCGGGCCATGCTGTTTCCATGCTGTATTATTCTATAACTCTATGACTCTCCCCTTACCTGAGGCATGGTGATCCTCAGGTTAAATTACCAACAGTTCTCTCTCTAATGAGAATACAGCTCTATGGTCTGGTGGGTTTGTTGTGGTGGGTGGAAGTGATGTGAATGTGATCAGAAAGAGGTTGGCATTTAACTAGTAGAGTTATAGTAGAGTTCATTGTTATTTATCTGTGGTTAGAATTTGTTTATTTGCTATAAATAATAGTCTCTATTAAGTACTGAAACCTGGTCCATTCTCTGTTAGCCTAGGTCTATCTGACAGGTAAACAGGTGTCTTTGTGTACTTTCATAACTTTTTTAACTTCTGCTATGACTCTAGGTATAGCTGGTCTTGATTTCCAGTGCACTAACTCAGTGATGTGTGACACTAACGCCTGCAACATCTTCTGTCACTCACCCCAACCCCGACAACACGAACACTGCATGCCTCTGCACTTGCTACTCATTCACTTGGGAGACCTTAAACAAAAACAGAAATTGGTCGGAAACCTCAGCAGGTCTGGCAGCATCTTTAGAGAGAAAGCTGAGTTAATATTTCGGGTCCAGTGACCCTTCTTCAGAACTGAATGTAACTAGGAAAGTGCTGGTATATCTGCTGAGGATTGTGTGGAGGAGAAAGGGGAGGTATAAACGATTGGTAGAGGTAAAGCCCAGAAAGAGTGAGAACAGCAGTTAGACAGACAAAGGTATGTGTAAGGGTCAGCCTAGAAGAATCAATAGCTCCTCATTGGGACCATTAGCGGCTGATAATAGGTTGGTTTTGCTAGCAGCACATGTGATGACAAGGCCTGGCATGTGGCAATTGGTGTAATGGCATGAAAGAAGGTGCTGAGGCCCTAAAATTATTGAAATTGATACTGAGTCTTGAAGGTTTTAGAACACCAAAGTGGAAAATGAGATGCTGTTCTCCCAGCTTGTGATCAGCTTCATTGGAGCACTGCAGCAAGCCTGAGACAGAAAATGTTGGCCAGGGAACAAGGTGATGTGTTGAAGTGACAAGCAACAGGAAACTCAGTATCATTTTTGCGGACAGTTAATTGGTGTTCTTTAAAATGGCTGACCGGTCTGTGTTTTGTCTCCCCAGTGTAGAGGAGACCACACTGTGAGCAGTGAATACAGTAGACTATATTGAGAGAAGTGCAGATAAACCGCTGCTTCACCTAAAATGTGTGTCTGGGGCCTTGGATAATGAGGAGGGAGGATGTAAATGGACAGGTGTTACACTTCCTCGGATTGTATAGAAAGGTGCCGTGGAGTGTGAGGAGAAGTGGAACACCATGCCCGAGAGGGAACTGTCCCCACGGAAGTCTGAAGGGGTTGTGGGTGGGAGGGGAGGCACGGTGGCTCAGTGGTTAGCATTGTTGCCTCACAGCACCGGGGACCCGGGTTCGATTCCACCCTCGGGTGACTGTCCATGTGGAGTTTGCACATTCTCCCTGTGTCTGCATGGGTTTCCTCTGGGTGCTCCGGTTTCTTCCCACAGCCCAAATATGTGCAGATTAGGTGGATTGGCCATGCTAAATTGCCTGTATTGTTCAGGGATATGTAGATTAGGTGGGTTATAGGGGGATGGGTCTGGGTGGGATGCTCTGAGGGTCAGTGTGGACTTGTAGGGCTGAAGGGCCTGTTTCCACACTGTAGGGATTCTATGATTCTATGATATGCCTGGTGGTGGCATCCTGCTGGAAGTGGTGGAAATGGCAGCTAATGATCCTTTGGATGTGAATGCTGGTAAGGTGGTAAGGAAAGGAGATGAAGGGGAGGGGAGGAAGTTTCTAGAGGGGTGTGGTTATCTCTAAGTTGTTGCACCTTGCATTTCTTAATGTTAACATGCTGAAATGTCCATCTTCTTCCTGAACCAAGGATTCCCCACCACTGTAGTTTATAGGATCCTCAGTCATGTCTAACTCATCTCCCGCACTTCGGCCTTCTCTCCTTGTCTTCCTGTTTAGATGAGAATACGGATGGCATGGTTAGCAAATTTACAGAGTACACCAAAATTGGTGGTATAGTGGACAGTGAAGAAGGCTATCTAATGTTAAAAAGAGATCTAGATCATTTGAGTCAATGGGCTGATTAGTGGCAGATAGAGTTTAATTTGGATAAACAGATAAACGGAAGTAATTGCAGTTTGGTAAAACAAACAAGGGCAGGGCTTATATAGTTAAAATTAGGGGCCTGGGCAATGTTGTCGAACAGAGGGACCCAGGGGTTCAGGTACATAATTCTTTGAAGTTTGCATTACATGTAGACAGAATGGTAAAGAAATCTGGTTTAGTATACTGCCTTCATTGTTCAGGCCTTTGAGTAAAGGAGTTGAGATGTCACATTGAGGATGTATGGCATGTTGATGGGGACTCTTCTGGAGTACTGTGTCCAGTTCTGGTCACCCTGTTATAGAAAGGACATTATCAAGCTGAAGAGGGTTGAGAAAAGATTCACCAGGATGTTGCCAGGTATGGAAGGCTGGATAGGTTGGGACTTTTGTCACTGGAGCATAGGAGGTAGAAAGGCGACCTTATAGAAGTTTATAAAAATTCAGGGTGGAGATTTCAAGATTGAGAACATAGTTTTAAGATGAGAGGAGAGAGATTTTGAAAAGACGTGGGAGCAATTTTTTTTTGCACGGAGACTGGTTTGTGTGTGGAATGAAGTGGTGAAGGTGGGTACAGTTACAATGTTTAAAAGACATTTAGATAAATACATGAAAAAGAAATGTTTGGAGGGATATGAGCCAAGTGCAGGCAGGTGGAACTAGTTTAGCTTGCGAATATGGTTGGAATGGACTGGATGGACCGAAGCGTCGGTGTTTCCGTGCTGTATGACTCTATGATTCTATAACAGAGTAGGGGGAAACACTCTACTGTCTGTATTTAAATGGGGAAAAAACTTTAAAAACAAACATCCTATGGTCAAGAGAGATAGTAGGAACTGCAGATGCTAGAGAGTCTAGGATAACAAGGTGTAGAGCTGGATGAACACAGCAGGCCAAGCAGCATCAGAGGAGCAGGAAGGCTGACGTTTCGGGCCTAGACCCCTTCTTCAGAAATGGGGGAGGAGAAGGGGGTTCTGAAATAAATA
>NC_063337.1:70493216-70531338 GCF_021869965.1 Rhincodon typus
TCATCCAGCTCTACACCTTGTTATCTCTATGGTCAAGAGAGTCTGGCATTAAGAAAAATCCAATTCACTTTATCTTATCTGCGACGTGTCCAAGTAGTAAGGGTCAGGAAAACAAGGCAACCCAGAAGCACTGAGGACTCTAAGTTTGGCACCAAATCAATGGCAAAGGCTGTCTCTAAAAGCCACGACACTTGTGGACCTTTTTTTTTGTAAATGATGATAATGCATATTGAATGCATACTTGAATTTGTAAAGTACACTTTCTGAATGTCACTTAGAAGGTAATAGCTGATCTCAAAATGTTGAAAGCATTGTCATACCATTTGGGGTGCCAAGTAGCTGATTCATATTAGCAAATGTGCCCTCATCACTCTCAGCTTTAGTGCTGAGACACCATGACCATTACTGTTCAGTTTTGCCTGAATAAAACGGTACACTGAGCACTTTTTTTATCAGCTTGACACAAATACAATCATTGCCTCTGTAATTTAAATAATGGCCTCCCACTTCTATTTCTGTGGTACTGAAAGTGCAGTGGAATACAATCCCCCAGCAAAGCAACCCTCACAAGATGCTGAACAAGACACTGCACATCACATTTACTAAGCAGCAGCAGTATGGAGATGCAGAATCTTATATAATCACGACCCAGGGTGCCGTCGGGAAGGTAAGACTTTTTCTGTATAAAAGCTTACCTCATGCAGCAGCGGCCTTCTTGCTTTCAGTGGCGGGAGATGGTGAGGAAACAAGCCAGGAAGTGAACTAATTTTTTCCGGCATTGGCTAAACCCGAAACACTACATGTGTGGTGTCTCCCACCCATTCTCCTCCTCTAACCAAAAAAAACTGTGTGGAGGGCCAGTAAGGTAAGGCTTTTTTTTATTCTTCTGGAAATGTAGAGTAGAAGGAATGGAAGCTAGGGCAGTTGCATGCTCCTCTTGCAGGATGTGGGAGGTAAGGGTCACTGCTGGTGTCCCCTCTGACTTCATCTGCGAGAAGTGCACCCAATTCCTCAAAAACCGTGTTAGGGAACTGGAGCTGGATAAACTCTGGGTCTTTCCGGAGGCTAAGGGGGTGATAGAGAAGAGTTATAAGGAGGTGGTCACACCCAAGGTACAGGAAAAAGGTGGCTGGGTGACTGTCAGGAAGGGGAAAGGGGATGGGCAGACAGTGCAGGGATCCCCTGTGGCCGTTCCCCTCAATAATAAGTTAACCGTTTTGGAAACTGTTGAGGGGGACGACTTACCAAGGGAAGGCCATAGCGGACAGGTCTCTGGCACTGAGCCTGGCCCTGTGGCACAGAAGGGAAGGGGGGAGAATAGGACAGCAATTGTAGTGGGGGATTCAATAGTCAGAGGCACAGACAGGTGGTTCTGTGGACGCGAACAAGACGAACGGATGATATGTTGCCTCCCGGGTGCCAGCGTCCGTGACGTTTCGGATTGTATCTTCAAGATCCTTAAGGGGGAGGGTGAGCAACCAGCAGTCATGGTACACATCGGTACCAATGACATAGGTAGAAAAAGGACAGAGAATGTGAAAAACGAATACAGGGAGTTAGGTTGGAAGCTGAAGTCCAGGACAAACAGGGTAGTTACCTCTGGATTACTCCAGTGCCACGTGATAACGAGGTAAGAAATAGGGAGAGAGTGCAGCTAAACACGTGGTTACGGGGCTGGTGTAGGAGGGAGACCTTCCATTATGTGGATAATTGGAGCACATTCTGGGGAAGGAGGGACCTGTACAGTAAGGACGGGTTGCACCTGAACCGGAAGGGCACAAATATCCTGCGAGAGAGATTTGCTTGAGCTATATGGGATGGTTTAAACTAGATTGGCAGGGGGTGGGGAACTGGATTTGTAATTCAGAGGATGAGGTATTCAGCCTTCCAACGGACACAACAGGGAGTGAGATTGTTAATAAAGAAATGCGGTCGATGGAGCGAAATTGCGGACACAGGGATGATTTGAAGTGTGTATACCTCAATGCTAGAAGTATCAGAAATAAGGCGGATGAACTTAGAGCATGGGTCAGTACTTGGAACTACGATGTTGTGGCCATTACAGAAACTTGGGTAACTCAGGGACAGGAATGGTTGTTGGAAGGTCCAGGATTTAGATGCTTTAAAAGAAATAGGGAGGGTGGTAAAAGAGGCAGGGGAGTGGCATTGTTAGTCAGGGCTAGTATAGCAGCTACTGAAAGGCAGTTCGAGAATGATATGTCTGCAGAGTCAGTTTGGGTGGAGGTCTGGAACAAGAAAGGAGCACTCACTTTGTTGGGGTTTTTTTACAGACCCCCTAATAGTTGCAGAGAAGTGGAGGAGTGGATTGGGAGGCAGAAACTAAAACTAAAACTAAAAAGTTTCCAAACAATATTTGGAAAGGAGCAGAAGTCACAGGGTTGTAGTCATGGGTGACTTCAACTTTCCAAATATTGTTTGGAAACTTTTTAGTTGTAATAGTTTAGATGGTGCGGATTTTGTCCAGTGCGTACAGGAAGGATTCCTGACACAGTATGTAGATAGACCAACACGAGGAGAGGCCACTTTGGATTTGGTGCTTGGCAATGAACCGGGCCAAGTGTTAGACCTGTTGGTAGGAGAGTATTTTGGCGGTAGCGATCATAACTCTGTTACTTTTACAATAGTCATGGAAAAGGATAGGTACATACAGCAGGGTAAGGTTTATAATTGGGGGAAGGGTAATTATAATTCTGTTAGGCAAGAACTGGGTAACATAAAATGGGAACAGATGCTGTCAGGGAAGGGCACTATAGAAATGTGGAGATCGTTTAAGGAATGCATACCACGTGTGCTCGATATGTTTGTCCCTAGCAGGCAGAGAAGATGCAGTCGAGTGAGGGAGCCTTGGTTCTCGAGAGAGGTCGAACGACTGGTTAAGAGGAAGAAGGATGCTTATATAAGGTTTAGGAAACCAGTATCGGAAAAGGCTATAGAGGGATACAAGTTATCCAGGAAGGAGCTGAAGAAAGGGCTTAGGAGAGCTATAAAGGGGCATGAGAAAACCTTGGCAGATAGGATCAAGGAAAACTCCAAGGCTTTTTACACGTACGTGAGGAATAAGAGAATGACCAGAAAAAGGGTAGGGCCGATCAAGAATTGTAAAGGGAATTTGTGCACGGAGCCTAAAGAGATAGTAGAGGTCCTTAATGACCTCTTCAGTATTCATAACTGAGAGGGACCAAGTTGTAGGGGAGGACAGTGTGAAACAGGCTGGTAGGCTAGAGGAGGTAGATGATAGTAAGGAAGATGTACTAGGAATTTTGAGGAACTTGAAGATAGATAAATCCCTCGGGCCTGCTGGGATTTATCCCAGGGTTCTATGGGAAGTGAGGGAAGAGATCGCAGGGCCTTTGGCGATGATCTTTTCATCCTTACTGTCCACGGGTATAATGCCGGAAGATTGGGAGAGTGGAAAACGTCATTCCCTTGTTCTAATAAGGGAATAGGGATAACCCTGGAAATTACAGGCCAGTTAGTCTTACTTCAGTGGTGGGAAAATTATTGGAAAAGACTCTGAGAGATAGGGTTTATGATCACTTGGATAGGCACAGTTTGATTCGTGATAGTCAGCATGGATTTGTGAGGGGTAGATCATGCCTCACAAACCTTATTGAATTCTTTGAAAAGGTGACCAAACACGTGGATGAAGGTAGAGCAGTGGATGTGGTATACATGGATTTAAGTAAGGCATTTGATAAGGTTCCCCATGGTAGGCTCATGCAGAAAGTAAGGAGGCATGGGATAGGGGGAAATGTGGCAGATTGGGTTCAGATTTGGCTGACCCTTAGAAGACAAAGGGTGGTAGTGGACGGAAAATATTCAACATGGTGCTCAGTTACGAGTGGTATACCACGAGGATCAGTTCTGGGCCCTCTTCTATTTGTGATTTTTGTAAATGATTTGGATGTAGGAGTGGAAGGGTGTATTAGTAAGTTCGCGGACGATACGAAGGTGGGTCAAGTTGTGGTTAGTGCGGAGGGCTGTTCTAGGTTACAAAGGAACATTGATAGGATGCAGAGCTGGGCTGAGAAGTGGCAGATGGAGTTTAACCCTGAAAAGTGTGAGGTGATTCATTTTGGAAGGACAAATTTGAAAGCAGAGTACAGGGTTAACGGAAAGATTCTTGGCAATATGGAGGAGCAGAGGGATCTTGGGGTTCATGTCCAAAGTTCCCTGAAAGCTACCACCCAGGTGGATAGAGTTGTTAAGAAGGCGTATGGTGTGCTAGCTTTCATTAATAGAGGGATTGGGTTCAAGAGCCGTGAAGTTATGCACCAGGTATACAAAATCCTGGTTCGGCCACATCTGGAGTATTATGTCCAGTTCTGGTTGCCTCATTACAAGAAAGATGTGGAAGCGTTGGAAAAGGTGCAGAGGAGATTTACCAGGATGTTGCCTGGAATGGACGGAAGGTCTTACGAGAAAAGGTTGAGAGAGCTAGGGCTTTTCTCTTTAGAATGACAAAGGATGAGAGGTGACTTGATAGAGGTGTACAAAATGACCAGAGGTAGAGTGGACAGCCAGAGACTTTTTCCTAGGGTGGAGGTAGCTGTTATGAGGAGGCATAGTTTTAAAGTGAGTGGAGGTAGATATAGGGGAGACGTCAGAGGTAGGTTCTTTACTCAAAGAGTGGTAGGGGCATGGAATGCATTGCCGGAGAGGGTAGTGGAGTCGGCCTCACTAGGGGCATTTAGGCAGCAATTATATAGGCATATGGAGGATAGTATAAGGTAGGGGTGGAGGTTAGATAGACCTTAGGTTTAGGGTAAAAGTTCGGCACAACATCGTGGGCCGAAGGACCGGTACTGTGTTGTACTGTTCTATGTTCTATGTTCTACTGTTAGAACAAAATAATCAGAACGGTTAGCATCTGAGGAGAGAAGAGTAGATCTGAGATCCTTGATCATTCATCAGAACCAGAGTGTTGGCTCCTTTTCTCTCTCTTGCTGAGCATTTCCAGCATTCTCTGTTTTATTTCAACAGCAAATTTAAGCATCCACAAATTCAGTATCCACAGACTTTTTTTTGCGTCTGGGAGATTTTGTTAGTTTAAGATGTAGTAGACATTGGAGGAAGCAGATTGTGGAGCCAGGGAATGAGGACCAGGACACTAACCCCATCCAGCATTGCCTAAAGCTCAGCCATCAACCATCACATTTACTTATTCCACAAAGAGTAACACCCGAGGTTTATTGTTGCAGAGGGCACTTCAGCACTCTCATTCCCTTCCAATGTGCCCTATTATCAAAAAACAAAGAACAGTCCAACACAGGAACAGGCCCTTCCGCACACCGAGACTGCACCAACACATGATGCCTTTCTAAACTTAAAACTTTTAAACTTCTAAACTTTTGCCTCTTCATGATCTGCATCCCTCTATTCCCTGCCTATTCATATATATGTCAAGTTTCCTCTTACATTTGCTGTTGTATCCGCTTCCACCAACTCCTGTGGCAGCACATTCTGGGCACTTATCATACTCTGTGTAAAAAAAAAAACCTGCCTCTCATATCTACTTTAAACTTACCAACTTTTACCTTAAACTTATGTCCCCTAGTAATTAACATTTCTAACGTAGGAAAAAGACTCTGACTATCTACTCTATCTGGGCCTCTCATCACTTTTATAAACATCTATCAAGTCACCCCTCATCCTTTGACATTCAAGTAGAAACAAATTAAGTTCGTCCAACGTCTCCTCAAAACTAATACCCTCCAAACCAGGCAACATCCTGGTAAATCATTTCTGTACCTTCTCCAAAGGTTCCGTATCCTCTGGTAGTGTGGTGACCAGAACTGTACACAATATTCCAAATATGGCCTGACTAAAGTTCTATACTTGCCAATTTTAATACTCTACGCCCCAACCAATGAAGGCAAACATGCTATATGCCTTCTTATCCACTTGTGTTGCCACTTACAGTGAACTATGAACCTGTACACTTAGATCCCTTTGTATGTTTATGCGACTAAGGGTTCTGCTATTTACTGTATATTTCCCTCCTGCATTAGATCTTCCAAAATACATCACCTGGCATCTGTCCAGATTAAATTCCATTTGCCATATCTCTGCCTAATTCTCCAGTCTATTTATACCATGCTGTATTTTCTGGCAATTTCTCCTCACTATCCACAGATACCCTAATTTGTGTATTGTCTGAAAATGTACTAATCAGGCTACTTACATTTTCCTCCAAGTCATTCATTTTTGTTACAATCAAAGGGGTCCCAGCACTGATCCCTGCAGAAAATCACTTGTCAAAGGTCTCCAGTCTGAAGAATACCCTTCCACTGTTACTTTCTGTCTTCTTTGACTAAGCCAGTTCCATATCCATCTTACCAACTCCCATGTGACTCCACCCTTTGTATCAGGCTGCCATGACAGACTTTGTCAAAGACTTTCCTAAAGTCCATATCGACAACATCTGCTGCCCTGCCCCCACCAATTATCTTTGCCTCTGCTTCAAAAAATCTCAATAATGTTTATGAGTCAGGACATTTCTCACACAAAGCAATTCTGCCTATTGCAAATAAGTTCATATATTTTCCAAATGTGAGTAAATCCTATCCCTGACAATGTTCTCCAATAATTTTCAACCACTGATAAAAGGCTCACTGATTTCCCTGATTATCCCCAGTGCCCTTCTTAAACAAAGGAGCAATGTTGGCAATTCTCCAGTTCTCTGGAACATCACCTATGACCAAACAGGATATAAAGATTTCGCACAAGACCCAACAATTTCCTTACCTGTCTCCCTCAGCATTCTAAGGATTGACCCCATCAGGTCCTGGGGACTTATCCACCTTAATGCTTCTCAAAACACCCAATACCTCCTTTTTTATATTGACATGTCCCCGAATATCAACATACCCTCTTGGGAATCCCTATCCACCATATACTTCTCTTTTGTGAATACTGGTTCAATATATTCATTAAGGACCTCACCCACTTCCTTCAGCTCCACACGAGTTCCTTCCTTTGTCCTTGAGTGGATCTACCTTGGATATTCATCCTATTTATGCCCCTCATGATTTTATAAGCTTCTGTGAGGTCACCCCTCAGCCTCTGACACTCCAGGAAAAATAGCCCCAGCCTATTCAGCCTCTTCCTGTAGCTCAAACCCTCCACGTCTGGCAACATCCTTGTACATCTTTTCTGAACCCTTTCAAGTTTCACAACATCCTTCCTATAGCAGGGAGACCAGAATTGCAAGCAGTATTCCAAAAGTGGTCTAACCAATGTCCTGTACAGCTGCAACATGACCTCCTAACTCCTGTATGCAATGCACTGACCAATAAAGGCAAGCAAACCAAATGCCTTCTTCACTATCCTGTCTACCTACGACTCTACTTTCTAGGAATTATGAACCTGCACTCCAAGGTCTCTTTGTTCAGCAACACTCCCCAGGACCTTATCATTAAGTATATAAGTCCTGCCCTGATTTGCCTTTCCAAAATGCAGCACATCACATTTATCTAAAGTCCACCTGCTACTCCTCGGCCCACCAGCCCATCTGTTCTTTGAGGGCTCTTTGTGTCGTGAGAATCTTAAACCTTTTAGTTGCCTCCTTTTTCATTTTGACTAAATTCACAATTTTTCGTGTCACCCAAGTTTCTCATACTTTACCATCCTTATCCTTCATTTTCACAGGTACATGCTGGCCTGGATCTCTAATCAACTGCCCTTTAAAAGAATCCCACAAGTCAGGTGCGGATTTACCCTCGAACAGCTGCCCATTCTACATTTCCCAGTTCCTGCCTGATATTGTGATAGTTAGCCTTCCCCCAGTCTCGTGCTTTCACCAGAGACTACTCTTATCCTTTTCCATAAGTAACATAAAACTTACAGAATTATGGGTACTGTTCCCAAAATACTCCACCACTGAATCTTCAATCACCTGGCCAAGCTCATTCTCCAATACCAAGTCCAGTATGGTCCCTTCATTAGTTGGACTACTTCTATATTGTTTCATTGTTTCAAAAAACTACCCTGGACACACCTAATATATTCCACCAGACCATCAGTCCTGTTGTGTTCAAAAACTTCATCCTGTCTATTCTTTCTCTTAGACCTACTGGCCTTAGTTTCTGACTCCTCCTGGGTCATTTTACTTGCTGACCTATTGCTTTGGTTTCTGACCTGTGCCACACTAACAACACCTTCCCTCCAAGTGGAACTAGCAAACCTCCCTGCCAGGATATTGATGCCCCTCCAGTTCAGGTGCAACCTGCTGAACTTATACAAGTCCCACCTGCCCAGGAATATACCTCAATGAACAACATACCTGAAGCCCTCCCCCCTACACCAGCTCTTTAGCCACATATTTAAGTGCAATAGCTTTCTATTCTTAGCCTCACATGGCACAGGATGTAATTCTGAGATTACACCCCTAGACTTCCTGCTTTTCAACTTCCTACGTAAGTCCCTGAACTCCTTTTGCAGGACCTTATCTCTTTTCTGCCAATGTCGTATCAATATGGACCTGCTCACTCTCCTCTCTCAGAATATCCTGGGCCCACTCAGAGACATCCTTGGCCCTAGCACCAGGGAGACACCACACCATCCTGGAGTCTCACTTGTGGTAACAGAAATGCCTATTTGTACCCCAGACTGTAGAGTCCCTATCACTGCTGCTTGCCTGCACTTGGAGCCTCCCTGGTACAATAGTGCCAGTTGTGGTGCCACTCACAAGGCTGCTGCTGCTTTCAACTGAAAAGCACCCCCCCACCACCCCGCTCCCCACCCCCACAACAGTATCCAGTACCTGTCTGAGAGGGGAATGGCCGTAGGAGACTCCTGCACTGCCTGACCATGATTATTGATCTTCTTGGTGATGAAGTCAACTTTTCTGTCTGTATAGCCCCAGCTGGTGGTGTGACTAACTCACTAATTGTATAATCTATGAAATTCTTAGCATCATGACTGGCCTATTGTGAGTCCATCACAGCTCCAGACACTCCATGTGGCAAATCAGAAGCTGCAACTGAACACACTTCCTGCATATGTGGTCACTATGAACACTGGGTGTGTCCCTGATTTCCCACATATTAGAGGAACATTCTATGGATTTGAATTCTCCTGCCATTGTGAACCTTATCAAGTCAATCAATTTTGTCAACTATGAACAATAATCCAGGAACTGATTGCACAATCTAATCCACTAGTCGCCAAACTCAGCTCTCTCACTTCTGCCCTCTACACCTAGCAGATTACAACTACAAAAAGTCATGACATCACCTTTGGAGCTCCTGCTCCTAGGTTCATCCCAGATTTTCTCTGACTGATACCGCTCCTCAAGTATTTATCCTGCTGGAGCTGCCACTCTTCACATCTAGTTTTGGTTTTGTTCGCTCTGTTGCTGCTGCTGTCACTACTTGGACTGACCTCCAAAGTGTGCTTTTTGTCAGCAAATCTCAATAAAGCAGTTACCTTCAGAATCCCAATAGGTAAGAAACTTACTGATCCAAAACAGTAACAAGTCAGCCACTGAGTATTCATTGTATGATAATCAAAGCAACAGAATACAAATTTAGTTTTGCAATAAGCTTCCATAAATGTAATTAGGCCCTAGATAGATTGTCTTTTTTGAATGAGGCATTCTTGTTGTCAAATCTCCTACATGGGGCAAACACTGGACTGTTTTTTGTCAGCTTAAACTAACAAATAGTAGTCATTTTGACCTAATGGAATTATGTTAGACAACATCCTTCTTTTTACAAAGGTGAAATACTGTGGATTCTGGAAATCTGGGGGGAAAAAGTGAATGTTGGAGAACCTCAGCATATATGAGAGCATTGTTGGAAACAGAAACAGAATTAATCTTTCAAGTCCAATATAACTCTTCAGATCTACCCATCCTTGCATGGGCAGTTAGTAGCACATTGTCTGTGTAACGTATGCATGTCATAATCAAATGTGCTGATCAGTAATCAGCGCAACGATGTAACAATATGCTCTAAACACAGTGGCATACAATGACCTCTGCATTTCTACTAAAAAATTCAAGCAAGATGGAAATTATGCAGTAAATAAACCTCACAGCAATTCTCTGTCACTGTTGACATTGTTACCTTTGCCACTGCGTAAAGATTTATGTCAACAGCAATTTCTAGTTGTAATGTTTTCACATCTAAGATAGTTAACCTTAGATGGTGTATACTACTGAAAGTCATTGGTGGAATAACTAATATTCTGATTAATATGTATTACTGAGGGAAAATTTATATCATCCATCACTTTCCTACTGATACAGGAGACATCTAACTAAAATGACAGTGTATGAAATTGCTGGAGAAGAAGGTAGCTCTTTTCATTTACCCTGAAGCAGCTGTGGCCTTGAGTTTGGCAGTTTGCAAGACTCTGTGGAGTCTCTCACAGATCTGCTGCAATTTATATTTCAAGATTTCAGTTAGTTCAGTTGCACAGCCTGTAACAAGCATTTTACCAGACATGATTTTACTTTCTCTTATCCTGTTATCTCTTCTTTTCTTACTCTCCTTATTTAGAATCAATAATATCAGGCATATCCTTACATTATATTAATTTCCAGTAGTACTATTATTACCGATAGTGGTATTATCTCTGATGTTGTACAACAGAATTAAAATTATTAAAAACAGTTTGGTCTGGGTTCTGTAATTTGTGACAGAACATTTAACAAAAAAGGGGGCAAAAAGGGACATTGTCAGCATGAGAAACTACAGAGTAAATTTGCTGTTATGGTATGCACAACAGGTCCAGACAATAAAATGGCCACCTTATTTGGTTTTCTCCAATGATTAGCACTTTGAAGGTTTGGGCCTTTGCAATTTTATGGCATCTACTTACAGTGCTCATCAGGTGCACTATGATGGAGATTTACTCAGGTTTTCATTTAGCCCAAATTGATGGGATGAAATTATGCTCCCTTCCTTCCATTTTTCAACATGAAATTGTTTAGACAGTTCTAATCTGTCCATGTTGGTCATTAGTGAATAGAGTAAAATTGCTAGTAATGCAGTAGCAATTGAAATGAGTCAGTTCCACACAATGGACAGTGAATGCAGACTAAGTGTCCATGAACTTTATAAAAATGCACTAAAAACTGACCTTTTGATGCTTGAGTAATTGGAAATAACCAGAAGTTTTCCTCTGCAATATATGAATTTCAGATTGCTTGTTAGCATCGAAAGAAGCAATACATTCTCCTACCATTCATTGACTTTGCTCATTTGGAACACAGTGCTTTTTGATGGGTTTATAAAAGAACTCCCTAAAATTAAGAAATGCCAATTTTGTGCAGTGTTTGATACAGGTTCACTACTGTAAGTGTTCTACTTAAATTTCAAATACATATAAATGTGGGATGAAAATAAAATGAAAAAGCAAACATGTTTTAATTAGTGTAAAATTGTTTATCTGTTTCTTATCATTTTAATGTTGCTATGTCTGCTCATTGTTCAACAATTTTGAGGTTCTTGCATGCTGTATGGGTGAGAGTGGGGACTGCAGGGAAAATAGTATAGAGATCCATGGGTGGGGTGGGGTTGAGGGTGTGAATAGGAATGTGGTTGTGACAGGGGATGTATAATTAGGGAGATAGATACAGTTCTCTGCAGCCATGAGAGGGAGTTGCAAAGGCTTTGTTCCTCCCAGATGCCAGCATTGTGAACATCTCCTAAGGCTCTAAAAAAAGTTGGTGAGGAGGAATCCAGTTCTCAACATCCATGTTGGTACCAATGCCATTGATAGGTCTAGAAAAGAGATTCTGCTGAAAGTTAGGAATTAAATTAAAAATCAGAAGCTCCCAGGTAGTAATTTCCAGATCTCTATTGAGCTGCAAGAAAATTAACATAACACTGAATAAAATAGTCAAGGGCATAAATAAGTTGTTCAGAGATTGGTGTAGGTTGAATGGGTTTCAGTTCATCAGCACTGGTGCTAGAAGAAGTGAACCGTCCTGGTGGAACTGCACCAAGACAAATGTCCGTGTGTTTAGAATAACTAAGGCTATAGAAATGGATTTTAAAGTGATGAACTGGGGTACACTGGGACAGGGGATTGCAATTGGGAAAAAGGAAATGCAGGTTTATATTGCAAAAATATGTGCCAGCATTATAGGGCAGCTATTTCGATAATGATACCCAGAATGATACAGGAAGGTGCAGAGCATTCAAACATAGAAAATCCACAGTTAATAGGGTCAGGAGGGAAAAGCAAATGGTCAAAAGACCGAAAAAATGGCACTCCATTTGAATCCACATAATATTTGGAATGAAAAGTTAAGAATTAATGGCACAGAGATTTATGCATACGGTATTACAGCCATGACAGAGAAGTGTTACAAGGACATCAAAGATGGAAACTAAATATTCATGGGTCTGTGACTTTTCAAATGGAGTGGCAAGAAAGAAATCGTGATAGGGGTAATAAGGTGTAGAACTGGATGAACACAGCAGGCCAAGCAGCATCAGGGGAGCAGGAAGGCTGATGTTTTGGGCCTAGACCCTTCAAGCTTTGTTAGTATGGAATGGAAGAAATACAACAACGAGGTTGGGAGATGTAGAATTCACATGTGTGGAGGTAAGAATAACAATGGGAAAAAGACATAAACACAGAGCATGCTGGAAAAACTCAGCAGGTCTGGTAGGATCAATGGAGGGTAAAACAGAGCCAATGTTCTGAATCCAGTATGACTCTTCAGAACTGAACGATGTTAGAAAAAGGTGTTTTTTTTAAATACTATTGACAGAGGTTAGTGTTTAGGGGCAGTAGTGATGAAAGAACAGATCATAGAGCATAGAGTCATACAGAATGGTAACAGACCTTTTTGGTCTAGCTCGTCCATGCCGACCAGGTGTACCACATGTATCTAGTTCCATTTGCCTGCATTTGATCCAAATCCCTCTGAACCTTTCCTATTCATGTACCTGTCCAAATGTCTTCTAAATGTTGTGATTGCATCCACCTCTACCACTTCTACTGGCAGTTCATTCCGTACAAAAAAAAGGTTGCCCCTCAGGTCCCTTTCAAATCTTTCCCCTCTCACCTTAAATCTATGCCTTTTGGTTTTGGACTCGCCTACCCTTGGAAAAAGACTACAAGGTGTAGAACTAGATGAACACAGCAGGCCAGGCAGCATTAGAGGAGCAGGAAAGCTGACATTTCAGGTCTGCTGTGTTCATCCAGCTCTACACCTTGTTATCTCAGACTCCACCATTGGCAGTTCCTACTATCTCTCTTGGAAAAAGACTGTAGCGTTTCACCCTATATAAGCCTCTCATGACTTTAAAAACCTCAATAAGGTAACCCCTCATCCTCTGACACTCCAGGGAAAAGATACCAGCCAATCCATCCTCTCCTTATAACCCAAACTCTCCAATTCTAGCAACGTCTTTGCAAATTTTTTCTACACACTTTCTAGTTTAACAACATCTATCCTATAACAGGGCAACCAGAATTGTACGCAGTATTCCAAAAGTACTGTCACAAATGTCTCGCAAAGCTGCAATATGATGTCTCAACTATAATATTCAATGCTCTGACCAATAAAGGCAAGCATGCCAAACACTTTCTTCATCACCACATGCAATGCTACTTTCCAGGAGCCATGGACCTGCACCCTTCTTTTCAACAATGCTCCTTAGGACCCTACCATTAAATGTGTAAGTCCTGCTCTTGTTCATCTTACCAAAATGCAACATCTCGCATTTATCTAAAACTCTATCTGCCACTTCTTGGCCTATTAGCCCCTCTGATCAAGATATCTTTGTACTCTTAGATAATCTTCTTCACTGTCCACTACACCACCAGTTTTGGTGTCATCTGCAAACCTACTAACCACAATTCCTATATTCTCATCCAAATAATTGGTTAAAAATGACAAACAATAGTGGACCCAGAACCAATCCTTGCAACACACCGCTGGTCACAGGCCTCCAATTTGAATCACTACCTCTACTACCACCCTTTGTTTTCGACCATCAAGCCAATTTTGTATCCAATTGCCAATCTCTCCCTGGATCTCATGTAATGAAACCTTACTAGTCAGTCTACCATGCGGGATCTTGTAGAAGGCCTGTGAAAGCCCATGTAGACAACATAAAGTCATAGAGTCATACAGCACGGAAATAGACCCTTTGGCCCAACCAGTCCATGCTGAACAAAATCCCAAACTAAACTAGTCCCACCTGGCTGCTCCTGACCCATGTCCCTCCAAACCTTTCCTGTTCATATATTCATCCACATGTCTTTTAAACGTAATTGTACCCGCATCCACCACTTCATCAGGAAGTTCATTCCACACAAGAACCACCCTCTGTGTAAAAAATTTGCCTCATGTCTTTTTTAAATCTCTCTCCTCTCACTTTAAAAATGTGCCTCCAGTCTTGAAATTCCCCATCTCAGGTAAAAGACAACTACCATCAACTCTATACATCCATCACACTGCTTCATTTATCATCTTGATAACCTCCTCAAAAAACTCAATCAAATTTGTGAGGCATGATCTTGCATGTACAAAACCATGCTGACTATCCAAAATCAATCCTTGCCTTTCCAAATGCATGTAAATCCTATTTCTTGGAATCCCCTCCATCAACTTACCCACCGCTGATGTCAGCCTCACTGGTCTATAATTGTCTGGCTTTTTCCTGCAGTCTTTCTTGAACAAAGGTACAACATTAGCCAATCTAGTCTTCTGGCATTTCACCCATAGCTGTTGATGATATGCAAAAGACAAAGGAATTGTTAATGATAATGTCAGTGGGAACAATGATTTAAAATATGTGCAAACTAAGCTGTGAAAGTCAGTGAATGGGTCCTGTCCATTGAGACCAAACAAGACACAAACAAGACAAGGATGTCAGGAGTGGTGAGAGAATTAAGAAAAAAAGAAAGCAGGTATCATTCCATCTGTTTCTGAGGTTATAAAATTCAATGTTTAAGTCTCAAGGCTGTAAACTGTCTAAGCGGACAACAATTGTTGTTTGTCATGCTTGTGTTGTGCTTCATTGGAAAACTGCAGCAGCCCCAGGACAGAGATTTTAGCATAGGAGTAAGGTGATTTATTCAGATGCCAAGCAACTAAGGCCCGGATTGTTCCTCCAGAAAGAGTGGATGTGTTCCACAAAGCAGTGCTCTGTAAAGGCAAACACAGCACTGGAGTGAGTTTGTCTCTTTGCCCCCTAAAAGTAGCTGCACAGAAAATAAATAAAAAATTAATGAGGGCATGTAAAAAAGGCAGTACATTAATCATGAGTGACTTTAATCTTCATATAATTTGGGAAAGATAAATTACCAGAGCCACGAGGAAGAATGCATATAGCATACTCCAGACAGTTATCGAGAACAATATGTTGTGGATCCATTTTTGCAGCAGCAGTGGGAGCGGTGAGAGCAAGGTCTGGGGGGCTGCTGAGAAGGTAAGTTTCCCATTTAAATACTTACCTTGTGGAAGCAGCGGCCTCCATTTTTGCAGCAGCAGCGGGAGCTGTGAGAGCGAGGACCGGGGGCTGCCAAGAAGGTAAGTTCTTCATTTCGGCAGTGGAGCTGAGTGGGAGTGGTCGAATTGCGCTCTTGGAACGTGAGTGAACTGATATATTTGGGCAGTGGCTAAACCCGAGACACTACACGTGGGTCTCCCACCCACCCTCCTCCTCCAACCAAAAAGAAAGACTCTGTGGTATGTTGATAAGGTAAGGTTTTTCTTTTTCTTTTTTTTACTGTGTGCTGGTAAGTAGAATGATTGGTAAAAATTTTTTCATTTCATTTATCTATTATTTGATATTAAAGTAAGATTAAGCTAAGCTTAAGAGTAAAAATGGCAGGAGATCCCAGACCCGTGTTACGCTCCTCTTGCTCAATGTGGGAGCTCAGGGACGTGGCTGACGTCCCTGACTCCTACACGTGCAGGAAGTGTGTCCAGCTGCAGCTCTTGTTAGACCGCATCATGGCTGTGGAGCTGTGGGTGGACTCACTTTGGAGCATCCGCGATGCTGAGGAAGTCGTGGATAGCACGTTCAACAAATTGGTCACACCGCAGATTAGGATTGCTGAAGGAGAAAGGGAATGGCTGACCAAAAGGCAGAGAAAAAGCAGGAAGGCAGTGCAGGTGTCCCCTGCGGTCATCTCCCTCCAAAACAGATATACCGTTTTGGATACTGTTGGGGGAGATGGCTCACCAGGGGAAGGCAGCAGTAGCCAGGTTCATGTCACCGTGGCTGGCTCTGCTGTACAGAAGGGCGAGAAAAAGAGTGGAAGGGCTATAGTCATAGGGGATTTGATTGTAAAGGGAGTAGATAGGCGGTTCTGTGGTCGAAAACGAGACTCCCGAATGGTATGTCGCCTCCCAGGTGCACGGGTCAGGGATGTCTCAGATCGACAGCAGGACGTTCTGAAGGGGGAGGATGAACAGCCAGCTGTCATGGTGCATATAGGCACCAATGATATAGGCAATAAACGGGATGAGGTCCTACAAGCAGAACTTAGGGAGTTAGGAGCCAAGTTAAAAAGTAGGACGTCAGAGGTAGTAATCTCAGGATGGCTACCAGCGCCACTTGCTAGTCAGAGTAGAAATGAAGGAATAGGCAGGATAAATGAGTGGCTGGAGAGATGGTGCAGGAGGGAGGGGTTCAGATTTTTGGGACATTGGGAGCGGTTCTGGGGGAGACGGGACTATCACAAATCGGATGGTCTACACATGGGCAGGACTGGAACCAATGTCCTAGGGGGTGCTTTTGCTAACGCTGTTGGGGAGGGCTTAAACTAATGTGGCAGGGGGATGGGAACCAAATGAGGAGGTTGGCGGACAGTAAGGAGCTAGTAACTAAAGCCTATGAGGAACTAGATAATGAAGTCAGTGTGACTAAGGGGAAGAGTAGGCAGAGAGCAGATGATGAACGCGAAGGGACAGGTGGTCTGAGGTGCATTTGTTTTAATGTGAGAAGTGTAGTAGGTAAGGCAGATGAACTTAGGGCTTGGATTGGTACCTGGGAGTATGATGTTATTGCTATTACTGAGACTTGGTTGACGGAAGGGCAAGATTGGCAATCAAATATCCCAGGATATAGATGCTTCAGGCGGGATAGAGAGGGAGGTAAAAGGGGTGGAGGAGTTGCATTACTGGTCAAAGAAGATATCACAGCTGTGCTGAAGGAGGACACTATGGAGGACTCGAGCAGTGAGGCAATATGGGCAGAGCTCAGAAATAGGAAGGGTGCGGTAACAATGTTGGGGCTGTACTACAGGCCTCCCAACAGCGAGCGTAAGATAGAGGCACAAATATGTAGACAGATTGTGGAAAGATGTAGGAGCAACAGGGTGGTGGTGATGGGAGATTTTAATTTTCTCAACATTGACTGGGATTCACTTAGTGTTAGGGGTTTAGATGGAGCAGAATTTGTAAGGAGCATCCAGGAGGGTTTTCTAGAGCAGTATGTAAATAGTCCAACTTGGGAAGGGGCCATACTGGACTTGGTGTTGGGGAATGAGCCCGGCCAGGTGGTTGAAGTTTCAGTAGGGGATTACTTTGGGAATAGTGATCACAATTCTGTAAGTTTTAGAATACTCATGGACAAAGACGAGAGTGGTCCTAAAGGAAGAGTGCTAAATTGGGGGAAGGCCATCTATTGCAAAATTTGGCAGGAGCTGGGGAATGTGGATTGGGAGCAGCTGTTTGAGGGTAAATCCACATTTGATATGTGGGAGGCTTTTAAAGAGAGGTTGATTAGAGTGGAGGACAGACATGTCCCTGTGAAAATGAGGGAGAGAAAGGGCAAGATTAGGGAACCATGGATGACAGGTGAAATTGTGAGTCTAGCAAATAGGAAAAAGTAAGCATACATAAGGTCTAGGTGACTGAAAACAGACGAAGCTTTGGAAGAATATCGGGAAAGTAGGACCAATCTGAAATGAGGAATTAAGAGGGCTAAAAGGGGTCATGAAATATCTTTAGCAAACAGGGTTAAGGAAAATCCCAAAGCCTTTTATTCGTACATAAGGAGCAAGAGGGTAACTAGAGAAAGGGTTGGCCCACTCAAGGACAAAGGAGGGAAGTCATGCGAGGAGTCAGAGAAAATGAGTGAGATTCTTAATGAGTACTTTGCGTCGGTATTCACTGAGGAGAGGGACATGACGGATTTTGAGGTTAGGAATAGATGTTTGATTCCTCTCGGTCAAATTGGCATAAGGAGGGGGGAGGTGTTGGGTATTCTAAAAGGCATTAGGGTGGACAAGTCCCCAGGTCCGGAAGGGATCTATCCCAGGTTACTGAGGGAAACGAGAGGGGAAATAGCTGGGGCCTTAACAGATATCTTTGCAGCATCCTTGAGCACGGGTGAGGTCCTGGAGGACTGGAGAATTGCTAATGTTGTCCCCTTGTTTAAGAAGGGTAGCAAGGATAATCCAGGTAACTATAGACCGGTGAGCCTGACGTCACTGGTGGGGAAGCTGCTGGAGAAGATACTGAGGGATAGGATCTATTTACATTTGGAAGAAAATGGGCTTATTAGTGATAGGCAGCATGGTTTTGTGCAGGGAAGGTCATGTCTTACCAACTTGATAGAATTCTTTGAGGAAGTGACAAAGTTGACAGATGAGGGAAGGGCTGTAGATGTCATATACATGGCTTCAGTAAGGGGTTTGATAAGGTTCCCCATGGTAGGCTGATGGAGAAAGTGAAGTCGCATGGGGTCCAGGGTGTACTAGCTAGATGGATAGAGAACTGGCTGGGCAACAGGAGACAGAGAGTTGTAGTGGAAGGGAGTTTCTCAAAATGGAGAACTGTGACCAGTGGTGTTCCACAGGGATCCGTGTTGGGACCACTGTTGTTTGTGATATGCATAAATGATCTGGAGGAAGGTATGGATGGTTTG
Source organism: Rhincodon typus (assembly GCF_021869965.1). Classification (NCBI taxonomy): domain Eukaryota; kingdom Metazoa; phylum Chordata; class Chondrichthyes; order Orectolobiformes; family Rhincodontidae; genus Rhincodon; species Rhincodon typus. Next base: position 70,512,089 of record NC_063337.1, read on the forward strand.
ATTAGCAAGTTTGCAGATGACACTAAGATCGGTGGAGTAGCAGATAGTGAAAGGGACTGTCGGAGAATGCAGCAGAATATAGACAGATTGGAGAGTTGGGCAAAGAAATGGCAGATGGCATTCAATCCAGGCAAATGCAAGGTGATGCATTTTGGAAGATCCAATTCAAGAGCAAACTATACAGTAAATGGAAAAGCCCTGGGTGAAATTGATGCACAGAGAGATCTAGGTGTTCAGGTCCATTGTACCCTGAAGGTGGCAACGCAGGTCGATAGAGTGGTCAAGAAGGCATATGGCATGCTTTCATTCATCGGACGGGGTATTGAGTACAAGAGTGGGCAGGTCATGTTATAGTTGTATAGGACTTTGGTTCGACCACATTTGGAATACTGCATACAGTTCTGGTTGCCACATTATCAAAAGCATGTGGATGCTTTGGAGAGGGTGCAGAGGAGGTTCACCAGGATGTTGCCTGGTATGAGGGCGCTAGCTATGAAGAGAGGTTGTGTAGATTAGGATTATTTACATTAGAAAGACGGAGGTTGAGAGGGGACCTGATTGAGGTCTGCAAAATCATGAGAGGTATAGGCAGGGTGGATAGCAAGAAGCTTTTTCCCAGAGTGGGGGACTCAATTACTAAGGGTCACAATTTCAAGGTGAGAGGGGAAAAGTTTACGGGAGATATGCATGGAAAGTTCTTTACACAGAGGGTGGTGGGTGCCTGGAACACGTTGCCAGCGGAGGTGGTAGAGGCGCGCACGATAGCATCATTTAAGATGTATCTAGACAGATACATGAATGGGCAGGGAGCAGAGGGACACAGATCCTTGGAAAATAGGCGACAGGTTTAGATAGAGGATCTGTATCGGTGCAGGCTTGGAGGGCCAAAGGGCCTGTTCCTGTGCTGTAATTTTCTCTGTTCTTTGTTCTTTGTTCAAGCAGGTTCAGGGTGTTTTGAATCTGCTAATGTTATCAGACAGGTTTGATAAATTATCTCAGAGTAAAAGATCCCCTAAGAGCAGTGACTATAACATTGTAGAACGTAGCATTCAGTTTGAGATGGAGGAATTTGGGGCAGAAACAACTGTGCTAAACTTGAATAAGGGTAATTACAAAGGTGTAAGGGCAGAGATAGCTGGAGTGAACTGGGAGAAGAGATTAACAGCACTAAAGACAGCTAATGATCAATGACAGACATTTAAGAAAGTAGTTCATGGCTCACAGCAAAGATATATCCCAGTGAGAAAGATTGAAGGATGGGGATAAGCCAACTATGGTTAACTGGGGAAGTTACGGATCACATTGATTTGAAAGAAAGAAACATACAATGTGAGCAAAGATTGCTTGCAAGTCAGAGGATTGGGAACATTTTAGAAACCAACAAAAGATGACTAAAAAAAGAAACATTCAGAGTAAACTTGCAAGTAACATCAAATGAACAGCAAGTGCTTCTCTAAACTTATAGAAAGGAAGAGAGAGGCTGAAGTGGGCATACAATCATTAGAGAATGAGAAGCAACTAATCAAGGGGCAAAAAGGGAGTGAGAAAATCATTAAAGTAACTGTCACTAAAGCAGCTAGAGTGATACTGATGTACTGTTAGAAATCTTCTACAAATTTTTAGATTTTTCAAAAAGTCCCTGAGGATTGTAAGACTGCCATATAATACCAATGTTATTCCAAAAGGTAAGATGTAAGTAAAATATAACAATTGGTTAGCTTAATGTCTGTTATTGGGAAAATGTCAGCATCTATTATAAAACTTGTGTTAGAAAAACATTCAAACAAACAGAGTCCGCATCACTTCATTAATGGAATTATGCTGAAAAATTTACTGATTTCTTTGGGGATGTAACCAATAGGATAGATAAAGGGGAAATCAATTGATATATTAGGATAGAAAAAAAATTTTCTGAAGAAGGGTCTAGGCCCGAAACATTAGCTTTCCTGCTCCTCTGATGCTGCTTGGCCTGCTGTGTTCATCCAGCTCTACATCTTGTTATCTAAGAATCTTATGAGGCTTGACTCTCCCTTCTGGGAAGTCTCAGATCAGAGGACATAATCTCAGAATAAGGGATCGCCATTTAAGACAGAGTTGGGGGGCAATTTCTTCTCTTAGAGTGTAGTGAATCTGTGAAATTTCTTTTCATATAAGGCTGGATCGTTAAATATATTTAAGGCTGAAATAGACAGATTTTTAATCTGTAATGCAATCAAGTGTTATGACGAAAAGGCAAGAAAGTGAAGTTGAGGACTATTAGATCAGCCATAATCTTGTTGAATCGCAGAGCAGACTTGATGGGCTGAATGGTCGACATCCATTCCCATGTCCTATGGCTTCATATCAGTAATATATAATTGTGATGTTTTCTGCAGGTTCCTAAACTAAAGCTTCACAATGCTGAGGTCTTTTGGCTCCAAGGATATTAACTTACCAGAGTAACAAGCTCACCTTATCACAATATATACACTATAGAAATTCAGAGTGTTAATGTCACCTTCAAACATGGAAATTCCAACATATTTTGTAGAGCACTATTTAGCTGTTGGCAATTTCTATTATTTTATTTCTATGAATTAGCAGTGAAACAGATAACATTTGGTGGTGAACATTGACGAGAAACCTAAAGAATCAGCTACGTAAATACTATGGTGTCAAAAGAAGGAATTCTGAGGTGAGTAAACAAACCAGATGATTCCCCTAAATATTATCCATTTTCTCCAAGCCCAAGTTAAGAGTGTGATGGAATATTATCTCTTTCTGACTGAGTGCAACAGTGTGTACCATCTGCAAGATGCATTGCAAAAACTAATTTGATTTGATTTGATTTCTTGTAGTCACATGTACCTAAGTACAGTGAAAAACCTTGTTTTGCAAGCAGTACAGGCAGATCATAGCAAACAAGGACGTACAGATCATAGGATGCTTAAACAGATCAAGGCACAGTACAAGGTTGTGGCTGTACAGGAGGTGTGCAAAGCAAGATCAAAAGCAGTGAGATCAACATTATTTGCAGTTAAAGAGGTCCATTCAGCAGTCTAATAAGAGTAAGGAAGAAGCTGTTCTTGAACCTGTTGGTGCGTGTGTTCAAGCTTCTGTATCTTCCGCCTGATAGAAGAGGCTGGAAGAGAGCATTATTGGGATGGGAGGAGTATTTGATGAAGTTGGCAGTTTTTCCATGGCAATGAGAAGTAGTAAATGGAGACCATGGATGGGAGGTTTGGTTCTCTGATGGTTTGTACTGTGCACACAACTTTCTGTATTTTATTACAGTCTTGGGCAGAGCATTTGCCATACCAGACAATTACTCACCAAACCTTCGTCCGCAACAGTTTGCAATTCCACAATTGCCACCACCTGGAAGAACGAGAGCAAGAAACACATGGAACACAATGACGTGAAATTTCCAAAAGAACTGCAGATGCTGTAAATCAGGAACAAAAACAGAAGTTGCTGGTAGCTCAGCGAGTCTGACAGCATCTGCGAAGAAAAAAATCAGACTTAACTTTTCACGTCCGGTGACCCTTCCTCAGAACTGGCTCCTCACTTCTGAGGAAGGGTCCACTGGACCCAGATGCTGCCAGACCTGCTGAACTTCCAGCAACTTCTGTTTTTGTTACTGAAAGTTCCTGTTCAAGTCACCTACCATCTTGACTCAGAAATGTAGCACTAGTCCTTCATAATCACTGCACAAACATTTTGAGAGTCCCACCATACACAACTGTGGTAGTTCATACGGCTTTCTTGAGAGCAATTAAGAGTGAATAAAAAATGCTGGCCTTTCTATCACAGGCTCATCCCATGAATGAATTTAAAACAATTATCGTGGTAATATTCTCAAATACTGATTGTTGTGCCCAAGTCTTGAAGCCAGAAGCTCATGATCCAGGAACAATACATGACAAACAGCCACAGCTATCTGCTACAACAGTATGTTTACATTCATATAAACCAGCAGAAGCAGCATGATGGAGACAGTTAAATAATCCCTTAAATACAGGATGAAATCTAAACTCAGCAGTCCTGCCACACCCAGTTATGAGTACTGGTGGGCACATCAGTCCAAAAAACATAATTTTCCTACTGACTTCTTAACAACTTCAGTCTCTTGTGATCTTCAACATTACAGTCAGATCCGACGATTACAAACACATTATAGTTATGTCATCATCTGACAACGCTTGTCAACCATTAACCATCCTCTATTTTGTGGTGGTGGTTCAAATGTAACAAGCATGGTAGGCTGCTGTAAATGAGGGCATCATAATGGCTGCAGAATACCAGGCATCAGCCTTCATGGTATGCTGGTCACACACCTGTTGGACAATGAGTGAGTAGCATTCCATACATTTGTGGTAAGCCTCAGAGTTGCCAAATGATATTCTCACTGCCAAAGACATACTAAGGCATGGAGAAGGCTACAATCCTCAGAAAGGTTGAACTGAGTCTCTATGGTAAGAAGAAATTAAACAAATTCAGTTTCCTTGGACTGTAGAGACTCAGTGGCCTCCCCATGCAAGTCAAGACTTGGTTTTTCAGCATAGGCCACATCACACTCTGTGGATTTTATCAATTTGGACTAACTCTGAAAACCACTGAATGCTTTTACAATCATGGAAAGAGCCAATATAAATCAACCAGCAGCTTAGAGGCTGTTAATCATCAAAAATAGCCTGATGGAGGTCCTTCCTGCTGCTAAACCTGAATTCAAATGTCTGCATTTAAGAGATAGCTGTAACTGGAGTGTTGAGCTCTAAAATGGTCATGTTAGTGCCAATTAGTGCAACAGTCTGAATGACACCACAGTGTACATCCTCCACACATGTCTTCTGCATACAAATCAGGTCAGCTAGCACCAGAGAGTGCAGACCCATCATGTGTGTCAACTGGAAGCAAAATTGGAGACATGTGGCACAAAACTGAGCCATAGAAACAATTTTATGACTAAGACATCTGAGAAACTGCTATGTCTTCACTTCTGAGCTGAAGTACTATTCTGCATAATGTACTCAAGTTTGGAGTGGGGCTTGAATCAAGCAAACTCTTGTCTCAGTGACAAAGAGCTTCCATGCTGAGATACGAGATGATCTGAATAGCTCGTCAGTAATTATGAAGATAAGTGATTTCTAAGGACCACTTCACTGTAATTTGACAGGTATAATTTTGACAGACAAATCCAAGTGTGGCAGAAGCGCAGCCTGTTATGTTACAAGTAGCCCCTAATTTAGTGAAGATGCAAAATTTGGCAGTTATAACAGGCCTGTATAGACCAGAGTCTTCCAGCTCTAACATACTATAATTTCCTTGTACTCTATTAGAGAAATGGCCAGGGACATCGAATTCCAAAGTCTGGACCTGAGGACCAGGAAACTGTGCCAGAAGACATCCACCTGATGACCTGCATGTCATTTTGCACTTTGTACCATAACCCATCTCTCATCATCACTCATGGGGAAGCAATGGCCTAAAGCATTTTTGCTGGACTGTTAATCCAGAGATCCACATAACATTCTGGGGACCAGGGTTTGAATCCTGCCAAGGCAGATGGTGGTATTTGAGTTCAATAAATATCTAGAATTCAGAATCTAATGATAACCATGAATCCATTGTCGACTGTTGGAAAAGCCCATCTGATTCACTGATATCCTTTTGGGAAGGAAACTGCCATTCTTACCTGGTCTGGACTACATGTGACTCCAGACCTGCAGCAATGTGGTTGACTCTTAACTGCCCTCTGGGCAATGAGGGATGGGCAATGAATGCTGCCTCGCCAGTGATGGTCTCATCCTGTGAGTGAATAAAGAAAAAAAATATCCACAGGCATCACTGGCAATGAAGACTCAGGCCAAACATCCAGATATTTCAATTCATCTTCACATGGCTACCAATGCTGTTAACCTCACAAACACATCTCACTGCCTCACATATATAAAGCCTCACATCTGTGTCTCAAACATCAGCTAATATAGTGCTAAACTACCAGTGACTTTTGCTCTCTTTTTTGCATGACAAGCTGGTACACAATAGAGGACAGCAAGGAAGAGGGCACAAGGCCACCTTAATCACTTGATCCCTACTGGGGAGTTAATTGACAAAGCCGCAGAGCCAGCTATAAGGCAACCAGTAGCATTTGATGCTATTAGATTTGAATGATGTCCTGCTGTTGTGTTTTGTCTCTTCACAATTCCAATTGATCCTGTTAACTGCTCTGATGAGTTAGCTGATGATAGTGTGACAACCCAACTTTCCAATGGAGAAAGGATGGTTAGTTTATCAGTTCACTGGAGGGCAAGGATCACTTGAAGAGGGTTGCTGTTGTTGTCAACAACCATGGAATGACTCTGGCTCCAACTTGGCATGAAATGTGGAACAAGGGTTAAGTCCCGCTTAGCCTCTGCTCCATTTCTCTGTTGTACTGCAAACTAAGACTACAGAGTCAACCTTGTTGCAGTCTTTAAGTGCAGGTGATAAAACATTTCCTGACCTTCAATTTGGGCAGCTAGTTTTTCAGCAGAATCTAGTGCAGGGCCACCTCGTAGCCTCATACCTGATCTCCACTGTTACATGGTAATTTATTGCTATGATCATCTTTGTCCCATTTTTTATTTGCCCAATATATTGTTAGGCTGAAAACGCCTAATGGGTTCTTTAAGATCTGATTAAAATGATACAAAAAGGCAGGTGCACTTCAATATGTAGCTAATTTATTGGGTTAAATGTTTAATACAAGTATGAATTAACAATTGTTATTCATATTACTGATGCATGTATATATTAAAAACTTATATAATTAGGTTACACAACTGAGGTAAGCAAGTGAGTCTCACACTGCCTTTCTATCCATTGGTGACTTTGGCAATAGCGGCATTTGGAGCTGTATCTCAGATTACATGGCACCAGAACCCCAGCCCAAGGGTGTGAAGTCAACGAGTGGGACAAATTCCCTGATATTAATACTTTTCTTAATCTAAGGTTATATGCTGAACCCCCATTTCATCATACTTTTTGGTAGGTTTCCAGCCCTCAAAAATAAGTCGTAAACATTTCCAAGTGCCCCACATAGACTGCACAAGCAGAAGGCTCCCAAGGACACTTGGGATCAGGCATGTTCTCCCAGTCACAATGGGCTGTTATTACATTCGGCCCATTTTTCATGTACTTTCCACTTCATTGCATTTGCTCAAGTCATATCTAATTAACCCTTAACTATTAACGCTTAATGGTCTGGTTTGAAGATATCATTTCCAAGCCCAAGACTACACCCAACTTCAGGATTTGTGTAGTCAGGGGATCCTGGCACTAGATCAGATAGTAAGGTGGTGTGATGTCAGGCTAATGTTGCATTCACAGAATGCCAGCCTACACTGGGCATGCCCTCTTTGGTGTGTTTGTAAATGGGCCTGTCTACACAAGTCATATCAGAATTCACTGGCGACACTGCTCACTTTGGTAAAGTGGCCCTATACTTCTGTGGTTTTGAAATTTTGCTGGTGAATTTTGTGCCTATTGCTCTGTTTGTACTTCCATGCCGTTGTTAACTGACACTGCTGCTTCGAATTATTTAAGAATCAACATTCTTTGATCCTGCTGTGGTGTAAGGTCATTTTGACTTGGATTTTCCAAAATGCAACACCTCAAACGTCTATATTGAAGCCCTTTTGATAATTATGCACATATTCAGCAAGTTTATTCATATTGTCTTTTATGTTGCTGCAGTTTTCCTCTATACAATTTATATACTCTAATTACAAATTCCTCTTTAGTTTAGAGAAAAAAAGAATCAAACGTCTGAATGAGAAATATGTATGGAAATTGTACCACAATTGATTTAATGAACTTTATTGAACTTTAATTTACAGAACAATATGCCTTGCAAAATGTAAAATTTATGTTTGTAGCATAGTTATTTTTTATCAAAGGAAGTTCAGACAATGCACATTATGAATTCCAATACCGTTACCATGCATGAAAGCTCAATTCAATACCTAGAAATTGCAAATTCAAATTGATTTTCTTTTCAATTTGCTTGATGTGCTATTTTCCTGGTTTCAAGTAAAAGCAGATAATTAAAGAGAATTTACAATAGGGGCTAATATCAACGAGCGAAAAAAGCATAATGAACCACCAGCTCAACCATTGATTACATTGAATGGTTAAGTCTTACGATTCAGAGACGCTGAGATCTGTTACCAGACTTTTGAATAGACCTGTTTAATGTTAACTGAAAACGACAAATGCTGGAGATCACAGTCATTTAGACTTGAAACATGAGCATGCTCTCTCTCCAGGGATGCTGCATGACCCGCTTTGATCTCCGGCATTTGTTGTTTTCAACACAGATTCCAGCATCTGCACTAATTTGCTCCCCTTTAATGTTAATGTTGATCTCTTTCTGCACCTTCTCAGAAGCTATAATGTTGTATCCTGCACTCTGTTCTGTTATCCTGATCCACTTGTAATACTACAATCTGCCTGTAAAGTATGTAAAACAATGCATTTCACAGTTCCTTAGTGCACGTGACAGTAATAAATCAAATCAAATCCAATCAAATCTTTGATAAGATTATAGATCGGTGTAGTTTTTGATTCAAGGCAAACTTATAGAATGAAAGTTAGTTAGGGTTAAATCTGGATCAAGTAAAGTAAGATAAAATGAAGTTAAATGAAGTAAGTTAGAGGAAGTTAAAAATAAATATTGCAACAAATGTATGTTTTATATTGAGTATTGGTACTGAAAGAATTAAAGTAAAAAAGTGTTTGTTTAATTAAATTCTGAATTGGTTGCCGGCCTTTTGTCTGTGACATAAGGGAAGAATACTTGGGTATAACGTTTGAGTACTCCTTCTCAGGCAACGCTTGAAAGTGCTGATACAGATAGGGAAACACAGAATATAAACCAATCAAAATGTTTGTTATTTTTCATATCTACATAGTTCAAGAGCAAGAGAGGAAGGATATATGTGTAAATCAATTGTTCAGCCAACGTTGCAACACTGTCTGCACTTTGGCATTTCATTAAGGAAGGATTACAAAAAGCCATACAGAACATGCTAGAATTCTCACGCAGCCTCAAAGATTAAAATGTTGAAATCCTATTTAGACAAGTGCCTTTGAAATCTCTTCAACGAACTGAACCTTCTTTGGAGTTGCTCACAAGTAATTCTCTGTAACTTTAGCAATGGGTGCCCTTTGCTCATTAACTAACATGCAAAGTCATCAAACACCACTAAGAAAAGTTAACAAGGTAGTCACTGTTTGGTAGCTTTGGTTCAGAGATGGACCAGACACTTAAAAATTTCCCCAGATATTATTTTGAATAGTGCCATAGAAGCCTTACTTTTCTGTAATCTTAAGCACTGGAGAGACGATGTGCATAATCTGTGGGATTCACTCTCTGACACATATAGCAAGGAAAACATTTCTGAACGATAGCAGCAAAAATCAGGTTCCCCATCCAGTAACCTTCAGTTACACCAATGTAGCATTCTTAAGGAGATATAGAACCAACACAACCCTGAAGAACTTTCTTTGAAGTCTATGCAGACAATGCAAACATTCTTCCCATTGCAAAATCTTTTACAAGTCCTGGAAGACTCTATCATTCCAGTCAGCAAGGACATTGGCAAAAAGCACTGATCCAATTCAAGCTTTACTGAATTGATTCAATAAGTTTACAAACTGATCCCTACATTCTGCTGAGATTTTTTCTTTATTCATTTATGGAATGTGGACATCACAGGCTGGACCAGCACTTATTGTGCATGCCTAATTGCCCAGACAGCAGTTAAGAGTCACACATTGCTGTGGGTCTGGAGTCACATGTAAGCCAGGCTAAGTAAAGATGGCAGATTACCTTGCCTAAAGGGCGTTGGTGAATCAGATTTACTTTGCCTGAATATGATTTTGTAATCATGAAAAATATTGGATCAGTTCGTCACTGTAATGATCAATGCTGCTGGAAGTGCTCGGGAAACCTCTTTGATATACATGGATGGTATAGTTGATTAAAGAGACAACTCAGGCAGTTGGCTGACTGTATCTTCAATTTGTGATGCCTACACATGAGTATGTCAGTTGCACTGCTATTATAGGAGCAATTTACTAGTTTTCTCAGTCTTACATCTGCCAAGACTATTGGTGAGTGGGGAGCAGTATTGTGAGTATGATCCTTAGCTAAAATGTGGCTGCTGGGCTAGGTCAAATGGATTAGGCTGTCTTTTCTGATCCACCATTTCCTTATATTACTACAGGCATTCAAGGGAATAGAGAAAGTGTTGCATAAAGTAATCCTTGCATTATGACTTTGCCTCTAACATGGTATTTTTTCAGATGTAGCAATGCTTAATATGTCTTCTAATACATAAGAAATATGGATAATGTGGTAGTGAGGAATCCATGCAACATTTATTGTAACTAATTGTTATATACAAACATTACATTCCTCATGCACACTTCAGCACAATTTAAAATGCACAAGTTAATGCAGGGTCCCTATTATATCTTAGTTCCAGTCTTGGGTCTGCTGGCTTCTCTAGCAATTCAACCTTCAATTTATTTTTACCTTCTTGGTTTGTGGAATGATTGATAATTGTTATTATATACATTGTTTGCTGGGTATCCACCGAAATGGAAACATATCTGACCACTTCTACAGTATTGGCTAGATTTTCCATCATTCCTTGAGAAAGTGCCCACAGCTCCATTTGTCTATTGTAGCCATGATGTGGAGGTGCCAGTGTTGGACTGGGATGAACAAGGTCAGAAATCACATCACACCAGGTTATAGTCCAACAGGTTTATGTGAAAACACAAGCTTTCAGTGCATAGCCCCTTTGTCAAGTGAAGTGAGAAAGAAGCACACAGAATACAGAATTTATAAGTAAAAGATCAAAGGGTCACACAACTGATGAGGATGTATTAAACAAACCTAAGAGGGATTAAATCCTTAATCAGTTAGAATATTTTAATTGATTAATATTTATATGTAAATCCCTGAATTTCTTTTAAGTCACTGCCCTGAGAGAACTAAAAGTTTTATCAGTCTAAAGAAGAGGTGACATCTTAGGTCAGACAATGCATGTTAGATGTGAAGCCTTGTTTAGAATCTGTTTCTGTTTTGGTTTGGAGTCAGACTGGTTTTATTACTAAAGTAGGAATTTATAAAATGCCACATTGACTGACTGTCTATAAATTGTGTGCTTTTTGAACAAAATAGAATGTGTCTGCAAATACAAATTCACCCCATAGATTTGCATGTGTGTGCGTATGTGTGTGTGACTCCAGGCAGGTCTAACTACCTGCCATCACTACCTCCAGCCATAGACTTCAGAAGCTGGTACAAAATGATGATCAATAACATGAGCACCAACACGTGAGTTAATTCAAGGATGGATCTGTACAGTAAATTCAGTTCCACAATCTTGTCGTCTTATGGTTTTTAATGTGCTCAATGTCTTTCTAAATGGTCCTATTCGTCTGCCCCAGGTCATAGCAATCCAAGAGGATTTGTCAAAATCTTTGCAGTGCCCAGATAGCTGCTCTGGCAGAGGTGATATCTCAAAGTTAAACAATTTGACACAGGTCTATTGAGCACTGTTCATGGTGTTTCAGCAGTATATAGTGATCAGTTCCTTGAATCCAATCTGAACTCAGACTTCTGGGATAAAGCAGAAGTTTGGGTAATGTTTCTCAAAGATTTTGACTGTGTAACTAAGAGACCTTTAATTTGTCATTACACAGTACTCTCCCTCAGAAGCATAGGCAGTCTTTGTTGCTTTATAGCCAGCATCATGGTCTTCATAGTAATTTTGTTAACTCACAAATTGCCTCAGGGTCATGAACTCCCCATGATGGCATATTGCAATGCCTTGATTGGTGCTGCACCCCTCCAATCTAGTGCCCACTAAACTATCTCATTAGGACTGTAGTATGTCATGTATATAAGTTAATCAGATCCTTTAATCATTCTGATAACTTCAACTTGGAAAACAGTATGAAGTGGATCCCTGGTGGTGCTACTGGTATGGTAGCACCAATCCCATGAAGGCACAAGATGCAACTTTACAACTTGCTTGGACAGGGTATGCCTACATAATTCCCCTGAGTTAGGAGGATTGCCAATAGTTCCCTCCTTCCTAGCTCTGGATTAATCAAATTCAAGCCTCTAACCTCCCTGTTCATCTGCCTTGGCACAGTTCCAAAATGAAGATTCTCAATTCTATGTCACTCATGTCATTTGAGCCAGTACATTGATTTAAACATGTTAGTAGCTGCACTTCTTGCAAGTCTACAGTAATGACAGCATATTTTAACCCTCAGGTCCACAAATTGCAAGACCTTAGCACTTTTCACACTATGCACAAAGCCTAATAATTTACATGAAAGATTTGCTGTGAATTTAGGATTTAATTATTGCCACTGAATCAGATCCTGTTTCTTTCTGGTCTTACAGCTCCTTACTCCAGTAGCAAAACAATTATTCCAGTTAGCAATCAGCTGATTAACTTCGTGCTCTGCAGTTGGCCCTTAAGTATTTGATGATAAATCACTTTTAAAATATTCCCGTTAAAATCATATTTGGTTTCTATCCATAGGGTGCTGTCCTTGGGACGCAACACAGCAGTGGTACGCAGTGTCAACTTCAAATAGCTATATTAAAGCATTTTACATTGAGACATCTTAGCCAGTTAATTATATTGATAAACAGTCTTACCAATATTGTTCTTGAAGTCCTGGTTCCTGTATGAAGGAGGTATAATTAATCCTTGTGAAATTTTAACTGTTCCTGCACTTAGAAGCTTTAGCAGTGGTTCTCCCTTGTGTCCTTTCAGTAATTGCTTGTGCTACCTAAGATGCAGGAAGGTGCTCTTGCTGATGTACGTACTAGACACCTCTCATGCTGCTGTTGTTACCAGAAAGATGTTCATAGTTACTGCTATACATTGGCTGCCATTTATCTGGTTGTTTACCTGAAATAAAGCAACGAAGGGATGCACTTCTCTCCCTCCAGCTCGCAGAAATCTGTACAGGATATATGCATACCAAACCTCTGAGCTGATACACAATGCTGTTGTTTTCATATTCAGTCAATGTTTCCAAAAGAAAAAACACTTGAAGGCTTTTTCCCTTTATAAAGAGGCATGTTACATTGTTATCCACGTGATTAGGAGTGGGAGCTTCTTAGGCAGTGACACTTGAACAGTTCTAGTCCAAACCACTGTACTCACAAATCCCTATGATGACTGACTCAGAGATAATAGGAACTGCTGATGCTGGAGTCTGAGATAACACAGTGTAGAGCTGGATGAACACAGTGGGCGAGGCAGCATCAGAGGAGCAGGAAAGCTGACATTTCGGGTCTGGACCCTTCTTCAGAAATGGGGGAGGGGGAGGGGGCGCTGAAATAAATTGAGAGGGGGAGACGGTGATAGAAAGTGGATAGTGGAGCAGATAGTTGGGACAGAAGACGGACAGGTCATGGAGGCGGGGGTGAAGCTAGTAAAGGTGAGTGTAGGTAGGAAGTGGGGGTGGGGGTTGGTCAGTGAGGTGGGAGGGGCAGATAGGTGGGAGAGAAGATGGACAGGTCAAGGAGGCGGGGATGAGAGGGGGGTCTGGGCTTGGGATGAGGTCGGGAGTGGGGAGATTTTGAAGCTCGTAAAGTCCACATTGAGACCATTGGGTTGTAGGGTTCCAAGGGGAATATGAGGTGCTGTTCCTCCAGTTTTCGGATGGCATCGTTTTGACACTGGAGGAGGCCCAGGATGGACATGTCGTCCAAGGAGTGGGAAGGGAGTTGAAGTGGCTCGTGCCTGGGAGGTGTTGTCGTTTGTCGCAAACCGAGCGTAGGTGCTCTACAAAGCAGTCTTCGAGCCTCCGCTTGGTCTCCCCAATGTAGAGGAGGCCACATTGGGAACAGCGGATACAATATACCATATTAGCAGATGTGCAGGTGAATATCTGTTTAATGTGAAAGGTTTTCTTGTGGCCTGGGATGGAGGTGAAGGGGGAGGTGTCAGGACAGGTGTAGTACTTCCTGCAGTTGGAGGGAAAGGTGCGAGGGGTGGTGGGGCTAGTGGGGAGCATGGAGCGGACAAGGGAGTCTTGGAGAGAGCGGTCCTTCCAGAAGGCAGATAAGGGTGGGGAGGGAAATATACCCTCGCTGGTGGGGTCAGATTGCAGGTGGCAGAGGATGATGCATTGAATGCGAAGATTGGTGGGGTGGTACGTGAGGACGAGGGGGATTCTGTTTTTGTTGTTATTGCGAGGAGGGGGTGTGAGGGATGAGGTGCGGGAAACGCGAGAGAGGTGGTCGTGGGTGTTTTTGATCACTGTGGGGGGGAAAATTGCAGTCCTTGAAAAACGAGGACATCTGGGATCTCCGGGAGTGGAACACCTCATCTTGGGAGCAGATGCGGCGGAAATGGAGGAATTGGGAATAGGGGATCGCATCCTTGCAGGAAGGTGGGTGAGAGGAGGTGTATTCTAGGTAGCTGTGAGAGTTGGTAGGCTAGAAATAGATATCAGTTTCTGGGTGGTTGCCAGAGATGGAGACAGAGAGGTCCAGGAAAGAGAGCGAGGTATCAGAGATGGTCAGGTGAACTTAAGGTTGGGGTGGAAGGTGCTAGTAAAGTGGATGAACTGCTCAGGCTCCTCGTGGAAGCACGAGGTGGCGCCGATATAGTCATCAATGTAGGAGAGGAAGAAGTGGGGGATGGGGCCAGTGTAGCTTTGGAAGAGGGATTGTTCCACGTATCCTACGAAGAGGCAGACATAGCTTGGGCCCATGCGGGTACCCATGGCCATCCCCTTTGTCTGTAGGAAGTGGGTGGAGTTGAAGGAGAACTTGTTAAGGGTAAGGACAGTTCAGTAAGCAGATAAGGGTGTCGGTGGAGGGGGACTGATCGGACCTGCGGGAAAGAAAGAAGCGGAGAGCTTTGAGGCTACCTGCATGGGGAATGCAAGTATACAGGGATTGGACGTCCATGGTGAAGATGAGGTGTTGAGGGCCAGGGAATCGGAAGTTTTGTAGGAGGTGGAGGGCGTGGGTGGTGTCCTGGATGTAGGTGGGGAGTTCCTGGACCAAGGGGGAGAAAATGGAGTTGAGATAAGTGGAGATAAGTTCAGTGGGGCAGGAGCAGGCAGAGACAATGGGTCAACCAGGGCAGTTGGGTTTATGGATTTTGGGAAGGAGATAGAAACGGGCGGTGCGGGGTTGAGGAACGATGGATGTTGGAGGCCACCTGCGGTGATGAGGTTATGGATATGGTTATGACCTTTACATCGTCGAGGCCAGACGCCAACTCCCTGACACCTCCTCCTACCGCCCCGTTGATCATGACCCCACCCTTGACCACTAAAACATCATCTCCCAGACCATCCATAAGGTTATAAATGTGAGATATTGTATTTTGGTGCAACAAACAAGGCTAGGGCTTATACAAATAATGGTAGGGCCTTGCGTAGTGTTGCAGAACAGAGGGACCTAGGGGTTCAGGTTCATAATTCTTTGAAGTTTGTTTCACATACAGACACGGTGGTTAAAAAGGCATTTAGCATGCTTGCCTTCATTGCTCAGTTGTTTGATATAGGAGTTGGGAAGTCATGTTGAGCTTGTACAGGACATTGGTGAGGCCTCTTCTGGAATACTGTGTCCAGTTCTGGTTGCCCTCATATTGGAAGGATATTGTTAAGCTGGAGAAGGTTCAGAAAAGATCTATCTGAATACTGTAGGGTATGGAAGGTTTGAGGTCTAAAGAAAGGCTGGATAGGTTGGGATTTTTTCCACTGGAGTATAGGAGGTTGAAAGATGACCTTACCGAAATTTAGAAAATAATGAGGGATACAGATGAGTTAATGGTAATTGTATTTTCTTTAGGATGGGGGATTTCAAGACTAGAGGGCACATTTTTAAGGTGAGATGAGAGAGATTTTAAAAAGATATGAGGGGGAAATGTTTTACACAGAGTGTGGTTTGCCTGTGGAATGAACTTCCTGAGGAAGTGGTGGATACGGGTACAGTTACAACGTTTAAAAGACATTTGAATAAGTACATGAAGAGGAAAGGTTTAGAGGGATATGGGCCAGGAGCAGGCAACTGGGACTAGCTTTGTTTGGGATATGTTCGGCATGGACAGAAGCGTCTGTTTCCGTGTTGTATGACTGTACAACTCTATGATTAAAAGGCTACCTAACCACCACCCCTTGACATTCAATGGTACTACCAACACTGAATCCCAGGTTACCATTGACCATAAATTCAACTGGACTTGCCATATAAATACAGTGGTGACAAAAGCAGGTCAGAAGCTAGGAATACTGCATCAAGTAACTCACCTCCTGATTTCCCAAAGACTCTCCACCATCTGCAAAACACAAGTCAGGAGTGTGATGGAATACTTCTCACTTGCCTAAATGTATGCAGTCCCAACAACACTTAGGAGGTTTGATACCTTTCAGGAAAAAGCAGTCTGCTTGATTGGCTCCACATCCACAGGCATCCACTCCCTCAACCACTGGCACTCAGTAGCCGCAGTGTGTACTATCTACAAGATGCGCTGCAGAAATTCACAAAAGATCTCAGACAGAACCTTCTAAATACATGACTACTCAGATCTAGAAGGACAAGTGCAGCAGATACATAGGAACACCATCGCCAGCAGGTGGCCCTCCAAGCCATTCACCATTTTGACTTGGTAATGTATTACTGCTCCTTCACTGTTGCTGAGTTAAAAACTGGAAGTCCCTCTCTAGGGGCATCAGGGGTCTACCTACAGCACATGGACTGCAGCAGTTCAAGAAGGCAGTTCACCACCACTTTCTCAAGAGCAACTAGAGATAGGCAACAAATGCTAGCCCAGCCAACGACACCCATGTCCATGAGTAAATAAAATAAAACAAAATTCAAACATTTCTTTTTGACTTTGCTTGTCTGTTTTTTTCTTACCTTGGATAACATTCTTTTTCTGAACAGTAACTTGTTAAATAAATCTACAGTTTCACATTTCAAAATCATCAATATGTAAGTAATGCTATTGAGCAGACAGGTTCCCTCAAATACTTAATTTATTTCTCTTCAAAAGAGATACTCCATTTCATGTTCTCTGAAATTATTGAGACTGTGTGTCTATGACACTAATTGTTTTCAGAAAATCTCAATAAACCAAATAAATTAATTTAATTCATGCATTCCAATTCCTCTGATCAAATTCTTGAAGTTGCTGGGAATCCTACTACATCTCTAAGAAGAAATAAAGGATCCATTCTGGTTCAGGCAGAATGTATTGATTGATTTACATGATAGCATGCCATTCTAGCAGAAAGCGTTAACTCCACTGTTTCTCTAAAGGGGTGAAACAAATCAATCTCTATTCCATGCATGTGCATAATTCTATGTTTTTTTTAAAGAAAAAGTAATTTTCTGAATAATTGAGAGCAAAATTCTACTTCAAAGTCTGCCTTTTATACAGCACAAACATTTTCAGTGTTTTAAATTAATATTAATTCTTTCCACAGTTTTTATAGCATTTTTTTCTTACGTTATCATCCCAAATTTAGCTCATTAACTACCTACCACAATCCTGTGTTGCTCTTCTTTTCTCATGCTGTTGCTGAACACAGTTTCTACTAACAGAAGATATATGGACCTTGGCGCCATCTTAAAAAGGCCATTGTGCAACTGGGTCAAGCGCTGCCACTTCAGAGCTGTGAAATTTGTGAAATTTTCCCCAGAGGCAGTAGGTAAGGGGAATTGGCATGCCATTTTGTGGATAGACACCTAAATGGTCCTGTTGAATGGGGTGGTGCAAAGGAGGACCATCCATTTCCCCCAAGATTGGCAGAGGAGGCCATGACACCAGACCCTGCCAGTCTAGTCTAAAGTTGCCACCGTGTCAGTGTAGTATCAGCCATCTGGAGGAACACCGAGCAGTGCAGTCTAGGTCAATGACTTTCTTTGCTGCATCAGGGTAAGTGCTACCATCTTCTCTTCGATATCACACCCACTCAATCTCTGCCGCTACACCCATCTCCCACCAAGCCTCTCACTCTACCACACTTATTATTGCATGCAATATCTCCCCTTACTCACTCTTATCAATTCCAATCTGTTCATCCTGCCAAGCACATCCTTGGCAATAGAAAATAAGTTTTTTTAAGCCAAAACAGAAATTGCTGGAGAAACTCAGTACATCTGGCAGCATTGTGGAGAGAAAACAGAATTAACATTTCGAGTCCAGCGATATTCTTGAACAAGGGCTCTGTTTTTGTTCACCAGCATCCGTAGTTCTTTGTTTTTAGTGTTTTACCTCACTGTCATTTCTCTTCCAGGTATGCCTACTTACAGAATTTCTGTTCCTCTCTCCAACAATATTTCCATTCTAATCTCCCTTCTTGTTCACCACTATTACTTTTGTTTTTGGTCCTAGTGTTTGACAAGATAATTGCTAGAACTTGCTTCCACAGCCATGTCTCATTCCTTACTGACTACCTCCAGCTCAGACTTACCCCATGTGGATTCCAACTGAAGTTTCATCCTTTTTGTTACAAATCCACCCAGGATTACAGGTAGCTCTGTGATGTACAATGCTCTTCAGACAGTTGTTCTCACCACATCCTTAGATTCATACTCAGTGCCATGTGTCGCTATATGCACACTGTCAACCTCTCTCCTCATGAGCACTGCTTCATGATATCTCAAAGTTGCCTTGCCTCCCAGTTCCACACTATTAATCCTCCATGATCTCTGTGCCTTCTACTCACTTGCTTGGGACATCTCACCACATTCCACCGCCTCCACCAGCACTAGCAATTGTGTTTTCAACTGAATTAAACCCTCCCTTTCTCTCCTGTCCATTAAACAGTTCATCAGTCAGGGTATCAATTACTTTTTTGGTGCTCCAATTCTACTACCATGAAACAAACACACCACAAAGGATTCTATCACAACCAGTTTACCTTCATTGATAGGAAAGAAATAAAAGCATGGTTACATAATTCAAGGTAATTGATACATTACAAGGGTGAATAATATATTGACTTTGGTGTCTGTTAGACTGTGCATGTATAAGCAGCGATTCACCATATGGTGTGTGAGGTAACAATATGGAAAGCATTATCTTTTGAAAGTTAGAGATAACAAGGTGTAGAGCTGGATGAACACAGCAGGCCAAGCAGTGTCAGAGGAGCAGGAAAGCTGACGTTTCTGGTCTGGACCCTTCTTCTGGATCCTTCATTTTCTGAAGAAGGGTCCAGAC